>NC_133459.1:32298571-32639285 GCF_048565385.1 Saimiri boliviensis | reverse complement strand
CTGCTCCGTACATGTCTGTTCAGTCCCCATTCTTCTCCACTCCTGTGGTGGAAGATCCCTCTTGGTCCTATTGATACCTTGCCTCACAGTCTCTGGGATCCCAGGCTCATAGGTATCCCCACCTGTTTATTCCTCAGGATCTCACACTCAACAAGTGAATGAGGAAGAGGGGAGGAGGGGCTGTCACTCTTCCTGCAGAGCTGCGGGACACTTCTCCTCTAGTGTCCTGTCTAGTGACACTTCTCCTCTAGTGTCCCTGTCTCCACTGTCTCCTTCACCATCCACTGTCTGTTGGAGAGCACACCCTCTTGTTCCTCCACAACCTGCCTCCTAAATCCCTTCCTGCTGCTTCTCTTTCCTCCCTGCCTAGTTGCAGCTTTGATGATGGGAAAAACCTCTTCGTTCTCTGTCTCTGGTCTCCCCACTGGCTACCTTCCACTCCTGCCAAGCCACACCATTCATCCATTACTAGGGAACCAAATCATCTTTCTAAAAAAGGTCTGGGCTTGTACTTCCTGCTGAAAACCCTCTTTTCCACACCTACCGTGGCTCCCCTGCACCTGCAGAGGAAAGTCCAAACACCTCGGCAGCACCATCAAAGCCTTTCCCCAAGCGGCTTGCCCATCCAGGCCTTCTTGCCTCTGAGGGCCTGTTTGCTCCACCTGGAACTCTTTTATTTCTTTCCCTTCCGGCACACTCCTACTCCTTTTTGAAGATTTGAGCTAAATGTCCCTTCCTTCACCGTGATCCCTTGCCCCAGTGCAGTCAAGACTCAGCCATTGTGTCCAGGGCTGAAGACAGTTCCACCTGGTATAGTGAGGGCCAGTGACAGAACTGTCAGGGACCAGTGGGCCCACTGCTTGCTGGGAACAACATTGACAAACCTCCCGTTCGCTGGCTGGCTCCTGTGGCTTATCTCCCTGGTAATGTTCACGGTGAATTTATTTACATCAGAAGGAGACAAACTCTGCCTCAGATGTCAGACTTCATAACCTCCTGCCAGAGAGATACCCAAGGTGGAAATACTGTGCAACTTGATAAAACCAATCAACAGCACCACTAAACTGGATTTAAAGCCAAGCAAGGCCAGTCTTGCCTCCCTTCCCTCCCTTCCTGCTTCCTGGGGCCTGGGCAGCTGGGTTGGGGGTAGCAAAGCCAGAAGAGGGGAGGGGAATAGAACCTCGGCTCCTCTACTTGGCATTCAAGGCCCTTCATGGTCCAGCCCTTGCCTTCTTGCCTAGCCCAGCTGTCATCTCTGCATGTCCCTTTAAGTTCAGACAGCCCTGCCTAGTAAGTCCCTAAACATGTCACACTCCCCAACCTTGAACTGCCCTTGCTGTTTTTCTGCCTAAGACACCCTCTCCCCTGAGACCTGCCAAGCAGGCAGCCCTCAGCTGATGTATGCTGCCAGCTTAGTGTTCGCAATGCAGCCAGACTCTATGTCTCATGGTTACCACCTGGTCTAAGCCACCATCGCCTCTCATTGAATTATCATGGTAGCTTCAAGAGGCCCCCAGCTTCTTCCTTTGCCCTCTTTGGTCTGCTGTTTACCTGGAAGCCCAAGGCATCCTGTTAATACACAAATGAGATCATATCATCCTCAGCCCAGAACCCTCCACTGGCTTCTCAACTTATTCAGAGTAAAAGTCCACATCCTTACAGTGGCCTCTCAGGCCCTCGGTGGCCCTGCCTCTGCTGACCTTATCCCCTGCCACTTTCCTTCTTCTTCCTGCATTACAACCCCTTGGATCTCTTGATGCTCTTCAATGGTGCCAGGCCTCTGCACCCTGTGGCCTTTGCATTTGCTGTTCCATCTCTCTGGAATGCTTTTCCCCACGTGACTTTGTCTCTCACTCCTTCAAGTATTGGCTCAAGTGTTGACTTCTCAGTGGGGTCTTCTCTGACCATCCTTTCTGAAATGTCCACACCCCCACTCCCAACACCAGATACCCCATTTTCCTCTGCACTTAACACCTCAATTACCATAGAGTTAATTATTTATCTTGGAATTGTCTTTATCCTTCTGATCAGAATGTAAGCTTTGGGATGATAGGAATTTTTGTTTGTTTTATTCACAGGTGAATCCCCAGCACCTAGAACAGTAACTGACACATAGTAGGTGTTCAGTTAGCATTTGTTGAATGAATGAATGAATATATTAATAGAAATGCTGTCTCCTCCATAAAGCCCTTCCTACCTATGCTATCACTATGCCTTGAGCATCTCCATTATAACAATTCTGTGTTGCCATTGCTGGCTTGCCTGCTCACCTCCTCTTTGAGAATCACTTGAGGGCAGAGAGGAAATCGAGCTTTTCACATTGTAGTGCTGGCTCTAGCCCAGTATTTGGCCCCCAGTAGGTGCTCAGTTAATGGATGTGGGAAGGAAACCTTCGTAAGCACCTACTCTATATTTCTGCCCTCAGACAAACTTAGGAGTTAGCACTGAGAAATGCTATGAGTTGGCTCATGATTCTCTTGACCCCGTAAAAGAACATTAATAAGAATAGTTCAGAGCTGCTAAACAAGATCACTTTTATCTCTAGCCCAGATGACTTCTATATATCTGTTAATCCGATCTCACCATTAGATGCTGCACAGACATACCCACTTCTGTGTGCCCAAAACCGAACTCCTCGTTGCTTTACATACCATAAGGTGCTCCCTTCCTGGGTTTTCTGCCCCAAGAAATAGTACCTCTCATCCATCCAAAGGCTTACACCAGCAACCTGGATTTTATACCTCCTAGTTGCTGAGGCCTGGAGGTCCTGCTTCCTAAATATCTCTCGAATAAGTCCTCTCCCACCCTCCCCATGACCTTAGCTCAATCTCATCCAGCCTCACCTGGACTTCGGTGACTTTGGTGATTCCAAGAGCATCCCATGTGCTTCCCTGACTCAGAGCTCCTTTATACCATAGCCTGTGTTCTTTCTAAAATGCAAGTGTAATCATATTTCTTCACTACCTTTGATCCTTAAGATGAAGTGCAAGGAAAAAGGAGAACCTAGCATTAGCATCTACCACATGTCAGTCACTGGCTAATGCTAGGTACCATCACATTAATTATCTAATACAGTTATCACAACAACAGAGAAGCAAACTGAGGCTTAAAAAAATACATTCTCCAAAGGTATGCAGGTGGCTGGGAAATTGTAGAGCCTAAATTCAAATCTAGACCTTCCTGACCCTAAAATCCATTTCCTTTCCAATGCACTCCCATCTCCAAATCTTTTTGGCTCAGTGTTCTCTGCCATGCGACTTCTCCCATATGCCATTACTATATTATTCCTCATTTTACGCCGTGACGAGACATCTAGAGCTATTTAGACATGCCTTGCACATTTATACTTCTGTGCTTATGACCACTGGGTTCCTTCTTCCCTGAAATGTCCTTCCGTTTCTTCTCTATCTAGTGAACTCCTATTCATTCTTCAAAACCCAGCTCTAATGCAACTTCCTCTGCTAAGCCTTCTCAGATGGACTTATCCAAACAAAGTTATTTGCTGCTTTATCTGGTCCTCACACTGTGAACTGTATTCTTGGAAGACAGAAAGATGTGTTGTAGGTAAAGCCCATGGTGAGTGCTAGGGCTTGAAAACCAGACCACTCATGTGAGCCTCTTGTCTCTGTGCCCACAGCCGATGATGCCTGTGGTGGGACCCTGCGGGGCCAGAGTGGCATCATCTCCAGCCCCCACTTCCCCTCGGAGTACCATAACAATGCCGACTGCACGTGGACCATCCTGGCTGAGTTGGGAGACACCATCGCCCTGGTCTTTATTGACTTCCAGCTGGAGGATGGTTACGACTTTCTGGAAGTCACTGGGACAGAAGGCTCCTCCCTCTGGTAAGCACAACACCCCCTTCCTTTCCTACCCTATTCTCTGCAACTGTGGATTACTGGGATACTTACAGTCTCCTTAGTGCCTGGACCTGCAGCCCGAGGCCTCTTAACCACTTCCTTACACCTACTTTTGGAGTCTTTTCATCTAGTCCTAATGAAAAACCACTGCATGTTTTTAGAGCCAGGCTAAATTTTTATAGTGACTTTGATATCTGATTTGAAACATGTTCTTGCTGAAGAATTTTATGATGCGTCTTGGTTGAATAACTTGCATTAAGACTAAAAATGTCCTGGTCTCATGATGTGGACAGGTCTAGTAAAATGATTTGAAATATCGTTCCATTTCTGGAAGATATATGCATAGCATACAAAAAGGGACAAGAACCGTAAGTGGCAATTGCTGAGACCAGAACATTTTTAGTCTTAATTCTTCCCACTCCAAGGGTCCTGAGACATCAGAAGAGCATTATGTCTCAGTGTCTGAAGGGAAGGACGAACATTCTCCCTTTTGTTCTGGCTTTGCTAAAAAGTGCAGGCTTTTCTGCGGTGTGCTCCATAGAGAGTCTCAGTTGCTGTTGGGTTAGGAAGGATATGAGTTACTGAGGATTTACAGCCATCATGGCTTATTGTCCCCCAGACTTGGGCTCACAGGATGTGCTCAAACTGAGTTTGGCTTAAGGAAGTATCTGGCCTCCTGTTTGGGTGACAAGCATCACAAGTAGTATTCTCATTGTGGCTGTGTTATCAGGAGGACCTTTGTTAGCACATCAGGAGCCAATATAAGGATATATCCAGGTGTACTTTAGGCAAAGATGGGCATCGTTGGAGCCTTAGTTTGCTGCATGGTATCAGGGGAAGGCGGGGATCAGTGCTTAGAGTTAGGGGTGGAGGAGGTGTCACTGAGGATTCTGAATGGAGCAGGAAGTGGGTGACTACAAGAGTCAAAGAAGGACAGATCCTAGGAAAGACAGACATGGCAGTCAGTGGGGGTAGGGAGGAGGAAGACGGGAGGGAGAGGAGGAGAGGAGGGGAACAGGGCAGTTCTATTGCACACCTCCCCTGTGCCAGCTTTTATGGTGGTAGAGACACCAGTTGAGTAAGACATGGTTTTTTGAGGGGTTCATTGTCTCTTCGGTAAGAAAACCAGACAGACCCATGGTAGGAGCCAAGTGTGACCATTAAATATTTAAGAGGGATAAAGTGGGAATGGATTTTCCCCAAATAAAGGCTCAGATTTGGGAGCTAGTGTAATTGGAAAACTCAAGCTTCCTGGTGCAGTGGAAGGTGTGCCGACGTGGGAATCAGAAGACTCCGGTGTTAACATGAGCTTGTTGCAGGAAGCTGGCCAGGTCATTTCCTACCCTGGTCAGAGGGCCGAGAGAAGCACATGCGAGTGAGGACAGCCTGCTCTGTGGAGGTTGATGTTCTATAAACTAGTCCAGGAGCAACAGCTGGTTATTTTAATCTGGGAGTTGGGTTGAAGGTTCAGGTGAGTTTTCACTCAACTGGAATCCCGACGACACGCCCAGTGTGAAGACCCTCGGACCTCTGCCTCTTTTTGTAAAATTCCTATGTTACTGACTGTAAATGTAATACATATGCTCCTGGTAGAAAACGTTGAAAATCTACAAAGATATGGAAAAATTAAAACTATTAAAATTTCAATGTACTCCCCTTTGACCTTTTTTCTTAGCCTAGATTAAGCTAGCTAGCTATTTATATATTTTTTAATATTACCAAATTAGGATCTAAAAATATCTCTAGTTACATATTTTAAGCTAATCATTGTGTCATGAAATGTTTTCCTATACCATTACCGATGCCTCCAAAATATACAAGGTTTGATAATCATATCATTTGTTGACTCTTTGCTATTAATATGTGCCAGATAGGTTATAAGCTCTTTAGAGCTATAACTTCATTTCATCTTCATAAAAATTCTGTGAAGTAGATAGCATAGATTTCATCCTTTTACAGAAGAGGAAAATGAGGCCCAGAGAGGTTATATTACTTGCTCAAGGCCACACAGCTAGTAAGGAGCAGAGCTGGGATTCAGCCCCAGGTTAATCTGATTCCAAAGCCTGTCTCCTAAGCCCTGACAGCATGCTATTATGACATGCCGTATCTGTGATGGGTTTTCCAGGCTATGTAGCATTCCCTTGTAAGACTGTAGCATAGTTTACTTATCAGACCTCTTGTTAGGTGATTCCCAAGTTTTCACTTCTAAAAACAGGTGCCAAGATGAATATCCTTGCCAGTTCCCTCTCTTCCAGTCCCAAGGCCTTTTCGACTCCTTCGTTTATCTGCAGGCCAAATGGTCTCCTATAGCTCCTGCTCTCCAGGTGTGAGTCTACACGATGTCCAAACTTTTGGAGTGAAACAAATATGAAAGAGTATTCCTTTTCCTATTAAGTCACTCAGTGGCTAAGGAACTAAGCAGAGGAAATTGTTAGGGGAGTCATTCCGAACTCTTTGCTATAAGATTAAATTATAGCTATTTACAGGTTTGGTGTCACCACTGCCAGGCAGGATGCATTTGTTGTTCTAATTTATACTTGCATAGCAGTTATGGATAAACAAACTTGGAGGCTCAGGATGTATGTGTGGGAAGAATCAGCTCTCTCCCTTGCCCCTCTCCTTTATGGATCCCCGGATTCCTGTAAAAATTTGATGCTGCTGGTTTATGAGTATACTGCTTTTGTAAGCATACATTAAGATTTCAGGCTATTCTCTTGCATTCTGTGCCAAGGCTTAGAAAAACAACAGATCCTGTTAGCAAAGATAGATTCGGGCACCTGGGCAACCCCTTCACCTATCAAGAAGACAGGAATTCCTTTGAGAGAGAAAAAAAAAACCCACTACCTCCCTTACCAGATAGCAAGTTCCAACTGATTTAGAAGGAAGAGTGCATGCAATATGCCTGACTCTATTTCCCCACTCTTCTCCTCACTGTCAATGGGATAACAACAGGAGAGTTTAAATTAGGGCTTCTGGACTAGTAAAATTTCCAAACAATTGGTGAAACCTAGGAGTGGTCATTTTTTATTTTGCCAAGTAAGGATATTAGAAGAAAACCTGCCAACTCCTCAGAATATTATTCACAAAACAAAGGACAATTCAAAGCCAAAACTGTGGCAGGAAATAATCAATTGGAAGTGTTGTGCTGACATCATGAAAGATAGGATGGGGGAGCACCCATAAATAACAGTGTATGCCCATCACCTGAGTGTCCAATAGTATATATGCAGCAATCCGTGGACCAATTCTCCCTGTGTTGCTGGTCCTGGACCAGCCTTTGGCAATCCAACAATACATGTTTTGAATAGGAAAAAACTGTTACTATGGTGAGCACTGAACTCTGTAGCTCTGACATGTTGAGAGATTCTCTAGTATTTTAGACTTACTTCCCCTAAAAGTGAATTGCTTTGTGTGTGTGTGTGTGTGTGTGTGTGTGTGTGTGTGTGTGTGTGTGTGTATGTGTGTGACCATGAGCAAAAGCTGGGCTTGGACTGACCAAGGGTTACAACTCACAGAGAAGATTTGGTATTGCACCCTGACCACACATAGATGTATGCAACCCTCACCCCAACACACACACACATACACACCCACCCACACACACACACACACACATACACACAGAGCCAAATCACCTCTGACACATACCCCTCCAAGTCACTACCAAATTCACATCATCAAGTCATCCCTCACACCCCTTGCTGACCACCCATGTACACATGTATACACCCCTGCCCCCCTTATACACAGTTCCATTTCCAGTTCAATATAGAGGCCAGATTTTCTCTCACTGACCCTGCTGGAGGGTGAGGGTGGTGGGCCTTCTTTCTCTGCTCTGCTCTGACCCAGTCATTTGGCTCTGACCATCATGGAGCTCCATTCCTTTCCATTATGTTCTAAGAAAACACTCTCACCTTTGCTAAGCTTCCTCATGAAGCCCCAGGACTTTTTCAAAGGACTCGACTGGGGATACAGAAGACTCTTTAACAGTATGGGGATGTAGGTCCCTGGAGGATATCAGGATCATGTTATACCAAGTAGAAATTGTCCCCAACCCATCACAGAACTGCCCTCTACATTGGTGGAGAAAATCAGCAAAGTGAAGACCCCTAAGAAGCCACTAGATCCAGAATCATTCTCTTCCTTACTCTGTCTCATGCCCAGTACTCTCCATCTGAGTCTCTCCAGAACAAGAACCCTCTCAGGCTATGAGAAAGGAGGGAAAGCCAGACATCCCTCCTATGATATGGGAGAGGAAGTTTGTGCAGTTTCTCTGGAATTAGGTATCGAGCCTGCTCCATGGCATCAAACTGGGAAGGGGGCAGGCTTGGGAATCAGACAGACTTGAGCTAAAAACCAGCCACTTCTCAGTAGTTGTGCTGTCTTAGGATATTTACCAGCTTTTCTGAGCCTGTTTCCACATATGAAAAATGGGTCTCAGTATACCAGCCTACAAAGTTTGAGAGGGCTAAACATGGCGATTGCTGCCTGGTTCACAATAGGTACAATACTCCTGGGATGAGGCTTTGAGAGGAAATGAGTAAAATGAGGCAAGTCCAGCAATGCAGAGCCTCATTGGCCCCATTTTTGGTGGTCCCACTGAAGACAGCATATGAGCTTTCCAGCCCAGTGGCACCTCACCAGCAGAAAGGCACAGCCTGGCTTCCCTGGCTGATCCAGCCTCCAGGGGAATTGCCTGGAAACCCAGATAAGATCAGTGTGAGGAGAGTCTCTGGGTGAGACTGGAGGATGTCCTGGCAGAGGTCAGAAGAGGGGACAGTGATTTTTGTTGGAACCATCTTCCCAGAGCTGCACTTGGCAAGCACATTGTGGATAGCATCACTTCTGTGCCTGGATCTAGCCCCAGACTGGCCAGTTAGCTGCTTTGTTAGAAAAGCGTAAGAGGGCTGGATGCAGTGGCTCACACTGCTAATCCCAGGACTTTGGGAGGCTGAGATGGGTGGATTGCTTGAGCCTAGGAGTTCAAAACCAGCCTGGGCAACATGGAGAAACCCCATCTCTACAAAAAATACAAAAATCAGCCAGATGTGGTGGCACACGCCTGAGGTCACTGCTACTCAGGAGGCTGAGATGGGAGGATCACCAGAGCCCTAGAGGTGGAGACTGCAGTGAGCTGAGATTGTGCCATTGCACTGCAGCCTAGGAGACAGTGTTAGACTCTGCCTAAAAGTGAAAAAGAAAGAAAATCAGAAGATGATTCTACTAATTCAGCTACTACTGAGAGCTCTGTGCAGCACTAGGAGAGCAGGGACACTCCACAGTGAGTCAGGCACAACCCCTGCACTGGGTTCCCACAGAATAGGGGGAGGGAGCAGTTTCTTCCTACAATAGGGAAGGCAGGCAAACAGAGTCTGACCTGCACTCCTAATTGAAGCCACCCTTGCCCTGGGGGCCAGTGGAAGTGCCAGCTTCAGGAGTGTGTTTGTGGGGTGTGTATGGTGGGGGAGGTCCAAAGCTCCTTCCCACACGTGAGATTTCTGTGTAGATCCTGGAACAAACTCTGCCCCTCTCATTTCCTTGGCTGTGACTGTGGGTTAGTTTCTGCCAGTGGTTCCCAGCATCTCTTCCTTGCCTCCATCACCATACACTGATTTCCTTTTTTATCTATTTCATTCCGATCACCCTGAATGGGCTCTGCCTGCCCATTCTCTATGTCCCCACACTCCCAGGCCCAGTCTCCACAGACCTGTGTGCTAATAAACTTGCCTCCACCAAACATTCAAAGTAGGAAAAGAGAGGACAGCATCCTCTAGAGCTCAAAGGATACTGTCCTGGGGCAGGAGACCAAGGCTTCAAGGCAGAGGCTGCACTTGAGACATGTCGAGAAGGATGCCTACCATTTTAATAGAGGAGATGAGGGACTAGGAAGGGCATTCTTCTAGGGCTTCTGCCTAGTCCTCCTGGCCAAAGTGTGGGAGTTCCTTGATCCCTGGGACACGGGCTGAGAAGAAATAGTCCCAGGAATTCTCTAAGGAAGATGTTCTCCACCATGTACCCACCCCGGGAGTCTGGTGTCTTCTTTTGAGCCCCCACTTGCAGAAGAATAGCATGCCTGCTCTATCTGTCTGGACTTCCCAGATCTTGGCCCTGTGGCCACTGGGTAGGCTTTGGCTATTTTGGGAAAGCAAATTTCCCTAGAAAGCAGGCTCAACCTACTCTATCCAGCAACCATCCCTTTTGAGTTTCATCATTAAATCTCTTTAATTTCATCCCTCCTTTTCACGCCCTTCGTGCTTTGATGGATTTGCTTCACTTTATTCCCTTCATTCGTTTGCTTTTCTTTTTGTAGGTGGGGATACAAAAACTCCTGTCTACTCTGCAGACGTCCACTTTGAAAATTTTGCCAGCAACACTCTTTCTCCTCTTGAACAATCTTGCTTTAATTATTAGGCATTTTTTCACATGGAATTTGAGCCAACTAGAACCATTTGATCTCAGCGACTTTTAACTAGATATTTCATTTAAGAGCCATTAGATCCAGACATAGTTAGAATGAGAATTTCATGCCAATGGGGATTTGTTAATAATAACTATCCACTTACTTATTTACTCACATACACTTTATCAAACCATTGGTTTAGCTGATTCATGTTCTTTGTCACTTTCCCCTGTTTATTTCCTGTAATCATTTATTGAGACTCTTCTGTGAATAAGGCTCTCCTAGGTGCTAGAGGGACAAAGCCATGGTCTGGGTTCCTAAGGAGTTATTTATTCCCTCCACAATGTTTATGTAATAGCCAATCACTGTGTTGGACCTGGGAGCTCACAGTCAGGGCAAAGAGGCAGATATAATTAAATGATTTGCAATATCATGTGTTAGGTGCTTTTCTAAGAGGTATAAAGAAGTTCCCCTAGGAAATAAAAAGAGAAATGTTACAGCTGGGATTCTTTGGGTTTAAGAAATAGAAACCCACTTCCAGCTAACTCAAGCTACAAAGGGAACGTACTAGCCTCTGTAACTGAAAAGTCCAGAACTTGACTTCAGGCAGTAGTGGATCAAGAGATGCAAATAATGTTTCTCCCCATCCCAAGTCTTTGCTCTGTGGTGTTTCATTCTTAGGCAGCGTTTCCCAAGAGGTGGCAAAGGTGACCACCCTCAGCTCCCTATAACCTACCTGTCTTGGCAATCCCAGAAGAAAGGGAGCATATCTTTCCTAACAGCTTCTACAAAAGCCCTCAGATAAACCTTGGGGGACCAGTCTGAGTCATTTGCCCATGCCTCAACACCAGTGTAGCCAAGGGGTGTCCTCATTGGCCAGATCCAGATCACATGACTGTCTGCCCTACCCAAAACCCATGCTGGGAGTGGAAGCCCTGGCAAGACAAAAGCTAAGACCATCCTTCAAACAAGTCATCAGCCTTCCTGTAAGAGGACAGCGATTTTTGAGCCGAACTGAAGGGTACGATTTTGCCATTAGCGTTGAACCAAAAAGAGCCCTGGTGTGTTTGGGGTGTTACAAGTCAGGTGCAGGGAGCAAGAAAGAGCAGGATATGAGGCCCAAAATAAACACAAGTAGAGCATGGACCAGGAAGAACCCTGCCCTTTGTTCATAAGCCAGAGAGGATTCCGTAAGCTATGGAAAGCTATTAAGAGAGTTTAAGCAGGGAAGTAAAATAATCATTCTGAATTTTAAGTGGGTCAAACAGAAAGGCCCAGAAATCAGGTATAAAACTTTCTTGTGACTCCACAGGCAAGAGACGGTCCAGCCTTTAACTAAGGCAGCTGTGAAGGGGTAGAGAGGAGGAAGGCTGATGATGACCAAGTTTCTGGCTGAATGACTGTGATGGGGCCACGTACAGAAAGAGGAAAACAGGAGAAGAAGTGGGCTGGGGTGGAGTGGGGAATGGCAATGCCCATTGGTTTCTCCAGTACAAAATGGGCACTGATAGGGAAGTCAAGGCTGCAACAAGAAGATAAGGCTGGTCATGCAGGGACACAGCTGCCCTTGGTTACTAATTCACAGTCGTTAGGATAAGATTGATGAGGGTGGTCAGATAAAATCAACAGCCACATCTGAAAGCTTGGTGTTCAATACCCTGGCAATACTGCGAGCAGTCATCTTCACAATGAGCACCAGCATCATCTTTCATAGGGAAAATATCCTTCATTATCGTCACTGTCATCTTACCATTTCCATCTTCATTGCCAGCATCTCTCCAGTATCATTCATTCATTCAAGCAAACTACTCAGGCCCTTCTCCTGCTTGACATTGAGCTTGGCACTGGGAATGCAATGGTGGAGAAGACAAATACTGTAAGGCTTTTGTGGAACTTATGGTTTATATGGGGGAGACTGGAGTTAGTAAAATATGCAAACATAAATGTAAAAAGTATGACACTCGTCATAAAGTAAATGAACAGGATGGGGAATAACAGCACTGGGGTCCCTATTCTAAATCTTACTTCTCTGATAAGGGTAGGATTTAAACTGAGACCTGACTTTTGAGAGGGAGCCGCATGGGAAGAACTCAGGGAGCAGCCTTCCAGGCAGAGGGAACTGCATGTATAAAGGCTTATCATATCAATGTTCTATTTGCTCCTGAACTTCGTACGTAGGAAGTTAGCATAGGCCTGGTCCCTGTCCTCTAAGGTTTCCTCTTCAAATGTCAGGAGCAAGGCAGAGTCAAGATCTCAAGCACACTCAAAAAACAGCTCAGATGGTACCTGACTAAGGATGCTCAAGCAATCTTGGCTGAGCTGGTAAGCCAATAAGGCTCACTGTAGCCAAGCCTCAGACCTTCTGCCTTCCTGTGGCCTTGTGACGCCCTGGCTTCTCTCTCCTTCCCCAACACATCAGCACACTTTAAGTCACACTAAGAAACTGTCCTTTTTTTGATGGAGCCCATGAAAGTGCATTTGCTGTATCCATCAGGAGCCAGGCCATAAATAACCAGCCCTTTAAAATCTCATCTCCCGTATCTCTTGGAGTTGGAAATAGCATTACAAGCTCTGCAGCGAAGCAGTAAGAAAGGATTAGTGCCTTAGCATGCTGTTGGCACAAATGTGTCCAGAGGGGTGAATACCAGGGCTCTGGCATTCTCCATGGAGTATCAATGTGACTTCCTTGTGTCCACTAGCGAGAACTTGTTCTCAGAAAGAGAACAAAAGCCACAGCTGGGAGGAGCAGGAAGTGAGCTGGTGTTGTCGCAGTGGGCGCAGTGGCTCTGCTAAAGCTTGTGATTGGCAAAGTTCTGTGCATGGGAAGCTGAGGTCGGGCAGCTGGCCTGCCCCCCATGAGTCTGACTGCATGCAACAGGTTTGTACTAAGTGCCTCGTCTGCGAGGAGGCCTGTGCCAGGACTGCAAAGGGCACCAGACAACAAGATGCTGTCCTCAACCTCTCTTGAGGAGCTGCCAGATGCCTGACGGTGCCACTAAGACAGATGGAAGGAGTTGTTCTGGGCCCTCCAGAGCCCCTTGTTCTGGCAAGACCTGTCTTCTGGAATGATGTTGGTTCGTTCCAAATGTTCAAGGCCCCCTCTTGGTCTCTGTTTTTATGTTTGGCCATGAATGTTTTTTCTACTCACTCTCAGATTAACCTTCACAGTGTTTCACGTTGGTTTTGCCTCTCTCCTGCTATTGCAGCCACTTCCCTGGTTCCTAAGACTGACTCTTTCTTTCTTTCTTTCTTTCTTTCTTTCTTTCTTTCTTTCTTTCTTTCTTTCTTTCTTTCTTTCTTTCTTTCTCTTTCTTTCTTTCTTTTTTCTTTCTTCTTTCTTTCTTTCTCTTTTCTTTCTTTTTCTCTTTCTTTCTTTCTTTCTTTTTTCTTCTTTTTTTTTTTTTTTGAGATGGAGTCTCACTCTGTCACCCAGGCTGGAGTACAATGGCATGATCTTGGCTCACTGCAACCTCTGCCTTCCGAGTTGAAGAATTCTCCTGTCTCAGTCTCCTGAGCAGCTGGGACTACAGGCGCATGCCACCACCCTTGGCTAATTTTTGTATTTTTAGTAGAGATGAGGTTTCACCATGTTGGTCAGGCTGGTCTCGAACATCTGACCACAGGTGATCCACCCACCTTGGCCTCCCAAAGTGCTGGGATTACAGGTGTGAGCTACTGCACCTGGCCCAGCCTGTACTTCTTTTCATTCTAGTTTCTCTTTATCCAATGGCTGATGGATGACCTCCATAGACCCACCAGGGAAGTAGGATTCACACAGAAAACTAGCAATGACAGTCCAATGAAATGGCAAAAGCACCCTGTTGAACTCAGTAATTTGGGTCATTTGGGGAGGGAAAGGGCAAAGTTTATTTGAACAAAATGAGGTAGCTTCAAGGAGGAGATAGGTCTCTAGCATCTCTGGGAATTTCTTACCCAAGCTTCTTGAAGAGTGGTCTACACTGGCTACCTTCAAGTCTTCTCTCCCCATTCATTCCTCACCTATTTCACTCCTACTCTTCAACCCCTCAACATCCCTCCAAAACCATTCACATTAAGATAATCATCAAAGAACTATTCCCACCCCTACCCAGTTCCAAAGACTACCAGTTCCAATTACCAACGCCGGAACATGTTTTTCAAATCTCACCTTCTGGACAGTTCTGCATTACTTTACACTGTCAGTCATTTTCTCCTCTGGGGTCTCTGCTTTCTCCTTGCCTTCATGCCACTCTTTCTGATTCTTCTTGGACCTCTCTGGCCATTCCTTCTGTGTCTCCTTTGATGTTCTAGGGGCTCTGTTCTCTCTGTGCTGCTCTGCTCACTCCATGCATCCACCAGGCTAGTCTTACCTGCTCTCAAAGTTTCAGATACCACCTATTTCCTCCCAAATCTGGTTCCCCAGCCCAGCCTGCCCATTGAGCCAAACTGTAGAGTCAGCTACCTGACGGACATCTCCATTTTGATGGATCACCAGTATCTTCAACTCAACTTGTCTCAACTTTGCTCATAATTGACACATAAAATCATCAGTCTATGTCCGTTCTTAGTTTATGATACCATTCTCTACCTAGTTATCTAGAAATCTGGGACTATCTCTATTTAATCCCTCTCTCTCAGCAGCCACATTCAATTAATTGCCAAGTTTCCCGGTATACCTTACCTTGCCATCCTTTCTACCACTTCCTGAATTCAGCCCATCATCTTTCTTCTTTGAGAGATGTAATAGCCTCCTTACTGATCTCCCAGCATCTTGGCACTGTCCAATTCATCCTCTTCACTGCTACCAGAATGGCTTAATTAAAATGCAGATCTGACATGCTTTAAGCCCCAGGCAAAAGCTTTCAATCATCGTCTGTTGTCTACAGAATAAAATTCAGTCCCTTGATAGGGCACACAGGGCCCATCTGGATCTAACCCTTGCCTAAGTAACCACCCTAGCCTCACATCTTCCCACTGCCTTCTTTGAATTTTATAAACCCTAAAACTCAGTGGTATAACACCACAAAGTTTTCTTTCTTGCTCATGTTACACATTTGTGATGGGGCAGTGGGTGTGGCTCTGATCCACATAGTCACACAGGTGGATATCCAGGCTTGAATACTGAATATCCCCTATTCTAACTACACCATCTGGAATATGTGGCCTTCTCTAATACCATGACAGGGAAAATGAGTGGAGAATCCAGCACGGGCTTTCCACCACCCTAACCCTATGATATGCTACACATAATTTCCAACACATATTTCATTGGCCACAGTCACATGGTCCAGCTTTGCTGCAAGAGAGCCAGGAAATGTGGATGAGCAGATGAGATACTTGGTGAGCCGAGTTGTCTGCCACATCTCATGCTTCTGTAGACAAGATGGCCTGGCTCCTGTCAAAAGCCAGCCCTCTCCTGGCTCCAGAGCTCGTCTTCCTCCAAAACTTCCCTACTATATTTATCTCCTTTTTCTTGCATTCCGCAGTTGTTCTCTCTGTTGGGTACTTCTAACAGCATAAAGACATGTTTTAATATCTACCATTGAAAATCAAAATAAAAACACCACCTGTCAAGCCCCTATTACTCCATCCCACTCAGCTACCATGGAATGGCTCAACCACCGCCAATTGCTAAGACAGTTCTTTCCCAGTTTCTGCCCTGCTTTGTCACTAAAACTGACCTTGATAAAATTGCCAGCAACCTCCAGGTTGCCAATTCCAGTGTCATTTCTCCATCTTCCTCTGACTTAACCTCTTGGCAACAGGTGACACAGGTCATCTGTCCTTCTTGGCCTGTTTTCTTCTCTTGGCTCCTATGAAACCATGTAGCTGACCACCCTAAGGCCATTCCTTCTTAGTCTGCTTTGCAGTTTCTTCCAATGTCCAATCTCTGTCCAGCTTTTACAATTGGACCGCTGAGGGAGTCCTGAGTTTCTCCTCTTCTATATTCACTTTCCCAGCTTGCCCTAACCAATCAGTGTGGGCTTTCAGATGCCAGTGGCTCTCGGTTTAAATGTTCAGCCCTAACAGGTTTTCTGGGCTTCATGTATATTAACAGGAATCTTAAAATGGACATATCACTGGGCACAGTGGCATGTGCTTCTAGTTTCAGCTACTCCGGACACTGAGGTGGGAGGATTTCTTAAGCTTAGGAGCTCAAGACCAGCCTGAGCAGCACAGAGAGACCCTGTCTCTTAAAAAGAAATGGAAAAATATATATAACATAAAACCTATCATTCCATTTTTAAGTGTACAATCTAGTAGCATTAAGCACATTAGCTATTTAGTGGTGGGTAACACCACTATCTATCTCTAACACCTTTTTTACCTTCCCAAATGGAACTCCATGCCCACTAAAGAATAACTCCCCAACCCACCCATCTCCTGGTAACTACCATTCCATTTTCTGTTTTGATATATTTGTTCGTTTGTGTTTAGCTTATCTCGTTTGGCATAACTTTTTTTAGAGTCATCCATGTTGTAGCATGTGATAGAATTTCATTTCTTTTTTTTTAAGATGGAGTCTTGCTCTGTCGCTCAGGCTGGAGTACAGTAGCACAATCTTGGCTCACTGCAACCTCCACCTCCCTGGCTCAAACGATTCTCCTGCTTCAGGCTCCCGAATTTCATTTCTTTTTAAGGCTGAATAATATTCCCTTGTATGTCTAAGTCACATTTTGTTTATCCATTTGTCCACTGGTGGACATTTGGGTTGTTTCCATCCAATTTGGACTTCTCATCCCCTCCCCACTCATAATCTGTTCTTCTCCTAGCCTGCTCCACGACTTCCCACATCTATGTATTCCCAAGAGGAAACTGCATCTGCCCATTTGGTGCTGCCAGCACCTTTGGGCTGCTCCGTGGCCTTCTCTCCCTGCTTCTAACCCTCTGTAATCCATTCTCCCAATGGAACCTAGAGTGACTTATGTTTATTAACCAAATTATGTCTCCCCTGTTTAAGGCGACCGATGCTTTACTATCACATTTAGAATAAAATCCTACAAGACCCTACATTGTCCAGCCACTGCCTGCCTGTCTGGCTTCCCTCCTGTCCCTCACTCACATCCATTCTCTGTGCCCTTCATCCTGTACCTAGGGTGGGCTAAGCAGGTTCCCTCCTTGGGCCTCTGCACTAGCTATCCCCAGCCAGGGGGCTAAGGATCCTTCTCCTTCACAGTCTTCAAATCTACCTTCCAAGTTAAAAAAAAAAAAAAAAAAAAAGAAGAAGAAGAAGAAGAAGGAGAAAAGAGGAAAAAAAAACACGCTTTTTTTGAAATATAGAGTTCAATGTAAATTTCCTATCTTTAGAAAAGCCTTTCCCATCCTTGCAGCCTAAAGTAACCCTTGCTGTCTATCAGAGGATCTTGTTTTATTTTAAACATTTGTCAATACCTAATATTTTCTTGCTTACTTATGTATTTGTCTTTCTTCTGTGCCCTTCCTCTCCCCTGCCATTGCCAGCAGAACCACAAAAAGCCCCTAATGTGCAGCTTGGCACTTAGTAGGTGTCCACGGTGGTTTGTATGGAGGACAGATCTGCTTCTGCCTTGCCAGTTACAATGTCCTGTGGCTAATTGCAAAGGTTAACATGGAGCCTCTCCACCAAGTATTTTAAGTAATAACCTTCCTGGGGACATTTGCAAATTAGCACTGACTCTTGCTGATTACTCATCCTAAACTCAGTCTGATTAATAATTAATCAGCAAACTGCTTGGCCAGAGCGGCCTGATCAGTGCTAGAAAGGATCTTAAATTATGCAAGTCACTTGGCCAGTCTTAAAAAAAAAAAAAAAAGAAAGCTCAGCAGCCGACAGAACTGAAGAGGTTTGATTGCAATGTGAGTGAGGTCTCTCCGTTGTTTGTTTTTGTCTTTTTTTTTTTCTTTTTGACTAAGAAATCAATTAAGCTCAAACTTGCAACCTCAGAGAGAGACCATGTAGCACAGAAATAGAAATGTGTTAAATATCACTTTCTTTTTGTTTCTTTCCTTCAAAAGAGTTTTGGTCTGGGAGGCGGAGGTTAAAATTAGCCAATTTGCTAAGCAAATGGCTAATTGATGTCTGGCACTTGATGTCAATTTCTGCAGCCACATCAGTTTCAGCTATCCATTCACTTCCTCTGAGCTGCAGTGCACTGGGTCTGGCAAAAGGAGGTAAGAGATTTGATGGGTACTGTCTGCCTGCCCACCCTGGAGTCGGAGTGAAATCAATTTGCCAGCAACCTGTCCCACCAGGAGTCCTTATAGTGTTCTTTGTCTCTTGCCTAAAACCCCAGGGAGACAGGAGGAAAGGCAATCAGAGGGTGATGAACCGGCTTTCCACTGTCAAGCGTGAACTTGGGTACTGCCAGGGACCCCTCTTAGGCCTTGCCTGTAGCCACAGCCTCCAGAGCCAGTCTTGGACATGGGTTCATCTTTCACCTCCAGATTCCTCTTCTGGGGTCACTGGAGGTATGGCTGAGAGGGAGACTCAGAGAAAGCTGATGGGTCTGTGGACACTGATCTCTGGGCCAGAAAAAAGGTGCAGGGATAAAGGGTTTAGTGCAGTCCATGCAACCCGGATCCTGATTAGAACCAGCAGAGTGACAAGGTGATGCCCCAGACCAAATAGGTCAGCATGGCCAGGGAGGGACCCAGGCATCCGTGATTTTGACAGCTCCCTGTGGATTCATGTGCACCAAAGTGGAGAAACACGATGCGATGGAGCATGAGAGGCTTTGGGGAAAGAGATTATGAAGGACATCAAAGAGTGGAGTAGAAAATGGGCTTTTCAGGAGTTGATTGTCTTTCTAGAAATAAAGGGACATCTCTCTACATTGTGACAGGCAGGGCGAGAGGAAAAGAGGTGGCCAGACAGGACGGCTGCCAGGAGCCCTGCAGTTTCTGATCCATCTCAGCTGTGCCCCTACTTTAAAAAATACCTGCTAGGACTACCCTGTGTTTCCTTTTAAAAATGCCCTCTAGGACTTATCCTGTGTTTCTCAAACTGGGTTGTGCTGACCAACTTGGTGCTTCAGAAGACTTGCTTGAATGCTCTGTGGAAGAATGCAGATTCCTGGACCCTACCTCAGACTAAATCAAAATTCCTGAGGATAGAACTCAATTAATTCAGTATTTTTAACCATTCTCCTGGGTGTTCTGAAATAAATCTAATTTTAAGAGCTACCCTAGGCCTAAGTAGAATACTCTCCATAGTGATAACATGGAGGAAGTGGATTTTGCCCATTATGAAATGATTTGTCTCTTTATGAATGGATTCATTACTGAATTTCTCCCCAGTTATGTTTGGTTTGGTTATGGCTTATGCGTGAGTTTGAGTAAGCACATCTATTCCATAAGATGAAGCACACTGATTCCTGATAAACCTTATTAATTTATTTCACAAATAATTTCCCTTGCCTACTCTGTGCCAGTTTCTCTGATAAGCCCTGTGATTACAATGCTGAACTACGAAGTCTCAACCTTTCAAGGAGCTGTTGAAGTTTAGCCTTAAAGTCTAGTCTCATCTCCTTGTCTACCTGATATAAGCCCATGCAAGGGGTCTCCCTCCTGAAACCTTTAGATACATTGGTACCTCTGCCCTCCGTCAGCCCCACCCACACTGGGCCCCCCAGGCTCCTACACCACTGGCACAAGCCAAACTTTTCTAGACTCCAGAATCCTCCTCCCAACATGAACCCTTTTAGAGCATGGACTTGGCCCATCATCTCTGAATCTCCAGGGCTCAGTAGAGTCCTGGCACAGACAGGTGTAAAGATTTTCTGACAATTTGTTGAATAAATATAGCCTCTGAGATCTTAGAGTCTCAGCACCTTCCTCACAGCCAGCTGCATCTCACCAGCACCAAAAGGAAAAGCATATGGCACTTGGCTCACCTTGCCTCGTGTCAGAGCCCTGCTCACCTTGCCTCGTGTCAGAGCCCTTTGACAAAAGGACCAAAGTCAAGATAAACAAACAGGCAAATATCAATTGATTGCCTCTATGATTGAATTGAGGCCATCACATGTATGGAATGCTATCATATTTCTCGTCCCATTGGGTCTTCACCTCCACATTTGAGTTAGGTATTAGCATACCCATCTTCCAGATAAAGAAACTGAGCCTCAGAGACTTAGCTTCCTCCTCACCTACACATGGTCCTCCCTGGCTGGGTTTTCCCATTTTGTTCCCTGTACAGATCCGAGGCCAGCCACTCCTAGTATCATTTCTCACCCTTAGAGCAGGCTTTGATGCAATCTGTCCTCTTTGAGTCTCTATCTGCCTTTCTCCTGCCTTAACATTCCTTCCACAGTGTAATCACTTTAAGAGCTACAGTGTGTCAGGCACCGTACTAAGGGTTTTATGTGCATTGTCTCATTTTATGCTTACAAAACTTTCTTTTTTTTTTTGAGATGCAGTTTTGCTCTTGTTGCCCAGGCTGGTGTCCAAAGGCATGATCTTAGCTCACTGCAACCTCTGCCTCCCGGGTTCAAGCGCTTATTCTCGCCTCAGCCTCTCGAATAGCTGGGATTACAAGCACCTGCCACCATGCCCAGCTAATTTTTTATATTTTTAGTACAGACAAAGTTTCACCATGTTGGCCAGGCTGGTCTCAAACTCCTAACTTCAGGTGATCCACCCACCTTGGCCTCCCAAAGTGTTGGGGTTACAGGCATGAGCCACCGCGCCAAGCCGCAAAACTCTTGTAAAAGAATGGTATCATCATAAAGAGATTAAGAAACCTGATGTAATGTGGCTAGTAAGTGTCTGAGCCAGAAATTGGACCCCCATCCTCTGGACTCTAAATCCCAAACTACCCCTCTTTCTCTTCTGCTCCTCTGGGCTCTAACTCATTTTCTTTCCTGACAGCAAGGAAGGCAGCATGGAGCATAGATAGCATTTGGAGTCAATGTTCGGCTTAAATACCAATTCTGCTACCAACTAATCGTGTGACCTCAGTTAACTTTGTGACCCTCTCAAGGTGGCCTTACATAGAGTTATAAGAAATAATTGGGCACAGAAGACTTTGAACAGGCCCAGATTCCCAGCTTGTAAATCCGGCTTGTGTCCTTCCTCTGACCTTGCATAGTTACAGCACCTGGAAGGACCTTCCTCCTCTCCTCCCCTGTCCCTCTCACCCCACTCCCAGAGCCTCCCAGCATGTGTTCCATGCAGACAGCTACACACAGCTTCTTTCAGAGGTTCAAGGTCCTGTGGGTCTTGGCCTTTGCAGTTGATAAGTCATGGAGGCAGCTTCAGGCTGACCAAGGTGGAGACCACAGAAAGAGGTTGTCATGTCTCCTTGGGCCAGGCAGTTCTGAGGTCCCAGGACCATTTGGCAGTACCCTGAAGGACACATAGGGAAAGTCAGGGCTGAACAGTAATGGCTTTTACTCTTCTCTTACAGCAAGTCACTTAGCTTTCTGAACTTCAGTTGCCCTAGTTTTATAAGGCAGATGATGGGTCCTCACCACCCCCACTCTAACATACTAGGAACTTGCAGCTTGGTGCACAGAAACTTCCTAATTTTTCATATGTAAATCTGGCTCCAAAGATTCCCTTCCAGTGGGATCTGCCTCCTAGGGTGATTTTTCTAGAACTGAGAGGGTTTTAAGGAAGAAAATACAATTACTATGTATAGGGTGCCAGTGACATCCCAGGAATCTATAGTGATTGTTTCCTTTGTGACTTTAAGCAACTCTGAGAACCTGAGACTCAGGTCATTTGCCCAAGGTCACAGAGCTAGGAAGTTGCAGCCTGAAGCCATCCCTTTGCCTCCCCGCCTCTGCTCTTTCTGCCCCTTTGGATTTTGGAAGTTGGGAAGAGACCTTGGGCATCCTGGAAAGATGGTCCTAGGCCTATGCCATTGGCTTCAGCTTCTTCCCCCTGAGGCTGCTTTTGTCCCTTGGGCTGTGGTTGGTTGAAGTTGTGGGCTGGCTTCACAGATAGCCAGGCTTATCAAGGCCTTGGCGGCTACATACTGCCAGCTCCCTAAAAGCTGGCCTTGGTGAGCATGGGACAGACTGCCATCCCCTTTCAGGAGAGCCCTGTCAATGCAGATAAATGGCCTGTGTCATTTAGCTATATCCACCGTGTCCTTCTCATTGCTGGTCTGTGGCCTGAATCGTCCAGATAACTCTTTTCATTTAGTGTTGTCTTTATGGATGCCACAGAGGTCCCCGGGCAATGACAGCTCTGCCTTTGCCCCAACCGGAAGAGTCACAGGCAGGCCTGCTTCCTGACTTCTGTTTGCTGTCTGTTCGGCTGTCGCAATTATTGGAATCTGTCAAGCCCCATCAGGTGACATTTTTCACATGAGGGCAAGTGTCCTTTAAGCCTCACTCTGAGCTGAGAATGACATCCTGGATGCTGACGTGGCCTCCATCTTTCCACCAGCAGTTTTCTTCACTGTTGCTAAGTTACCTTCAGCCCTGGCTCAACAGTGCCCTCCTAAGCGCCCCCCATCCAAATCCCCCCAATCCCTCTTCTTGTAATTACCCTCCCCCAAGCCCTTTCCCCAGCCCCACATCCCCCTGGTGCCTTAACAAGTAATTACCTTCACAGGGAAGTTGACAAGTCTCTGGTGAATCCTAGCCCCGGCTGGAAAAGATTCATTATTCTGTATCTGGAAATAACCAGCCCCATCAGCACAGGGGATGAGATAACACCAATGTAAAAGTTCTCTATTCAGGGGGATTAATTAGGATTCCTTATTAAAGATCCAATTAGGCAACAGGGCATTTTTATCTGTGATAGTCAGCTGCTCCTATTTTTCTAAAGCTATAACTCCAAGTTTTTTTTTAAAAAAGAAAAAAGCAGGGGCTGTATTTTTGTCTAAAACAATTCACTCTTTCATTGTCAGCTATGTCTTCATCAGGATGTGAAAATAGATTTTCTCATTCAATTTGCAATGCTTTATCTCTTTAGAGTTTGGTAATGACTCCACGATATCCCTTCAGCAAGAACCACAGCTCAGACGGGTTATTTGGGTAGTGGGATGTTTGGTTAGCATGACTGCAGGAGAAATTGTAATAGCATTTTTTAGCAACCGGACTCCATGGCTGGCAGGAAATGCCGTCTCTGCCATGTAATGTCTCTGTCATCTTAGGCAAGTTGCTTCACCTCTCTGAACCCCAATGTTCTCCTCTCTCAATCTGACTCCAAGGATCAGGGTAAGGATTTAATTGGGGCAATATTACAAAGTGACTAGGAACCCAGGCTCTTGACTGAGACCACCTTACACCCACACTCACAAGCCATGTTGACTTCTGAACCTTGGTTTCCTCATCTGCAAAATGGGAGGGAAATACTTCCTCCATTGAGTCTTGGGGAGGATTGAGGGAGATAACATTTTTGGAACCACCTTGCCCATGGAGGGTACTTGATACATTTTTATCAAACCTGAATCAACTCATTTTGTACTTACCTCAAAGAAACTCAGTGAGGTTCCCTGGCGTGAGCTGTTCCCGCTCCCCACCCCAGGTGAATTGAGCTCATTTTGTCCCTGGTAGTGCCTGGATGATTTCACAGTAGAGTGAGACTGAGACTCCCTGCTCTGGGTTACCTGGCTGTGTCCTGGGTGGCTCCCTATGGAAGCAGTGCTGGCTGAAGGAGGGGTGACCTCTTGACCAGTGGTTGTCCCACTTTACCCTTAGACTGAGACCCACTGCTGGCCACATGATGTGGACACATACAGTGTGAACCCACAGGTTTTTCCTTTCATTGTTAAAGACAGCAGCAGCAGCTTGTTTACCCCAGGAAAGAGAAGCCCTAGAGAAATAAAATAATCTGGCTTCCAGAAAGTTCAATAGAAGGTGTGTTGCCAGATTCCACAGATGAGGAAACTGAGTCCCAGTGTCACTCAGCAAACATGTGGCAGAGCCCGGGCAGAATATGATCTCTTCAGGTCTGATCCAGACATGTTTCCACCAATTTCAATGTTTCCAGGCCACCTAGCACTGAGCCAGTGTTTGTAGATTTCACATGAGAGGGTCACAGCAGCACCTGGCTTCAGCAGGATCTGAATCCACATAAACCCTACTTCACACGGTGTTGCTCACCTGTCTGCCTGAACTGGATGCTCATTGCTTGTGTCTCAGTGCCTCAGTTTACCCCATAGAAGAGCCACTTCAGCTTCTCACCTTTCCACAATATTGTTTTGGCCTGAATACCCTCTTTTACAGGCCCTGCCCCCTGTAACCCTGTCCCCACTGCCACTGCCTCTCTGACCTTACCTCCTCCTATCCTCCCTCTTCATTCCCGAAGCCACAGTGGCTTTCTTGCTGTTCCTTAGATGCCAGGCGTGCTCTTCCCACCTCAGGGCCTTTGCATGTGCTTTCCCCTCCACTTGGAATACTCTCCCCCAAGACATCCACACATCTTACTCCCTCATCTATTTCAAGTGCCACCTCTAAGCTCACATTCTCAGTGAGGCCTTCCCCCACCACCTATTTAAAATGGCAGGTACCTTCTCCCAGTCAGTAGAGGGTCTGCCCATGTCTGCTCCTTCTCAGCTGGATCCTCACACCTCAAAGTGTGCCTAGCTCCTAGGGAGCCTGGAACTTGGGAGTTCAACCCCTCTTCTTGGTTCCAGTCCTGAAAGCTCTGTTGCTTGACAGCCGTCATTCTCCTTTGCCAGGTGAAGAAACTGAGTCACAGGGAGGCAGCATGTGACTTTCCAAAGTCACCCAGGGAGTTAGTGTTACAGGAGTGACTGCTGGGGTAATCTTAAAGCAATGGTGAAAATAATTGTACTTGAGGGGTTATTTATATCTCTTTACCTGGTTTGCACTGGATCTCAGTGTGACCTCACCAGGTGGTGTCCTCAAGCTTCACCAAGGCCTCCAGTATGTGTCCATGTGTAAGACCCATGTCACAGAAACAAATGATCCTACTGCAAAAAACGTGTTGCTGGAAGAGAACACAGTCTATGCTGAGAACCAAGAGATCCTCTCCCCCTCGCTACTCCCCCCTTACCCTCCTACCCCCTCTGCCAATTCCCCCATCAAATAATTCCTGATAATGAAGTTAGGATGATTCATTGGTTTTCTGATGAGCATGAATTCATCATCAAAATCTACATATTCAATCCCCTGATATGTGCTCTCAGATTCCTAACTTGATTAATATGTAAAGTGCTTTATCCTGTGACTTAACAAAAGAAAACCCAGCTTGGTTTTAGGGACTTGCATGGCTCTCAGACTCTGGGGTTCTGGGAAGCATGGGGAGATGCCACTGGCCGCATCTTGAGGGAGATGGCAGCATCTCATCAGGGACTGGGTCAAGGTGTCAGCAGGTGCCACAGTTGAAAGGGGAGTTGGTTGCTCAGGACCAGGCCCTGGGATACCTGAGCACTGCAGCTTCAGACCCCTCATCCCAAAACTCAACAAGACCTGTCTGCAAAGTTGTTCAACATTCACAACCCCGCAAACTTGTGAGGGCTGGAAACAGCCTGCATTCCATGCCTAGGAACCTGGATAAGATGCAGCATCCCCCTTCTGAGCCTTTCTGGAGTCTGGCTAGTGTGGCCTGCCACCTCTCTGCCAAGGCTACCTAAGCCACATCCCTGCACCAAGTCCCCCTGCCTCTCCAGAGGGTGGGCTCAAGCTCTGCATGAAAGCCTTGAGCCTCCTTTCCCCAGCCACCACCCCTGGGGCGGCCCTGCTGCTGCTAACCTCTTGTCTTATCCATCATTCCCTCAGTATAAGATCCAGCCTCCCAAACCTCTGTCTCTTCATCCACCGTACATCCCCACTCCCTCTACTACCAATTTTGGCCTACACCACCTTGGACTGTGACCATTTCCCAGTGTCCCCATGTAGGGCCAATCCTGTGACTCACAAACTCACACACCCTGCAAGCACTCCCACCAGGTGCTCTGTGCCTGTATCAAGAGAGGCTGTTTGCCTAGAGGGCTCTAGGGTCAGATGTGGATTCAAAGCTCTGCTCCAGGATTTGGGGAAGCTATTTAACCTCTCTGAGCCTCGGTTTCTTTAGCTTTAAAACAATATCAGTAATAATAATTTATATTTCTTAGGGCTGCTGTAAATTTTATATTAGCTTAAGCAGAGAATCTAACATACGGCATGTAGGTAACAATCAATAATGTAGCTATTACTGATATTCATCCTCATGGCCACTGATGAGGTGGGCAAGAATTACTTCAATTTTTCTGATATTGAAATGGGAGCTCAAAGATGTTGGGACTGGCTATGGTTGAGAGGAGCAAGGCAGTACTTCTTCTCCACAGAAGTACCTGGAGCCTCTTGGGAGAAAGGATTTGGGACCCTGTGGAAGATGGGATACCTGAGAGGAGGGTTGTCCTGCAGGAGCTAGGGATGCAGTCCCTGGATGCCCCAACAAGACAGAGGTCCTGCTTTTAGACATATTATGTGTCTGATGCTGCTTCTAGTTATATTATGTGTCTGATGCTGGAGTTCTTACCCTTCTGGAACCAAGTTTGGGTTCCCCAAAAGCAGCCTTGAGACAAGGGTTCAAGCACAAGTGTTTTATTAGGAAGTACAGGTAACACTAGCAGGTAAGAGGGACATAATAAAAGGATGAGACAGTAGCTAATAAAGGGTAGTCATTCCAGCTACCACAATGGGGGCCTGGGCCATAATCCCACAGGGAGACTCTGGGAAACCCAGGTCTGCAGAGCCCAGACCTTAGAATTATTCCACCAAAGGAACGAGAGAGCTGAGGTATTTATACACCAATTCCTGAAAGTCACTGAATGAGATCTGCTCCTGAGGGGTTATTAATTCTCTAGCGCTTCTTACCTGCTGTGCACATGGGCAAAGTGGCCTAGCTTTGGGGGAGAAAGCCTTCAAGTGCAGGGATGCAGACACTGGGAGCTTGCAGTCAGCTGGCGCACTCTGAAAGATGAAGTATATTACAGGCAGGGCACTGGCAGCACCTGCTACAGGTGTGCATGTATGAAAGGGCAGTGCGGGGGTGAACTGACAGAGCTGTAACACTGGGGGCCTATGCAGCTCTGGAGTGAGACCCGGCTCATTAAATGTGACCCTTGGAAGGACCACTTTCCCTTCAGCCTTGGAGAGCCAGTGAAATTTGGGCAAATCCTCAGAAACCTGTAAAATAGGCAGTGGCCCTAGTGAGCAGGCACAGAAAACAAAAATCCATTATTCAGGTAGCCCTGTTAACAGTAATCTCCCTGTCCCCATCACCACTGTCAGACAACAGCTACAGACCACATCAGGATGTGTTTGACCTCCTGCCCTTCCAGCAGGCTGCAGCCAGTGAGCAAGAGGATTGCCTTAGGGCCCAATATCACCCACCCCAGCATCCTGGGAAAAAGCAGGGCTGCTTGCTAGCTTGGCAATTAGCCATTCAGATTTGGAAAATCAGGGCTATGAAACTTACTTTGTATAGTCACAGAATGGTAAGTTCTGTGGATTTAGGTCACACACACACTCATACAAATCAATTATTCACTGGAATGCAAGAGAGTCTGCTGTCAACATTCAAATATTTTTGGAAAGTTTGTATGTTTCTGGCTGCGCTCTGAGTGAAGTCGTGCTTATTTCACAAGTTGTAGGCTGCGGGGTGAAGTCTCAAAGAGCTCATGCATAGCTGAGCAGGGACACCCACTTCGGGGCTTTATTTAGATGTGCTCCAGCATTCCCTCCATCGCTCTCTTGAAATGCCAGAAGTTTCAGAGCTCAGCCTGGGGAGGAAGAAAAGGGCTCAGAGTTCAGACACATTCTTTTCTAGAGGATGTGGGTGAAAGCTGCTTTGTGCTTCACTTCCCCATCCTTTACCCTCCCCTATCCTCTGCCTACGAGGCCTGTGGGGAGGCCAGGATCTGGACTCAGATAAACCAAGTTCCACTCAGCAATCTTAGGCAGCTGACAAATCTTTCAGTGCTCCCAGCTGCAAAATAGGTAGAATAGTGCGAAAAATGGTTCTTACGAGGTAAGTAGCACAGAGTAAGTGCTCAGTAATAGCCACTCCCCCTCCTTTCTTCTAAGTAATTTTAGCTTCCTCTCTGTTTTAATTTCTTTCCCCTACTCTGCCATTCAGATTGTACCAGGCAGAGCTGTGACCCAGTTGTTTCTGCTGATGTGGGGATTGGATGGATGGAAAGCATGATGATCCATTCACAATCATAATCAAGCATCATCAATTTATTATACACATACTATTATGCTAGGAAAATCCCATTAATCATTTTTGATAGGAGAACATGAACCCTTTCACCAGACCTGTTTGCTCTTGAGCCTGTCTACATTTGGTCATTCACCTCCAACAAATGCACTTGAGTAGTGCTGAGGGCCCAGGGATACCCAGCCCCACTTTTCTGCTTCAAAATCACCCAACCAGACTGAGAGGGAAAGAGAAATTATTTTACTGAATTTGCTTACAGCAAAAAGTAAACATAACTTTGAACAAATAAAGAGTATTAGCAGTACAATTCACAATTGCAAAGATAGGAAACCAACCTAAGTGCACATCGACCAATAAGTGGATAAAGAAAATGTGGTATATGTACACCATGGAATACTACTCAGCCATAAAAGGGAATGAAATAGCGTCTTCCACAGCAACTTGAATGGAGCTGGAGACCACTATTTTAAGAGAAGTAGCTCAGGAGTGGAAAACCAAATATCATATGTTCTCACTTATAAGTGGAACCTAAGTCGGACCTAAGCTTATAAGTGAGACCTAAGCTATGAGGATGCAAAGGTATGAGAGTGATAATAATGACTTTGGGGACTTGGAAGGGACGGTTAAGAGGGAGATGAGGGATAAAAGACTACACATTGGGTACAGTGTACGCTGCTCAGGTGATGAGTGCACTAAAATCTCAGAAATCACCACTTAAGAACTTATCCATATAACCAAAAACCACCTGTACACCCAAAACTATGAAATGAAAAATAAATAAATAATTTTTTTTGAGATGGAGTTTTGCTCTTGTTTCCTAGGCTAGAGTGCAATGGCATGAACTTGGTTCACTACAACCTCCATCTCCCAGGTTCAAGCGATTCTCCTGCCTCAGCCTCCTGAGTAGCTGGGATTACAGGCATACACCACCATGCCTAGCTAATTTGTGTGTGTGTGTGTGTGTGTGTGTGTGTGTGTGTGTGTGTGTGTGTGTATTTTCAGTAGAGACAGGATTTCTCCATATTGGTCAGGCTGGTCTCGAACTCCCGACCACAAGTGATCCACTCGCTTCAGCCTCCCAAAGTGCTGGGATTACAGGCATGAGCCACCATGCCCAGCCGAAATTTTTTAATTTTAAAATTATATATATATTATTTTATATGTATTTAGGTCCCCACAAAAACAGATGAGTATTATATATTTATTTCCATTGTAAACATAAAGCAGGGTCATTAAAGAAAATTTAGGAAATTTTAGAAAGTAGAGAAAAACTGAATAAAGAAACTCTATGCACAAACATTTGATTCATTTCCTTCTATTTCTTAAAGGCATGGATTTGTTGTTGTTGTTGTTTTATTTAAAGAGCTGTGTTCATAGAGTACTTTGTGTGTGTGTGTCCACTTTTTATTAAGAGAAATTTATGCTCATTGTGGAAAGTTCACAATATACCTGAGAGTACATAATAAAATGTTAAGATCTTCTATGTGTTAAATCTCTCCCTAATTCCACTGTATTTCCTAAGCATTATTAAGTTGGTATATTAGCCTAGGCATTACACACACACACACACACACACACACACACACACACAGAGTGGGGGGGGGATAGGAGGTGAAACAGAAACATATTATTCTGCAGCTTATTTTTATTCTCTTAAATGTCTACACTAGATATTTTTCAATGTTAGTATATACATTAGCCTCATCATTTTTTAACAATTTCCCTAATACATTTTTCACTATTTCAAAGAATGCTACAGTTAACATAATCATGCATATATCTCAGTGCACACTGGAGCATTAATAGGATAGCTTTCTTTAAAATAGAATTTCTAGGTCAAAGTATACATTATTTTTAAATTTAGATTCTGCTAAAGTGCACTCCAGAAAGACTGTGCCAATATCAGATCATGTTTGTTTTTCCTATTCATCTATAGGAGCTCTTTCCGTGTTTTTAACATCAATATTAAAATCAATATATGTTGTAAAAAAGTTTTATCAATCAATAACATGTCTTTTAGCCTTATTTTGTTCTCTCTCACAGCAGAAATTTTATTTTTTATGTGTTCAAATCAGTTGATCTTTTGATTTGATCACATAAAACTTCTTCATTTTGTAACTTGGTTAGGAATACTTTCCTGCTTGAAGATTATAAAAATAGTTTTCTCTATTCTGAAACTCTGAGAATTTTTTTATTTTATACTTAGCTATTTAATCTATGTGAATTATATTTTTGCACAAGGTGTGAGCTATAGATTTAGCTTTATTTTAGTTATAAATGAATAATGGATTAACCCCAAACCTGTCCTTTCTGATTTGAAATAACCCTTTCATCAGAAACTGAGTTCAGCTCTATTCATGGTTCTGCATCTGGACTTTCTCTTTTATTTTATTTATCCATTATTCTATTTCTGTATCATAATTGCTTCCTTTGAATTTTGCCATAGCTTTATAATAGTTTTTGTTTTCTAACCAGAAAAGACCTCCTTTATTATTATTACTTTGAAAATATTTGTTGGCAATTCTTGTGCGTTTACTTTTCCAGATGAATTTTAGAGTAAGTTTTTCAGATTTCCCCTCAAAGAAATTCCACTGTGACTTTAGTTAGAATTTCACTGAATTCGTAGATTGATTTGGAGAAAATTAACATTTTTACAATAGTGAATATTCCTATCTTGGACCATGGTATGCATTTCATTTTTCAGGCCTTTTTAAAATCTTTAATAAAATTCTATACTTTTCATCATATAAGTCTAGTAAATTTCTTGTTAGATTTTCTTCCTAGGTCCTTTATAGTTTTTATTGTTATAGTAAATAGGGCCATTTTGTCATTGCATTTTTTTTCTAGTTGCTTATTGCTGGCAAATAAGAGTGCTATTGATTTCCGTACATTTCTTTTGTGACCAGCCATCTTACTGAACTCTCTCATCAGCCCTAATAGTTTTTAAGTTGATTATTTTAGATTTTCTAGATTAGACAATCATATTAGCTGCAAGTAATGTAATTTTATTTCTTCTTTCCCACATGGATGCTTCTTTTTGGTGGAGGTGGGGCATCTTATATGGCTGCTGCCTCCATAATTATATTATATTAAAGAGGAGTGATAGGTTTGGCAGCTCTAGGATTTCTGAATAAGAGGGACTTAAAGGCAAGCATAGTTTTTACTGAATTCCATATTACAGATCAATAAAAACAGCAAAATTCTGCCAAGTTTTTTTCTCACATTATGTAACATTGAGAAATTATATGTTCTTCTTATTAAATAGTGTTATTTTTTTAAAAATCTGGAGTGATTTGGAAGGAGCTGATGGAGGTTGGAGAGGAAAGTGCCCTAAATGGAAACCCTAGTGGCTCTATAACATCACTGATGAGGCTAAGTACAATTTTGTATCCTGATTGCTCTGCACTTATAACATTAGCATTTTCTCCGTTATTATAAACCCTTGACCTCAAACTATTCCACTTAGTGGATATATCACAGTTTACTTAACCATTCCTCTTTCTGTGGACATTTAGACTGTTCCTAGTTGTTTATGTTATAAATATGGCTGTAAAGAACATTTTTATGTGTAAAGCTTTTTTTTCTGAATTTATGATTATTTCTTTAGGAGCAGTTCCCAGAATAGATATTTTTTAAGACACTTGATTCTTATTGCCAAACTGCTTTCTAAAAGCATTTGATCATTTTACACTGCCACAGTATGTGAATATCTGGGGAAAGAGGCCTTTTAAAATTAAGGATTATAAAATGTGTCATAGGGGAAAGAGAATGGACTTTGGAGTCAGGGAGATGGGTTTGAATTCTTATTCCTCCACTGAAAAATGGTCATATTTAAATAAAATTTTTAAAAAACCCCTCTGAGTCTCAGTGCCCCCTTCTGTAAAATGTGCAGCTAATCCTTCTGCAGTCATGCTGAAGGCTGAGTGAGAACCAACTGGTGATGGTGCTCAGCACAAAGTGGCTATAAACAAATGGGAGTCACTTTCCCTTTATTTGGACTATTTTCAGAGGTTTTGTTGTCTAAACAGCTTTGGAGACTTCCCCTTGAAAACATGCTGCAATTAGGAATGACTCTTGTCCCTTAGCCGAGGCCTGTCTGCCAAGAGGAAACCCTTTCCTGTGGCTGGCTGCTGGCCCCAGCTGTAAGCTCTGAGATCTGTTATGCGGGAGAATTTCCGATCAGCTGCCCACTGTGCCCCACGCTATGGTCAGGCCACTCACGAACCTTGCGACTAGACCTCTGCTCTGTGCTGGGGCAGAGGAACAAGCAGCACTCAGCATTCCCAGTGAAAACAGTGGCTGGGGGCTCCCAGAGAGGTCATCAGCTTCTCCCCTGATTTCCTAACTGGTTTCTTCCTTTTTGGATATTGCACAGAGGAGGTTGGTTGTCATCATGTCATCTGCGCCCATCTTTTGGTTGCCAAGTCCTGCCAGTTCAACCTCCTAAGCATCTTTCTGATTTTTCCCTTTCTCTGCAACACCGGTACCCCTGACCTTATTCAGGTGCTCTCACATCTGGAACACTGAAGCAGCCTCCTGCTCATCTCCACAGTTTCTCCCTCCTGCCTATCCTCTATTCTGGTCCAGAGTGACCTTTCTAAACCATATCTGGCCATGCTGTTTCCTTGATGAAAACCCTCCAATGGCTCCTGTTACCCATGCAGTATAGTCCAGAGCCTTAGCTCAGCATCCAGTACCCTGTAGCTGGCTGTCACTCCTAAATTGTGCATTCTGCTCATGCATTTATTTATTCAGGAGATGTTTAGACACTAGGTATTGGAATTATAATTATTATTTGTTTCAAGCTAACCAGCGCAGAATAAGAATTGTATTGGCTAACACTTTTTACCCTCTTTCTAGGCACTTGGGGCCAGGCTAAGCACTTGATATGCATAATCTCTCTTAACTCTTTTAATAACCCTATGAGGCTGCTATTATTTTCATTCCCCTTTGACAGATGAGGAAACTGAGCCCAGAAAGTTAACCTAGCCTGCCGAAGATGGCTCAGCTAGGAAGTAATAGAGCCAATACTTCTGTTACCCAAGCCCATGCCCTTGACCACTCATCAATCCCAATTTCTTTCATATATATTAGACTAAACTGGTGGTATCTTTCTCCATACACATATTTTGTAAAAAATATGGGCATAGAATTCATACAAATTAAAAATTACAAAACTTACTGTCTACCAGACACTAGCATAGGAATTTGGTAAATTCTTCTCCTAAGTGCTCCAGGGCCAACCACAAGATTCCTGCCTTGAACCCCAGATCCCAGAACCCCCATTCCTGCTTCCTCATGTGGTGTCCCATGTCTGGGTTAGTTATGATTTCCCAGGAGGGGCCTCTGCTTTTCTCTCTGGACCAGCTCTATGGGGTGCATGGTGGGCCCTTGATAACTGCACTGAATTAAATCGGATTGAATTGAACCAAATTGAATTCACAGGCAGATATTTTCCAGCAGTGGCTGGGATTTAAGTTCGTTGTTGTCCTAATCATCTTGTGGTAGATTGCATTGCCTCCTCCGTAAGCCAAGCTAAGTACTTAGGTTTTTGAGGATGTATATCTTAAGGGGTTTCCATTCAAGCAGGGTAGTTTTTCTGCATAGGCCACTGGAAATAGATCTGAGTTGGATGTGTTCTTTGATGTAGTTTTCTGATACACCTCGGAAGTCAAACAATGTGGGTTTAAGAATCATCCATACTGGCCAGGCGCGGTGGCTCAAGCCTATAATCCCAGCACTTTGGGAGGCCAAGGCGGGTGGATCACGAGGTCAAGAGATTGAGACCGTCCTGATCAACATGGTGAAACCCCGTCTCTACTGAAAACACAAAAAATTAGCTGGGCATGGTGGCGCGTGCCTGCTACTCAGGAGGCTGAGGCAGAAGAATTGCCTGAACCCAGGAGGCAGAGGTTGCGTTGAGCCGAGATCGCGCCATTGCACTCCAGCCTGGGTAACAAGAGTGAAACTCTGTCTCAAAAAAAAAGAATCATCCATACTGCTTACACTGCTGCATGACCTTGGGCAAGCTACTTAACCTCTCTGGGTCTCTGGTTCTTTATCTGTCTGTCCCATTAGGATACTGTGAGAATTAAAATGAGAAATTTAATGTGAACTCTTACCATGCACAATGCTTAGTAACAGCACACAGCATTTGGCAATAATTATAACAGTTGTTCTTCTTTCCCTGTCTCTCCTGTCCCTGTTGAATTGGACAGTGAACTGGATTGGGAGCAAGGACAATAAGGAAATGACAGAGGCAGAAATCAGGAAGCATGGTCTTCAGTGGAGGTTGGTCAGCCAAGGGCTCTGGATCAATGGGGAGTTCTTAGGTTCTATGCTTGGGAAAGCAGTTGAAGGATATGGAAAATTGAGAGAGGATGAGCCTGGAGAGATAGATAGAGGCTAGATGATTCATATTTTATTCTGAGGACAATAGGAAGCCACTGGAAGGTTTACAGCAGGGAAGTAACATGATCAGCTTTGCATTTTTGAAAGACCACCCTGGCTGCTGCTGGAGAACAGATTGGATGGATGGATGCAGGCACAGACACAAGCTGCTCATTGTTGCAGTTGCCCAGGTGAGAGATGATGAGGCCTGAATTAACGCAGGCTGTATTAGTGGAGACTGAAAGGAGAGAGGGATTTAACAGACTTAAAAACAGCAACAGTTGGTTAGCAATACAATGAACCCGAGGGACAAAGCCAGGGTGGGCAAGGGGGAGAGGAATAAGTCGGCTGTCAGCCCTTGGTTTGAGTGGCCAATGTGTGGGATGGCAGGAAGTGGCAAAGAGGGTGATGGCATCTTAAGTTCAAGATGCCCCTTGGACAGCAGAAATAGATGGAGGTAAGGATTTAAAGGTTTGGGGAGGAGTAAAGGTTTAAAATAGATGTGTAGGAGCCATCAGCATAAAGTTATGTGCGAGGAGAGCATTTACAAAAGGGAGACAACAGGGAAAGAGGGAGGATGAGAGGACAAGAGGACAAGCAAAATAAATTAGAGTATTAGGACATCCTGGGAACCTAGCCTCATCCACCAGAGAGGGTGGGCATGGAGTTGATTGTGCTGGCATCTGGCATGTCAAGGAAAGGCCTGGGAATTCCACTAGGTGTCCACTGTGTGTCTGCTGTGGTCATGGAAGGCCCTCTATCTTCCTGCCTGGCCTAGAGAGTCCCCTGAATTCCAATCTGTTGCACTGGCCCATGAGCCCCAGGCCTGCCCTGCACAGCTTCTTCTCCTTCAAGGGCTGGCCTTCTCATGTTGAAGAGCCCCGGTCTGCATGGGTCTTTCCCAATCTCTTCCAAGTTCCACACTCCACATTCCATAATAAGAGGGAAAGCTATCTGAGAGTGAGCAAAAGAGTGAAACACCTTGAAAGTGGGGCTTTGTTTCCCAATTCAAGGCATGTGTCTCAGGAATCATATGAGTCCTTGATGGTGGACTCCCTGAAAAGGCTTGCAGAGCTCCAATATGTGTTAAGGTCTTCTAAATTCTTGGCTCCACAGATACTGCTCTGAACTAAACAAATGAAAGTGTCTAGAATTCATGCTCATGGAATATAACTCAGTTGATTAGGAGTTGTCCCAGAAATCTACATTTTCAGTACTCACCCTAGGCCATCTCGATGAAACTAGTCAGAGATCACCTTAGAGAAATACTGACTTAAAAAAGAGAACTGTGAGGGGACCCAACATCCAACAACCATCCACAATTTGCCACACTATTGACAGTTCATTTAGTCCTCACCAAATGAGGTGAGGTAAACATATCATCATTTATTGTCAAGTAAATAATCTGGGGCTCCGAGATATTTAGCGACTTGATTCCCTGAATTTGGTGCCCCTGTTGGCCCTAGACCTCATTTGTAGCCATGAAGGGAAGAAAAGGAGGAAGAGAAAGGAAGGAAAGAAGGGAGAATGGAAGGAAGAAAGGAAAGGGGGAGGTTAGCTAGTAAATTCAAGGTAGGAGGATTAAGAACGGTGGATCTTGAATCTTTCATTCTTTATTGAGTCATTTCTTAATTATGAGAAAGCATCCTGTGACCTGAAAGAGATGAGTACTTCCATTTTCCTTCGTGGATGATTGAAGTGTATGCCCAGTGGTGACCTCTTCAGTGAACCCAGGGCATTAATGGGGAATCCTCCTTGAACCAAATTTTAGAGGAACAGACAAGTTTTCACATGTGCCCTTATCACTAATGCCAGCCTAATGCCTGATTCTACAAAGGATTAATAGTCAACAGAAAGGTAGATATGTTTCATTTCTCTTTGGTCTGAACATTCTCAAGTGGGAAGTCATGACATCGGCAGCTTTAGAGAAAGTATGAAATTACAAGTGTTGTCCATTGACAGCCTGTCCTTTGAAGTTATCTCGTTAGACCATCAATCTTCACTTGTCACTTTCAGTCCTCCAGACTCAATTACCCCTGGCTACCCCACTCCCATATCCCCACCGAAGTTCTGCCATAGCCCCGTGGATGCCAGTACTCACATTTGATTCCAGTTCTCCACTCACAGCTGTTTAATCTTAGGCAAGTCACTGAACCTCCTAGCACCTCATGTCCTGTTGGTGGGATTTAAATGGCACAAGTTTGGGGGAAGGTAATTTTCACAGTAAGAATTGAAGTATAAAATGTGGATACCACTTTTAGGAATTTATACCAAGGAACTAGGGAATAGTGAGAGGTTAGTGCAAAATTAGATGTGCAAGGGTATTCACTGCAGCATTATTTATTATAATGGGGAAAAGGACACAGTATATGTCCAATATTAATAGTTTAATAAACTGTGGCACCTGTGGCTGATACGTGTGGCAATTAAAGTTACAATTTCAAAGGATAGTCAAAGAAATTGGAAAATGCTTAATATAGGATATTAAGTTAGAAAATCAATATACAAAACTGAATATGTAGTTTAAGCTAAATATACAGTACTAATGCATTTTATTTATGTTCTTTTGTATTTCTTTTACAATAAGTATATATTACTTTCTGCATACAGAAAAATTAGTTAAAATATATTTTGAGAGCTCCCACCACCTACAGGGTTAGGAAAAAACTTTTTAGCAGACGTTTTTCATAATCCAACTCCATTCCAACTCAGCTCCTTCATTTTCTGTCACTTCCTCCCTATCATCTTCAGTTCCCCACACCATTCCCTCCCTTGCACCTTGCTTTAGCTACCCTGAGCTGCTTGGCAGCCTATAAATGCATCGTTACAATGCATACTGCCATGCCTTTGTGCTTCCTGCTTACCCTAGCCAAAATGACCTTCCCCACATTTTTCAAGAACTAATTCAGGCATCTCCACTTCTTCCTTGACAGTTAATTATTTCCTGCCCCTTTCTCCTACAAAACAGTTTATATATACTTAATAATTACTTATTTTGTAGCTGTCATTTTGCCTTTCTTCAACATATTTGGGAACCCCAAGGAAGGAAGACTAACTCTGTCTCAGAGGATCAGGAAAGGATTCACAGAGATGAGTTGCAGGAAAATGCGTAGGAGTTTGTCCACTAGACAAAAGACAATAAATGTCCCAACAGAATTCCAGAGTGAGTTCCCAGCTTGTATCTATTTCTCTGATAACTCTTATCTCACTGTATAGTGTGTTACTTATGGGTACATCTTTCTCTCCTGCCAGTGAGGTCATTGAGAGCAGAAAATGTGCCTTGTTTGCCTTGCAGTGTTCAGCATGGTGCCTGGCACATCTGGGCATCATAAATACATTTTTGTCCCAGAGAGTGAAGGTCTGAAAATAACAAGACAGCAATTACCTTTCTCCTTGTCTCAGGGTGAATGGAGAAAAATCATATTCTTATTGTCACTTATCATTGGTTTCAAGTATGAGCCCAGAGATGCTGAAAATGCTTTATATTCTGCTAATTTGAACCAAATTAAAGAAGTTGTTCACTTGGTAGGCCTTAAGAGAATAGTCTGCAAAATTTGGACTTCATTTGAGTATAAGAACTGTACCAACATGAGCTTTGCTTCCCATTTAAACAACATGCCACATTTCCGAATGATGCCTTTGAAATAAATACTGTTTGATTAATGTTTCTCTTGGACTCATAAAATCTTTATGGAAATCTTCTCTCATCTCATAGACTATGAGAAGAAAGAGAGAGCCAAAACCACTGAGCCTGAAGTAAAGAGTGCAGTGTTTTCTCATATGTGGGTCACACTTTAATGTAAATAGTTTTTAAATGCAAATCCCAAACTGACTACACATTAGCTCAAAAATCCTACCTCTGTCCAAGTGCTGAATCTGTGAGTTAAGATCTCCTAATCTCTGATTAAAGAGTAGGTGGTATGGAACTGTATCCATTCAGATAGAAAGTTTGAATATATTAAAAGATCTAGTAATGACCATACTAGGGATAAGAACACAAATGCTGGCAGAAATAAAAACAGCTTTGTGTCCTCCCTCAGAGACAGAGAGAGAGAGAGAGAGAGAGAGAGAGAGAAGCAGTAAGTTGGCAGAGCTGAGCTCTCAACCCAGCCATGCAAAGGGGCACTGACTTGGAAGCCATACACCCATTCAACATACATTTTTGGGGTGCCTGGTATATAATAGGCATTATACTATGACATTAAATTAGATAAACATAATCTTTGGTCTCCATGAGGTCACAATCAGTGTTTGCTCATCCACTGACCAGCTGTTAACTTTGAGTCATTTACTTAACCTTTCAAGCTTCAGGTTTTTAATGTAAAAATTTTGGATAACAGGATATCAGTAGCTTATTGTGCAGATTAAATAAGGTAATGTTTACAAAGCACTTTGCATAGAACTTAACATATTATAAACTCTCAATGAGTGTTACGTATTAGTATGAGGTGTGATGTGCTATGCTAAGTTATTTATATTCATGGTCTCATTTGTTCTCTCATTTACTCTACCTCTGTCACCTTGAGTAGGTTTTAATTCACCCTTTACATAGGCAAGAAGAAGGAGGATCAGAAGAATGTGGTTTGCTAACTTGCCAAGTTCATACAGTTAGTAGTGGGAACAGCATTTAAAGCCAGTTCTTTCTTTGTCTAAAACCAATACTCATAATTATGATGGAACTGGTTAGAGCAGGAATGGGGACAGTTACCAGTGCTTGCTATCAATCATCCAAGATTGTAAGACAAAATCTCCTACCCTCATCAGGACTGGCATTTTGGGGAAGGCAAAATCTAAGGTAATGAGGTGGTCACATGACTCAGGTATTTGTGTAACTTTCAAGTCAGGGACACTTGTGGGTTAATAGATACGGGGAAGATAAATCCTAGTCCTTGGGAGAGTAGGTCCAAAGTCCAACCATTCAGCAAGAGTTTCACAAAACTGCTAGCCCATGGGGGAGCAAGAAATGGGACAAGAGATTGGAGCAGACCAGTCAGACAGATGGGCCACATTTAGGTGGAGTGGTTAATGATCAAGGATACAGGGACTCCAGGGACTAAATCCCTGGCTCCTGGAATCTTAGTTGGAGGTCAGGCAGAGGATAGAAGACTATTTCCAGAATCCACTTGACAAGAGGAAAGGGGCTCATGGTGAATTTCCTGCTGGAGACAGTTGTCACTGGGACAGAGAAAGTTGACCCTGAATATGTGGCCAAGCAAAGGCCAGGCAAAAGCTGGCACCATAGAAGCCACCAACTCATACACTCCAGTTGGAACCTCCAGCTGAGAGAACTCTTTGATTGTATTGGTCTGCATCCTGTGGCTTAGGGACAGTGGGAGTTCTGAACTAGTGACAACACATTGTTACCTCAGTGAGAAGAATGTGCTTTTTCTTTTCCTTCAAGAGCTTATGATTCAGTCCTATGGATTCACTTAAATATATATTCTTTTTGCTTTACTCCCTGTGGCAAATAGGACTACAAAACACAGCAATACTCTGTCCCCCTCCCCAAAGCTGTCCCATAAACAGTGGCAGCTATCTGAATTCCCTTGATTGAAATTGGAAAGGTCACATCTCAATAGTATCTTTAGGCCTTGCTTTTCCCATTTGTGACAGTCTTGGATTGTCCTGGGGCCTCTCTAAGGTGTCCTTCCAGCCTTGGCCTTCTATGGGTGTCTTTCAGACATTTGGCCAGCCATCAAGCAGGTAAACGGATCAATGAGGGCTGTTCATTGAATTGTGCTCCTGGGCCTCTATCTGCTGCTTTCAGCTCCTGCTGCCACTGTCAGATCAATGGGGGGAGCAGATGGCTGTTCAGTCACAATAATGGCTCCTTTGAAGAAACTTTGCTGAGTCCTTCTCCTATAAGCTACAGAGGTCAGGGGCAGTTGTGCCCAACACCTGGCAGCTCAAGGGAGGCCCATGTTGGCCTCTAATAAAAACAGCAGGGGTGTCTGGAATGGACCACATGCAGGTTTTCCACTCACCTGTGAGGCTGTCTGTCCCCATCAGAGCGGAATTGTCATTGCTCACATCTCATGGATATCTATCCCATGTGGTGCTGTCATCATCCACTGAAGCTGAAGGAAAGCACGTTGCCTCTAAGAAAACAAAGCAGGATTTTCAGCTTGTTTGCAGTAATGGCCTCACTGGCTTAGGAATCAGAGAGTCTGCTGAACAAATACATGGGACAGTAAGTGCCAAAAACCAACTCTCAGACATTACATGGTCCATTCCCCTCCTCTCTGCTTGTCAGTCAGTGCGCATGGTCCCAAATGGTCACTCCAGCCCCTGAGTCTGCCTGACCATCTAACTTGAGGAACCGACTCCCAGTTTCTACAGGTCTTAATTCAAACTATGAAGAGAGAGAATCTGATTGGCTCCACTCATCAGCTGAAGGTCCACACCTTGTCCAATCAGCTGCAGCTAGAAAGGGGCAAGCTCAGCTGGTACCAGCATAGCCAGCAGGGCAGTCCTGAGAAGAGGGCAGGGGCTTGGCAGCAACTCTGGGCATATCTTCTACATTAACTTAACCTCTCTATCTTCTCTTTGGTCTCTCTCAGAAAGTAATGGAGGAAAGTACTCTTTTCAGTTTGCCTCCCTGAGCTACACAAAATAATACAAAGGGTCTGGCATTCAGTGAAGAGAAGCTCGAGAGCAATTTCAGGGTGTCTTCACCACTACAGTATTGTCTATCTGGCTTTCACAGTCTGCAAAAGGGAGCTCTGTAAATACCAGGGATTTTGTGATTATTATGAATCCTCTAAGCAGCTAAATTTCCCAAATTCTTAGCGTTATAATGCCTTGGGATTTACAGATATGATTAAGAACAGATGAGCCTCACAAAGGTTGATGGCGAGGATCTGGGATTGCATCAAACCACAGAGAGAATTTTGCTCTGAGTTCCAGGCCCTCATCTCCCCCAGTGTGACAATGGGGACAAGTCCAGTGGAACAAGGACTGGAGGTTGCGGGGAGGGGGTGGTCGTGGCACACAGGACCTCTGTTACGGGAGCCATTGGGCCCAGGAATCCTGGCCTCTCATTCTCCCAGAACTTGTGATACAATCTATAAACCCACTCAACAGATTAGGAAAAGGCAATGCTGAGTCAGCCCTGGGCTGTGCGCCATAGCCATCCTGGACAGTTTTCTGCCATTACAGGATAGAAGACCGGCCAAGTCTGGCCCATTTCCTCTCAGCAGCCATTTGCCTTCTGCCCACACATCGATCTTGCCAAAAGAGGGCCCGTGCTGAAGCATTGAGTCATTCTCCTGCCCTCTTTAGTTTTTACTCATTTCTCAGTGTTTTCTCTGACTCTACTACTTACAATGAAAGGTGTAGAAATACCAATAAGGCAATACTATGTTTTATTTTATCTATAGACTGCAGCAACCTGAATCTATATTATCTGTCATGCTGAAAATGTTTTGACCTTCTAAAAGGAAATGAATGTGCTCCGGACCAGAGCCAAGCAAGCAGTGTAGACCCACTTGCAAGCAAAAGTCTGGGGCCTTGAGAGTTCCAGGGCATTAAATCACCATCAGAATATGACTAGAGTCTTGAAGCTGATGATCTGGAGCACTGAGAGAAGGGAAGGAGCAGTGACCCTGCAGCTACTATAACACATGGTAGAGTGAGGGTGCTGCAGCCAGGATGCCTGCGTTCTGCTACTTTATAGCTGTGTGACCTCAAGCAAGTTGCTTAACCTCTCTGTGTCTCCATCTTCTCACCTGCAAGCCACAGGTTATAATGGGTTGCTGTAATAGATGAGTAAATACATGCAAGGATGTATTTACTTAGAATACATCCTCTTAGATACACTTAGAATAGTTCCTGACATGCAGTAAATGCTGAGGGTAGCATCTGTGTCCCAAGTGGTACATAAGTGCTTTATGCTATGTCTTCTCATTCTATGCTCATATGACCCTGAAAACAGCTTCTGGTGTTCCCATTGTATGGAAGAATAAAGTGAATTTCTGATATTCAACAAATTGCCAGGGCCACGTGGCTAGTAAGCAGCCAGGACAGATTCCCAAGGTGAAAATCTCTGACTACAAAACCCATGTACTGTCTCTTGACCACTTCCCCTTGTGGTCATCCGGGCTTCCTGTAATTACAAACTCTCCCCTTTAGTTCCCTCTGTTGTCTCTTGATCCTTGACTTTCAGGGACTCTGGAATCTCAGTGCTACTTCCCAGCTGTGAGACAACTAAGACCAGTTACTTAATCTGTCTTTGCCTCGATTTCTTTATTTCTGTGAACTGGCATAGTAACAGAGCCTGTTGAGAAGGAGAACAGCAGCCCCTGATGGCTGGAAGCTGGCCTGACACTATCAGTAAGGCCTTGGCCTGCTGAGAGCTAGCCTGGCACCCACACCTAGAACTTGGGGTTCTCCGATTGACCATAAACAAGTTCATCCAATGTCAACACCCAACAAGGCCACTCTAGGACCATGATAGATTAAGACAAAAACAAGACGATTTCAAAATCATGAACTTAGACAAAAAACAAGAACACTATTCAAAATACAAAGATGACCTAGCAGCCCCTGCCTCCCTCCATCTCTTGGCTGATGTGAATAATGGCTTCTTCTTTACCAATTACAACTCTCATCTTCCTTCATTCCCCCTGCCTTGTAAATAAAATTTATGAAGTACCTGTTCAGAGAATTACACCTACTCCAGACAGTCTCTAATCCAGGGCAAAGCTCTGCTTCCTTGAACCCTCCCCCAAACATCTAACACAAGCCTGAATCCTACAGTCAATTATTTCTTACCCTCTTACTGAGACACTGCACAGCTCCCTGTGGTGTGTATTCTCGACCTCACTGCCACCAGTCAGTAAACCCAACTTTCTTCAACTACAGCGAGGCCCAAGGTGGTCACTGGCCAGGGGCTGATACTGCCTCTAGAATCATAAGTGATGATGCCTGGAGAACACTTAGAAATAGGGCCTACTCCATAGTAAACACCCAATGCATGTCAGTCATGGGCATGGTTTTTATTACAAGAAATGACCTTCCTCTTTGGACAGAGCTAGGGAGCATACATTTTGCTCTCACTAACCAGCTCCCTTCTTTTCTGAAGTCCATACAGTCCCCCGCTTATGCTTGCTCTGGGCACTGAAGCATTCTCTCTTTGCATTTCATAGATCTTTAGACTGCAGACCTCAAACCTAGAAAAATCTGTTTTGTCCATGACATTGGGGGCTGCTGTCTGCCCTGTCTCTGGGATCCCAATGAAGGACATCCTCTCAGGGTATTTAGACAGCATGGAGAGGCGGGAGCGGGGCTCGATGAGCAGTGGAGTGACGATCAGGCCTTGGCAGCCCCTTCCCACTTCCTAGCAGAGTAGATACTTTGCACATGGAATTTCCCTCACCCACTTGCCAAGACTGTGTGGGCCAGAGGAGCCTGGCCAGATTCTTCATCGCAAATGTACTCACAGCTGCATCAGCGAGGGACAGCCCCAGGGACAGCAGAGTTCTTCCATGCCTACTGCTGCTAATTGCAGATAATGCATTAAAAATACAGAGCTGCATCTGTTCATTGTAACATGGGTATCGAGGAATTTACGTGGTTTATAATGACAGGGTGTGAGGAGAGGAAAACGCTTATTCTGTCTGGGAGCCAGAGGCACAGCTGTGGGCAAAGAGCTGGAGGTGTGGTTTCTGGTGCCCATCAAACTCTCTGGGTGCTAGCCAAGGCCCTCCCTTTGAGACACCCCGGGATAGATCCAGGTATTTATCTGGAAATACCAAACTACGTAACATAACCAATCAAGCAGAAAGTGGATGTCCAGATGCCTAGGAGGCCCTCCGGCCCAACTCTGGTATTTTCAGAGTTCCTGAGAGAAGGGAGGCACAGGACAGAAGAAACAACATGCCTCTTATGATTCGGTTGTTCATTTTCCACCAATCATGAGCTGAGCAGCCAACCTGCTATTCGAGTTGTCTGTAAAATGGGGTGTTTAAAGTACCTCTCTCCTTGAATATTTTTCTTAAGTAAAATAATTGGATTAAATGGCCTCAAACAGTACCCAAATCATCTAACACAAGCCCAAATCCTGCAGTGAATTATTTCTTGCCAGGTAAGATGTAGGCTTTCAATAAAAGTGTGCTATTATCATTCTACTCCATTATGTAGATTTTAGAGCACAGGGATGAATCAGGCAAGATCCGTTCCCTTCTTTACCAGTTGGGGAGACAAACAATTCCTATAATGTACTGTACACTGAGATGGCATTGTATAGACTTACATAAGCTATTATGGGAACACAGAAGGGAGTTGGGAGCATCAAAGAGAGCCTCCTAGAGGAAGGGATGCCTGACCTAAGTCCTGTAGAATAGGTTGAAGTCTACCAGACCTAAAAGGTCGGAGGGATGATTCCAGCCATGAGTAGTATGTGCAAAGGCCCTGAGGAAAGGGGGAGAGTGTTGTGTTGCTGGGGGAAATGCAGTATAGCAGGACCTTAGGGCAGATGCATTAGGTATCTGTTGCTGTGTTACATATTACTCCAAAACTTAGTGTCTTGAAACAACATTATTAGCTCATATTTTCTGTGTGTTAGGAACGTAAATGTGGCTTAATTGGGTTCTCTGGTTTAGGATTTCTCATAAGGCTTCAATCAAAGTGTTCACTAGGGCTGCCATCATCTCAAAGCTCAACTGGAAGGGAGGACTAGCTTCCAAGTTTCTTCACATAGTTGTTTGCTGGATTCAGCTCCTCAGTGCTATTGACCAGAGACAGCACTCAGTTCCTTTCCAAAGGGAAGCTTTCAGCACAGCTGCTTCGTCAGAGCAAGCCAGAAAGTAGAGCCAGAGAGAGAGGATAAGACAGAAGTGATGGTCTTTTACAACCTGATATGAGAAGTGACATTCCATCACTTTTCCTTTATTCTACAGCCTACACACAAAGCGAGGGGATTGCGCAAGGGCATGAATACCAGAAGAGAAAGAACATTTAGAGTCCTTTTTGAAGCTGCTTATCAAAATCTGCCCTCTGGCCAATGATTCCTGTCTCTTCCACACACAAAATAAAATCATTCCTTCCCAAAGTCTCTAAACATCTCTTCCCATGAAAGCACCAACTGAAAGTCCAGGATCTCATCATCTAAATTAGGTGCAGGTGTGGATGAGGCTCTTGGGTATAATTCCTTAATTACAAGTTCCAGAATACTGTAACTGTGGATTTTGTGATTTAAAAAAACAAGAGATAAATTATCTGCCCCCTACATGCCCAACATACAATGGCAGGTTACAGGTAGAGTAATGGCTATAAACATTGCTAGTCAAAGAGGGGAAAATGTGAGGCATCAAGACATCACTGGTCCACAACAATTTTGAAATCCAGACAGGAAAAGACTGCAAGTTTCTTGGTTAGGTTTCAAAGCCTGGGGATAATTCTTCATGACTCTTCACTCTACCTTCTAAGCTCTTGGTTCTTCCCTCTTCTTCCTTTCTTTTTCATGAAAGAAAGCCTGTGTTTAAAGCTGACTTGTTTTCTTAGCCTGTTTCCTGCTGAGAATTTTAGGGGTTCAATGACCTCATTTTATTTTATACTGTCTCTGTTTCCTTCTGTCCCAGCTGTGTTTCTTCTGATGAGTTTTCTCAGAAACTTTTTGGGTCTTCTGTAAATCGCACTGAGATTCCCTCTATTACGCAAAAGCCAAACCCACAAATTTCTTTGAGAACTAAACACTTTTCAACCTGAGCCTCTTGAAAAGATGGCCAAGGGACAGCCCTTATGCTTCCTAGAGTCCCTATTGTTTTATCTGGATGCTCTATGAGGCCTACTCTAATCTCTTTAAAGGGCCTTTGTATGACTGAGTAATACCATGATCTTTTGATCTTTCTGAGGTCTTAACGAAAGGCTCCACAGTCACACCCTCAGCTTTATCTCAGACCATCTTTTCTTGACAGTACTAGCTCAAAAAGCATTTCTTAATTTTAGCACCTTTTGCTGACTTGGGAGACTGAGAATTTTTGAAACTATCAGGTCCTGGCTCACTTTAACTTTTTTTTTTTTTCTCTCTCTTCTCACATAAGCTGTAAGAAGTAATTATTTTCAACACTTTTCTTGGACATCTCCATAGCTAGATAACTAGGTTTATTAGGTACATATTTTACTTTCCATGTAACTACAGACAATAGTGGCACTAAGCTTTCTACCACTACCTAACAAGGATGCCCCTCCTCCATGATATGGTTTGCATGGGTCTTCCAAATGTCGTGTCTGGGAAAATTAATCCCCAGTGTGGTAGTGTTAAAAGGTGGGGACTTAAAGAGGTGATTGGATCATGAGAACCCTGTCTTGATGAATGGATTAACCCATCCATAGATTAACGGGTTATCACAGGAGTGGAACTAGTGACTATAAGAACAGGAAGAGGCCTGGTATGGTGGCTCATGCCCATAATCCCAACACTTGGGGAAGCCAAAGCAGGAGGATCACTTGAGGTCAGGAGTTTAAGCCCAGCCTGGCCAGCATGGTGAAACCCTGTCTCTACTAAAAATACAAAAATTAGCCAGGTGTGGTGGCATGTGCCTGTAGTTCCAGCTACCTGTGAGGCTGAGGCAGGATAATCTCTTGAACCAGGAAGATGGATGCCATAGTGAGCCGAGATCGTGCCACTACACTGCTGCATAGGCAACAGAGTGAGACTCCATCTCGCTCTGCTGAAAACAAAAAAAAAAAAAAAAAAGAAAGAGACCTGAGCAGGCACATCAACATGCTCAGTCCTCTCTGCAGACAGTCCTCACCAATAAGAAGGCTCTCACGAAATGCAGCCCTTTGACCTTGGACTTCTCAGCCTCTGTAACTGTCAGAAATAAATTTCTTTTCTTTACAAATTACCCGGCTTCAGGCATTCTGTTACAGCCAATAGAAAATGGACAAAGACATTCTGGTTTCCAATAATATGTTCGTCACTTCTTTGAAGTCCTCACCGGCCGTATCCTCAAAGTCCACATTTCTAGAGTGTCTTCAATTGTCTTTCAGGCAATTGGAGATTTCTCTAACAAGCTCCTCAGAAGACTCTTCACCTCTGCCCACTGCCTGGTTCCAAAGCTATCTCACATTTTTAGGTATATGTCACGACACCTTCTCTCCCTTGATACCAGAATCTGCAGTCATCATTTCAGGTTATAACAAATTATCTGAAACCTTAGTGGCATGAAACACCTATTAGTTTCTATGGGTCAAGAATCAGGTACAGTTTAGCTGAGTCTGCCACAAGGCGGTGTCCACTGGGGCTACAGGCATCCCAAAGCTCAAAAGGGGAGTGATCCACTTCCAGGCTTACTCACAGTTATTGGCAGGGTTCAGTTCCTTGCAGGCTATTTGAATGAGGATCTGAGTTCGTCACTGGGTGTTGGCCGGAAACCACTCTCCGTTCCTTGCCACATTAGCCTCTCCATAGGACAGCTTTCAGTGTGTCAGTTTGCTTCACGTGAGAGAGAAGAGCCAGAGAGAGTGGTCACAGCCTTTCATAGCCTATCAAAAGTGAAATCCTATCACTTTGGCCACCAGGTCCAGCCCACACTCGAAGGGAGGGGATTACACAGGACATGAATTTCAGGAGTTGGGGATGACTGGGAGCAGTTTCAGAAACTGCCTAGCACAGTGCACATTAGGGACAGCACAGCTAGCAAGTCACCAGTGGCCTGATTATGCCATGTCAGACTCCCATAGGTGATGGACAACCACTGAAATATTTCACTGTTGAAGAGAAGAAATAGAAATGTCACCCAGCAGCCAGAGCGGAGGAAGCATTGGAAATGGAGCACCGGGTAGGGAGAGCTGTTGCAGCACAACTACTTCAAGGCATGGCTTTATAACGAAATGTTCATTGTATCACTGGTAATCCAACCCAGAGGTCAGGGCCAGCCTGAAGAGTCATATCCCCTTTGGGCCCTTGGCCAAACTGTTTATCCTGCTTGTGACTATCTTTCTGTGTGTTGCTCTTGCCTTTTTAACCCATCCTTTAGAGACCAGGGCAGGCATCCCCATTCCTAGGGCACTCCTTACACGTCAGACACCACTTACAGTGATGTCCCAGGCATTTATTTCCTAGCACACCTGTGTGTGTGTGTGTCGGGGGGGGTCGTATTGTTCGATGGAAGTATGACAAGTGGTCACATGGCAGGACAAAGGGGCATCAATGCTTTTGTGACCTCATCCTGGTGACCTCAACCCATCCACGGACCTGACTTCCTGTCTTAAAGGCCCAGGAACTGGACATTTTTGGCCCCAAATAATTGATGTTTTAGTAGAGGCTGAAACCAAGATTCCTAAGTTGCTGTGTGGCCCAGATGCCAGTTGAATATTTTGCAACTGATTATCAACTTCTCTGTTGGAATTTGAGGGAAACCCAATAAATAAATATACTTATTCTCCTCTCAAGTGCAGAATCAATTGGCAGATGCAAGAGAAAAACAGATGAGGATCAGCATATCACCTTTATTACTGATGAACTGATTGGAGACCTGTCTGAATGTGCTCTGCAGCTAGGGAGATGGGGAGAGAGAGAAAGGGAGCGTGGAGAGGGCCAGCTGAGCATGGTCTGCTCCTCCTCCCAAACTCACCAGTCAGATGAGCCATGCCTTCTATGCAGAGTGAATGAGTGGCTATAAGAAGGAGAACTTGTCTGTGGTCCCAGGACCAAGAGCATCAGTATCACCTGGGAACTTTTAGAAATGCAAAGTATAGATCCAACTCCCAGAAATACTAAATCAAACTCTGGGGGTGAGGCCTGGCAATTTGTATTTTAATAAGCCCTGCAGGTGATACTAACGCAGGCTTAAAGCTGAGAATCACTGGCCTGTTGGAAGTTGTTCCCCACAAGACCCAGGAAGAAGTATTCCCCTGGAATATTTTGCCACCCATGCCCACCCATTTACTCCACTTCCTGAGAAAACATATCCCAGAGAGAGGATTCACAGTTCCCACACTTTGTTTTTAGCTTACAGCTGCTCCAAGAAATACCAAGTGAAGGCTTCTCATTATCTCCCCTCTTTCCAAAGGGAAAGAATGCCATGGGTTTGGTGTCTTCTTTCTTGCACTCCTTCAGAGGAGCCAGGGGGTAATCCCTTTGTTGGCACTTGATAGTCTCTGAAGACTGAAATGATCACTAACACGAAGTCAAAGATAGAAGCACGTGGCTTTCCACTACTGAAATCTTTCTGTGGCTCTCAATTGCACTTAGATTTCCACGTTAACCCCTTGCCAAGGCCTTCACCCTTCCAACCATGTCTCGCCCATTTGTTCATACCTCCAGTCACTCTGGCCTCCCTCCATCCCTCTAATACGCCAAGCTCACTTCTGCAAGGACCTTTGTTTGCACTTGCTGCCCTGCTGCTTGGAAGACTCTTCTCTCACACCTTGGTTTGTCTGGCTCCTTCTTGTCCTTTAAATCCAAACCCAAATGCCAGCTCCTCAGAAATCTTCTGACCACCCATTTCAAGTGCCCTCTACCCTATGCATCATCGTTTATCTCATTACCCACCTTTATTTTCTTGTGAGTACTTGACACTATCAAAAACTGATCTGCTATATTTATTTGTTTTGTTTTGTTTTTTTGAGACAGAGTATCACTCTGTCACCCAGGCTGGAGTGCAGTGGCACGATCTTGGCTCACTGCAATCTCCACCTCCTGGGTTCAGGCAATTCTCCTGCCTCAGCCTCCTGAGTAGCTGAGATTACACATGCACACCACCACACTGGCTAAGTTTTGTAGTTTTAGTAGAGACAGGTTTCAACATGTTGATCAGGCTGGTCTCGAACTCCTGACCTAGTGATCCACTCACCTCGGCCTCCCAAAGTGCTGGGATTACAGGCATAAGCCACTGAGTCAGGCCTATTTGTTCCTTTTTTTTTTTTAATTGTCTGATTCTCCTTGCCAGAATGTGAGAGATGAAGGACTTTGTTGTATTTCTAGCAACAGAATAGTTGCTGTTAAATTGCAGGTATAAGATTTACATAAATACCTGTTGAATAAATGAATAAATAAATTAATGACTACATGAACACAGTGAAAGGCCTGCGGAGAGAAGGATCAGAGTGGAGTGATTTAGCCATCAAGACGGCGATGGGCCTGCCTTCCTCTTCTCAAGGACTGGGGCACCTGAGGCCAGCTGAGTGGGCCTGGAATGCTGGCATCACACCAGATTGTCCGCCTACTTTTCCTCTCACCCATTATCCTAGGTCCAGGCTCCCCCCGACTTCTCCTCCTTCCTTCCCTTTCCCTCCACTGACATTACATTACAGTCATTAGAAGCCAGCAGATTCAGACCCTCCTGTTGTCTTTTTCATAAAGGACTGTTAATGGAGTTAGTTTTCAGCAGGGAAACTGCAAACTGTTGTCAAAACTCTGACTTGGCCATGCACATTCACATAATTAATCACACAGGAAACCAGAAAGGGCAGCATGAGGGCCAGGGTGTAGCTGTGTGGGGGCCCTCTTCGCAGAGAGGAGTGTGGTGCATCACACAGCTGCTGCCCACCAAGAGCCCACAGTTCAGGTTGGAAACAAGACAATCCAACTGGAACCACTACAGAGTAATACAAGTCAGGATCTAATTAGCACTGGAGGGTAGGAGGTGGCCCTCCACCTTCAAGATGTTGGTAACAAGAGATTGGCAACAAAGGAAAGGAGGTTAAATGGGCCATGTAGAGGCTGGAGATAGAAACAGGATTAAAGACTCTTCTAGAATTGTAATGAAGAGGGCATTTATTGAGTAATGTATTCTCTATTGTTGTGTAACAAATTACCACAGACTTAGTGGCTTAAAACAAAATACACTTATATGGTTTAAACATTTATAGTTTTAAACTTACATTTATACAGTTTCTGTAGGGTCAGAAGTTTGGTAACAACTTAGCTGCATGCATTGCTTGAGGCCTTGCTCAGCCAGGGCCAAGTTCTCACCTGATGGCTTGTCTGGGGAAGGATTCACTTCCCCATTTGTGTGGCTTCTGCAGCATTAAGTTCCTTGTGGTTGGTGGACTGAGAACTTGTTTCTCAGTGGCTGATGGTCTGAGGCCACCCTCAGCTGCTAGACATTTCCCGCAGTTCCTTGCCATTCCTCACCACAGGGGTTTCTCAAACTTGACCACTTACTTCATTAAGCAGCAAGGAGAATCCCTAGAGCAAAGTGGCTAGCAATGTGTAGTATTATTTATCATCACATAATCACAGAAGTGACAGCCCATTTCCTTTGCCATATTCTATTGGTTAGAAGAAAGTCACGGGTCCAGCCTGCACTTAATGGGAGGGGATTGTACAAGGGTGTGAACACAGGAACGGGGGAAAGGATTATGGAACAGCCACTCCAGAGCATATCCACGGCCCCAGAGGATACCAGCCACCCCAGAAGATATCTGCTACCTATTAGGTTTAGGACTGTACCAAATATTTTGACATGTATTACCTCAGTTAATCGCTAAAACAACCTGTAAGGCAGGCATGCACAGATAAGAACATGAGGCTCAGAGGATTGAGAACTTGCCAACATTAAGATGGGGACCATCATATTATGGCATCAAGTGAACTTGTGTGATCGTAGAGGCTGGAGTGCTGGCACCCTTACAGTAAGGAGCAAGGGCCCCAGGGAGGCAGGGAGAGCAAGAGCGGGATAGCTCCCCTTGAGGGGTGAGACCAGAAAGAAAGGATGGGTATGGATTACATTTCGAGAATGAAGGAAACTGAGAGCACTTATATCTGCAGATCTCTGTTTTCTCAATGAAGCAGAAAATGAAGGTGTCTCCTGAGAAAGTGGAGGTTAGGCTGAAAGGGGAGCAGAGCCAAGTTGGAATAGCAGCTGTGGGGAATGGGGAATGGGAATTTTACCAGCATGCCTACAAATTGTCAGGTGGAGAATAAGGCTGCTTCCTTCGTGAAGACTGCAGCATAGGCTTGGTGGGTGGCCCCCAGCCCCTCCCCCAGCACTTCCTGTGCTCACTTTCATCATCACGCTTTGCAGTGATGCGATTTATGCCCAAGTCCATCTCTGTAATTAGATGGAAAGTTTTTACAGGGCAAGAACTTAACAGTAGTACGTAACTTGCCTCCCCGTACCCAGCACAGTGCCTGGCACATGGAAGTCCTCTGCAAATGGCCAGTTTGATTCCAGACCCTGAATTTCTAAATCACTCTATTATCTCTCATCCCCTAAAGGATCATGCAGTTCTAAATGACTGTTCAAAAATATGTATTTTTACTTTTTAGCACAGTAAAGTAGAAAGTATAGGTCCTCTATCATAGAATAGGGGTCCTTAGACGTGAAGTTAGCAAGGTCTGTTGCGTGTATAACCTGGTGACAAAAAATCAGCTTTGCATTTTGGCCCAGTATTTTGTATCTCAAGAAGTCAAAAGATCCATTTCAAAATATTCCATTTCAATCTTTATTGATTGGTATGAAATGTTGCCCACAGTATATTGTTGCCTGAAAAATCTAGTTACCCTACAGACACTTAAAGCACAATTCCATTTGTGTCGAATTATTGTCAAGCAGAAAAAAACCTAAGTCAAACCATCTCAGGGAAAAAATGAAATGTGTTATCTTCAATGAAAAGTTTAGGAGAATGTTCTGATGCCACAGGGATTCTGTCATCTCTGCCTCCTTCTTGGGCGCTATGAGATGGCAAATGGCTGTCAACATCTCCTGGACTACAGTGTCCCCTAGGACTCTTTATACAAGCCCAGAGATCCCCCCCGATAGGAACAACTTGGGTCACATGCCCACCACTGAACCAGTGACTATGGCCAAGGTGATCCTCCCCTCTGATCCAGCCTAGGTCACAAAAGGGAGTCAGAGTGCCGTGAACAAGAAGAGTGGATGCCACATGTTATACCTCTGCCCACTGAAAAAACGGACTGGTCTGGCCCCCCAACCCCTGGCATTTTTTTTTTAATCTGCCCCTTGCCTCCTCCTGATTAGAGAATACCCCTAGGGGTTCACCCTGGCCCCACTGAGCATATCTAAGTGTTGCTGGAAATCCTGGGTCCCCTCAGGCCCATCTCAACTCAGATGTCATATGTTTCTTCTGGAGCCTGAAATGGGAGCTTGAGCTCCAGGCCTTCTAGCCCAGGCAATCTGCCCGGTCCTGCCACTTGTGCAGCAGAGTCAGACCTCATGTTCCTGAACCTGGGTCCTCCAACCTGGATCACCACTCAGAATGAGGGTGTTTCTACCTCTATGACTGCTGCTTTTACGGCCCAAGCCACACCTTTGTGTACTGCTGACACTTCTCTCAAAATTAGCCCTTCCCTCCCCTCCGCTCCATTCCCCTCCTTTCCCTTCCCCTCCTCCCTGTTCCTCCCCTTCCTTCCCCTCCATTCTCTTCCATTCCCCTCCTTCCCCCTCCCTTCTCTCCCCCTCCCTTCCTCCTCCTACCTTCTTCTCCCTTCTCCTCCCCTTCTCTCCTTTCCCTCCACCCCCTCTCCTTTTCCCTCCCTTCCCCTCCTCTCCCTTCCCCTCCTCTCCCTTTCCCTCCCTCCCCCTCTTTCTCTCCCCCTTTCCCTCCCCTCCTCTCCTCCTTCTTCCATTCTTCTCCCCCCTTCCCCTCCCCTCCCTTCTCCTCCTCTCCCTTCCCCTCCCTTCCTCTCCCTTCCCCTCCCCTCCTCTCGCTTCCTCTCCCCTCCTCTCCCTTCCCCTCCCCACCTCTCCCTTCCCCTCCTCACCTCTCCCTTCCCCTTCTCTCCTCTCCCTTCCCCTTCTCTCCCTTCTCCTCCCATTCCCTCCCTTCCCCTCTCTTCTCTTCCCTTCCCCTCCTCTCCCTTCCCCTCCTCTCCCTCCCCCTCCTCAGGATCAGTTTCCCTGCCCTAATCTCTCCTCTACCAAGCCACTCACTCCTACACAAAGCATCAACCACAGCTACTCTAATGCCGCACGTCAGACCATGAACAGGAAATATAGTTCAGTGGCATTTTATTTTTATGAACTGGATCCATCAGCGCTGCCTGACTCTTTTCCCTCTGCACCGGTTTCTAGCTGACAGTTGGTACTTCCTGGTAGTGCGTTGTTTACATTGTTTTCGTTGTTTACGGTAGAGTTCAAGTTCCTCGAAGTACTTAGCTCTCAGGAGAGCTGCTCTCTGCTCATAAGGCTGCTTCTCCAGGTCTGTAGTCGCCGACCACATCTTCCCTGTGGCCTTGGCCACCTGCACCACTGACCAGTTCGGGTTCTCCCTCTTCAGCTGAGCATAATGGTCTTGGCAGAAGAGTAGGAAGGATGATGGGGGCCGTCTGGGTGCCTGGGGATCCCGCTTTCTCCGTTTCTTCCTCTTGCCGACATAATTCATCATTTCTTCCTGGTATCGGGCCTTGTCAAGTTTGGCCAGGGCTTCATATTTGGCCTTTTCATGCTTTGAGATGGATCTCCATTTTTCCGAACACTTTCTAGAGAACTCTTTAAAGCCAACGTAGGTATTTGGCTGCTGCTCCTTGAATTTGTTTCTGTAATTCAGCAAAAAGTGGATGTAAGAAGAGACATTTGCCTTGGGCTTTAGCTGGATTTCTTTTCCCATGTTCATAACTTCATCTTTTTTTCTGGATTCAATAACTTGGACAGGAGAGACAGCTGTCCCCACACTCCAGGAGCAATCTAGAAGGTGCTCTACCTGTGGTGAATTTTTCTGTCTGCAAGAGCTGCAGTCGGGGCTCAGCCTTTTCAGTGGTGGTGGCATTGTTGAGTCAGAGGAGAGAAACTGTGACATCACCCAGAAGCTGACCAATCCCAGCCAACACCTGTGAGCATTTGTGTACAGGTGCTCTTATTGGTTGGTTACTTGAGGGTCAATGTTTGCCTCTCATGAAAGATGATGGTTCATTCTTAGAAGGCTTTGAGGCACCTATTTCCCCCGGAAATCATTCTCCTTGGCTTCCTGGAGGCAGTAGGTTTTGCTGCACTTTGGGGGCTTAAAAATCCCTAGGCTGTTGTGACAGGCCCTGGGGTCTGCCTTCCTCACTATACAATTGTCAGGATGCCTCATCATCCCTTCCAAAGACAGGCTGAGAATTATGAACACGGGGAGGTGTTCAGGGCTCCAGGGCTGTCATGATAAAATGTGAAGTCTTTCTGTTTGCCTTGAACACTGGCAGCTCATGCCATACAAAGGGTTTAGTAGTAACTCTAAAAGTAATCAGGTATGACAGCTGTGACTCGGTTCCTGTCAGGACAAAGTTGTCTAATTTAAAACCTGAGCACTTGGGCTATGAGTCTGAGCTCTTCGTTTCTCTAAAGACATGCAAGGGAAAAGAAGAAGGAGAACCTTGAGATTTTATTAATTAACACTGAGTCCATGAAAATGAGATGGAATTTGTAACACATCCAGAAGCCTCCCCACTCTCATGTGAGGGGTCCCCATTTCTTAGGTTTAGAGCACAAAGCTGTAACAGCTCTACTCAAATTGTCTGGCTTCTGGCTTTTTGTAAAAGTAGTTGTACATATTCCACTAGTCTTTCAATTGGAGGGAAGAGAAAAGATGAAGTGTCTTTTTTTTTTTTTTTTTTTTTTTTGGCCTTTGGACACTGCTAGGTACTTGCCTGTGTGACACTGGGTTTAATATAACTTAATGGTTGATGATAGCCCCAAATTTATAGGACTAGAAAACTGAGTTTCATTCACATTAAAAGTAACATGTTCAATGTTGAACAGCCATTCACAGGTGGGAGTATGGGTTTGGACTGCTCATTGCTTGACTGAAGCCTGTGCTTCACCCTGCCTGCACAGAACTGTTGTGGGGGCACTGAGGGTCCAGATGTGTGGTCTCAGCAGCTGAGCCAGACAAGGAAACTTGCCTAAGGCTAGACCCCTTTTTGAATTTTTCCAGGTTCATTCCCAGGGTTCCAAGACTTCAACATTTTATCTTCTATAAAAGGAAGATGGAAACTAATAAGAGTCTGTAATCCTAGATTCTTGCCCCAGCTCTGCTGCAAGGTGGCTGGCGTACCCAAGCCATCCCCTTCCTCCCTGTGAGCCTGTGATCTCTCATAAATTGAGCATTCTGGACTGGCCAGGGAAGCCCCTCCAGGGGACAAGCCGTAGTTGTGTGGCTGGATTTGGGGGCCTGTAAGATATCAGATGCCAATCAAGGAAGTCTGGGCTAGTAGGGGGTCTGGCAAAGGAAGAGATTTTTCTGGGGACATTTATCAGCCTACGTAGCTTTTTCTCCCCCTGGCTTTTTCTCCCAAGGGACCAGAGCTTGACTCACACATTGGTTGGACATAGCAGGGTCGCATAGATGAATGGGACACAGATCCTTTCTAAGATCAAAAGATGGGACATGAGGAAGAACTTTAATGAAAGTCCACATATTAATCAGACTCTGCTCAGGCTCAGACACACACACACACACACACACACACACACACACACACACACACACACACACACACATTGTAGCTTATCTGTGCCTCTGTTCATAACCTTCCCTCCCTCTAATGATGTTCAGATCCAGGAAGATTAACCTGCAATAGCCATCAGTTAGCTAGCAGATTTAAGAAGAAAAGGCAGTAGAAGGGAAAAGCTATGTCAACCTTTTGGTATTGTCAAAGTTCCAACTTGGAAGATGAAGCAGGGAAGTCCTTGTTTAGGGGAACTTAGGAAAGGTAAATAAATCTGGCTTTCTAAATCAATGCTGTGTGCTGGGTATCTAAGGTTTGCCCTTCCAGATCCCCTTTCCAGCCTTCTCCAACCTTCTCTTTTCAACCTTCTTTGGCCTGGGAAACTGGTCTGTATGAGTCACATCAATGGATCCCATACCCTCTGGCTTCCATCTCCCTTTGGTCAGTGGGGACCCCCCACAGGAGATCAGGTATGAAGGAAAGTTAGGTCAAGGCATTTTTTTCTCCTGGATCCCCACCAGGGTCACCTGGAGCTGGTCCTGTGTCCCTGAACTGAAGGTCACTGGTCTTCGTAATATGTCCTCTCTAAATGACTCTCCTTCCACGTACAGGCATTAACCCCCCTCTATCTCCTCCTGCCTAGAATGGTAAAAGCTATACTTTTATGAACCTCTGAGGTCTCTGCTACTTTCCCACACTCGGCCCTCACCAATTATTTTAATTCGAGTGGCCATCTGTTTCCTGCTGGGACCCTGACCAAAGTGCCATGTTTTTAGGCTTTCACCATGCAGGCATCAGTTTAATAGAGAAAGGTAATGAGCTTCTGGAGATCCAAGTGCCTGGCAGTCACACAGCCTAGAGTGGTCTGCAGAGCAAGCATGCCTGCAAGGAAAATGGCATGACTGGACCACATGCCCAGGAAGAAGTGTCCAATATTTCCTAGATTATGAGATGACCTCTAGGCAGGAGCATTGGTCTAGAGGGCCAGATAGTAAATATGGTAGGTTTGGTGGACCATAGAGTTTCTGTTGCAAGTACACAGCTCTGCCACTGTACCTCGAAAGTAACCATAGACAATACCTAAACCAGTGAGTGTGGTTGTGTTCCAATAAAACTTTGTTTTAAAAAAAATAGGCTGCAAGCTGGGAGTCATAAATCTGCCAGCTTCTTGTCTACATATGTGAGTTCAGTATTTTCAAACATCTTGATTGCAGTCTGCAATAAGAAATACATTTTACATCACGACTCATTTACATACATACTTAATATTTATATAATGCTTAATATGAGCCAGCCTCAGTTCTAAGCACTTCATGTACATCATTCCATTCAATCCTCCTAACAAGCCTATGGGAGGGCTATTTTTATCTCCCTTATAAGGATAAAGGTAGCAAATCACAGAGAAGATACAGAGATAAAAATTTTCTACATGTGTGATGTACTCTTATTTTCTACTCTGTTATATTCGCCTTTACTTTATGTTGTTATTTAAAATGCAACCCAACAATGTGACCTCATGACCCACTGATGGGTCACACTCCAAGGATGGATGTGAAAAACACTGTACAGACAAGCTGAGAGGGAGCTTCCAACTCGGAGACCATGAGATCTTCTTTACTTGGCGGCAATAACTTGAAGTAGAAAGAACGTGGCCTTTGAAGCCAGACAGATATAAGTTCAAAATCTAGCTTGGCCATTTACTAGCTGAGTAACTTTGGGCAAGTCTAGCTCATTACAAGCATATCTGTGAAAAGTAGTGGAATGATAATAAACCTGTGAGGGTTAAACAGATTGAAATGATAGGAATAAAAGCAGCTGGCACTCCCCCTCTCCTGCAATGTGGGCTGGACTTAGCCACCCACTCCTAATGAATAGAACATGGAAAAGGACAAATAGTATCTTTACAGTGGGGAAATCTAGCAGACACCACTTCAACCAAGTGATCAAAGTAAGCATAATCAGTAATGAGTCACGTTGAGATCACAGAACCTTTCTGTGATGCCATAATAAGAGCATCTTACCCCCATGATATTCTTCCCAAAAATCCATAACCCAGGTCTATGAAAAAACATTGGACAAACTGAAATAAAGGACATTCTACCAAATACCTGATCATTACCCTTCAATAATGTCAATATCTTTAAAAAACCGAAGCAAGACTAAGAAACTGATGCAGATTGGAAGAAACCAAAAAGACAAGACAAATGCAATGAGAGATGATGGACTAGATCCTGAGACAGAAAAACAACTGGGGCACTAGTGGATATCTGGGAAAATCTGAATAAATTTAGTTAATAGTACTGTACCATTGCTGATTTCTTAGTTTTTATGCACGTACCAGGGTTATGTAAGATGCCAACATTAGGGAATCTGGGTGAAGGATATACAGGACATTGCTGTGCTATCTTTGCACTTTTTTCTTATTTCAAAATAATTTTTTTTTAATCCTCCCAGTTGATAGCAGTGTGTGCCCAGGGTAAAGACACCTTGCTCTTGATCGATCACCTTCAGCAATCACAGGGCCAGATTTTACTTTTAATTACAGCAACATATGCTCTTAGCATATCTCTGTCAAAGTATCTCTGAAATGTTGGAGCATGATGGAATCATCTAAGCTTTTAAAAACCCTCAATGCTCAGGCCACAGCAACAACAGCAAAAAATACCTGGCATAGGCACTTATTTGTCAATGCTGTGAAGGTTCCTTCATCCCCCTCCTGCCCCATTCTCTGTAGAGTGGGACTCACTGGTTGCATTTACTCTCTGAACAAGGCATCTGCAAGTGGCAGAATAGTGCCTCTTCAAAGATGCTGGCGTCCTAAGCCCTGAAACTTGTGAATTTTTTCCTCACTTGGCAAAAGGGGCTTTGTGGATAAGATTACTCTAAGGATTTAGAGATAGGGTGATGATCCTGGATTATCCAGGTGGGGCTGATATAATCACATGGCCTTTGTAAGAGGGAGGCAGGAGTGTCACAGTCAGAGGAGATGCGATGAGAGAAGCAGAGGATCAGAGGTGGAGAGAGATTTGAAGATGCTACACTGCTGGTATTGAAGACAAGGAAAAGAGGCCACAAGCCAAGAAATGCAGGGGGCTGCTAGCAGCTGGAAAAGGCAAGCAAAAGGATTCTCCCCTAGTGCCACCAGAGGGGCTCAGCCCTCCCACACCTTGATCTTGACCTGCTGAAACCCATTTTGGACTTCTGACCTCCAGGATTATAACACAATAAATTGGTATTCTTTAAGCTCTAAATGTGCAGTTATTTGTTAAGGCAGCAATAGGAAAATAGCACAGTATCTTTTTCCTCCAGCTTCTGGTCTGTGACTTTTCCTGTGCCATTCTTAACCCCTGCTTGTGTTAATGCAGAAGACAGATTTTAAGGTGAAAGTTTTACACCACCACATATTCGATTTGTTAAGGAAGGAGAATAGTATATTCAACTCTTCACAGTCTTCTTCACTCACTTGCTGACTCATTAAGTCACTAATTCACTCATTCGCTTACCAATTAATTCACTAACTCATGTACTCACACCCCCATCTCAGTAAATAGCTGTTCAGTTGCTGGAGCAGTGTGGCTGCTTCTTTGACAGCCAGTGATGGACAGTGTTTGAGGGATGGATGTGTCTCAGGAAGCAGGGTGGTAGTCTAGGGAATCATCTGAATTCACATGGATATCTACATAATAAGAAGCCAGAGAGGGAGGCCAGGCCATAAGCAGTCAGTCCAAGGCTCTTTGGCACTGACCTCGTGCCAGGAACTGTTAATAAATCAGATGTGAGCATGATATTTTAATAAAAATGATGATCATACTTTGGGTATATCATCTCTGGAAGCCTGGAAGCATGAAAAGAAAGATTAATTTATCCAAGGCCACGCAGCAGTAAATGGAAGAGCCAGGCTTCAAACTCAAACCTGTTTGGCTCCTTGGCTCGTATGTTTAGCCTCTACTGGTAGTCTAGAAATTCCCTTGGCTGGGGCTAGGATGAGTAAGCAACTGGGAAGGAATGAGGCCAAGTACTTCAGGAGGAGGGAGAATAGAAGGAGAATAATTTGTCTAAATCTCAACATTTAAAAAGATTCAAGTGAGTCTTTTCTAATCCGGGATGATCCTCATTCTGGATAGATCTAGACAGCTTATCTCTAGATCATGGTATGTTCTAAGTCCAGGAGGTCAACTGACCTGAATGACCCATAGAACTTCACCAACATCTGAAGATCAGCATGGAGCCTGCATCTACTCCCAAGGGCAGAGGCTTGCCAAAGCTAGGTAAGGTATTGGCACCCAGCCCTATGGACTAGTGGACAGGTGGGCAGGCAGTGGTCAGATGATTAGACACAGAATGGGATCAGCATGGTTGGGAGGGTGCCTGACTACCTACGAAAGGATGTGGGACAGATCTAGAACAAGACCAACTCTGGTGTGATATCTCACACAGTGATCTATGGATATTCCTCCCAAGTCTTTAAAAACCTCCTTCTTTATACCACAGAATAGGAGGTGGCCCTGATCATTCAGTCCAATTGCCTCTCCTTCATCCACAGTACACATCTTTGGTTTTGTTTGCCTAGCACTCCTCCCTTCTTTTGAACACATTTCTTCTTTTGTAGAACTGTCCCCAAACTAATCCTGGGGTTCCAGTGGGGACCAGGTGGTCCTTGGCCCCAGGAATGGGCATATCCCCCAGCTAAACTAATCAGAGACCTCTGATGGCCTTTTTCTAATTAAAACCATAGGGAGAGATTGTCATCTTCTCTCTAGGAGGAAGGTGGAAGAGCAAATCACAGAGCTACTAAGGGTGGTCATAGCTCCATCCTCAAGCAGCTGCCATTTGCAATAGAGAGAATGATGCCAGCAGGCAGAGCACAACAAAGATGGGACACAGAGAGAGGGGCTTTGTAGCATCTGCGTTCCTGGTCATAGGCAAGGGATGGCAAGCACTGGCCATCCCTGGGGCCAGCTACAACTCTGCTCTTCCTATGGTTTAGCTACAATCCATAGCAGCCAATCATTTCTTCTGTAGGTGGACGTGATCTGAATTTCTCCCATCTGAAAGCCTAAGTACAAGGCATTAACCCAGATTGACAGTAGCAAGCAATAAAAGAAGTGAGGAAATCTCCTCTCCCCCATTTTTGATGCTTTTTGGGCACATGGTGTGTGCCAGGCACCTTTTATATGCATCACCTCACTTAAACCTTTTAACAATTCAGTGAAATGGGTGCTGTTATTATCCTTACTATATAGATGGGGAAAATGAGGCCTAAAGCAGGTCAGTTACTTTCCCAAAGTGAGACAGTAAGTTTAGAGCTGATGATACTTGAACCCAGACAGTCTTCTTCTAGGGCCCATGTGCCAAGTCTCTGCCCCAAATTGCTTTCTACTCAGTAACTGTTATTCCCTTTGCCCACGAGTCTTCTTTGCTGCACAGAAACATGGCAAGGCCAAGAATTGTAGATGTCATGTCTCGAGGCCTTAGAGGGAACTTTGTGAGCATCACTACAATCACACTAGGAGATATAAACTGGGGAAAGAGCGGCTCAGAGAAGTGAAGCCACCTCTCCAAGGCCACATGGCCAGCAGACGGTGAAGGCAGGATTACAGTTCAGGTTTATGGGACTGTAGGACCACTTGCTCACTGGCCTTAGTTGTGTGAGATGTTTAGCCCACCCTTTCTCCAGCTGTTGGGCAGTTCACTCATTCTTCTGGGCATCAGAGCTGCTGATCTCTGGCAGGGTTCACTAGCTGCCTCCTGACAGAGGAAGGGACATCCATGATGCTCAGACTCAGAGTGGCAGTTGAGTGGCAGGCACACATTGATGTGGGCGGCTCCTCAAGAAGCTATCTACAACAGTCCCTCTGGCTGAGAAGTACTACTAATTGCAAGCACTCGAGGCTTCTACAAGGCAAGCAGTGCCACCCTCTGTGGCAGGGAGCAGGTTCTTTCTCCAAGTCATGTCTGCCAGTGACAGGTGGAAAGTGGGCAAGGCTGAGGAAGCAGGAGCCAGTGGAGGCCAGGCTGGGGTTGCCTGAGGAAAGAAGGAAGGTGATAGCCAGGTGTACTGGTCTGGGTGCCACAGAGTGCCCTGTCCTTTACTCCTGCACTGCTGTGTCACCAGAGTAGATGCAGGTGCCTCATTTCCCTGGAGAAAACTGAGCCAGGCTGCTCTGCAGTCTGCTCTGAAGGGTAGGGTTCAAGGCACTGGTAAGATCCCACCCCCTCTTCTCAAACCCCAGCAAGGCATGGGAAAAATAGCTCACATTTGTGAGGCACCTACTGTATGCCAGGCACAAACTTGGACATATTACACACATGAGCACTGCTGCTCAGAGAAATCCCATTGCACAGATGAGAAAACTGAGGCTCAGTGTAGTTATGTTATGTCATATGCCCATGTTCACACACCTAAGAAACAGTGGGACCCAGATTCAAATATAGCACTGTCTGGTTCCAAAAGGCCTGGCCCTTAACCCTTAATGCTTTTAAACCTGTTCCTCTGTGGGAACAAGACAGGTGATGAGCCAGATAGATGTCATCTTCACTTAGCAGAGACTCAAGCCAAGAAGAAGAAGAGGGTTGAGTAGAGTTAACGTGCTGTGGTCACCACACTCTTAAGGCCTGCACCTGTTTCTGAGCCAAGCCTGATGGGAAAGGACTGTAACACCGGAGAGCATGGAGGCTGCCAGTCCTTGGGGCTGTCATCCCAGATCTCAGAGCTAATGTGTAGTAATAGAGACTTGGGCTGGGGACAGAGGACAGCCAGCTAAGGGCTCAGCAACTGGTCAAAGTGGAAACTGCTCTTAGATTCTGTCCAAGTCAGACTGGATCAGGATCTGGAGGATAAATGTACAAGGTTCAGGACATCATGTAAGTGTAATAAGGGCAAGTTGGGGGAGGCATCAACAGAAGTGGAAGCAATGATGCTACGACACCCTTTCTTAAATCTCCCCTGGGAAAGCCAAGCCTGGGGGGGTCTTCTCTCATTAAAATGAGTACTCAGCCCTTCTCTCCATCCCAACCTCAAACAGGGACCACAGGGATCTACCTTCCTGATAGAAGTTCCATCAGCTGATTGGCCCAGCTTGGTACACATGATCACCAGGATCCAATCAGCTGTAGCCTATGGGTCATATGATGTACGTGACTGTCCCCTTTCAGGAGCTGTGTGAGTTGAGGGAAGGAGACTGGTCTTCAAAGTCTTCTAGTCCTCACAAAAGAGTAGAACTACCTCATTTAGACCTGGAGACAGTAAAGGATGGAGTGGGCAACACAGAAAACCTGCTAGGCATCCACCATAAACCTCCTCACCCAGAGCTTGGCATCAGCACCCGTTCTGATCTTCAGACCCAACCCTTTTCTGTCACTTCAGCACGATGGGTACATCTTCTCCATAGAGGCAGGAAACACCTTACCCATCAGCTCTGCCTGCTGAGCAGCTGAGCTAGGAATGGAAGGAAATTGACACACCAAGCCACCCCCACACCTTCGCCGTATGCCACCACTCAACGTACAAGACCCAGGATGTTGGTGAGGGAGCCCTCATCTCAACAGCAAACACAGCCAGGCTCCCTGTCCCTCAGCACTCCCAGCCTCAGACACATGTCCTCCAGAGAGCCATGCATCTGGAGAAAAAACATTTACCTGATGTGGTTTGTGTGGGTTCCCTGGAGCTAACAATTAGCTGAACAGGAAAGAACTCTGATAATTTTGTTGAGTTTATTGAGTTGCTTTTGGGGAAAAAGGTACATTTGCCCACATTGATTAGCAGCCCCCACTGTTGCTGCTTTGGGGATAGGTCAGCATGAGAAGAATCCCCAGGAAGGTACCAGAAGCTGCCAAGTGAAGCAAGCAGTGGGGCACACCCAGGGCTGAAGAACCAGGAGTGGGAAAGCATGTCTTCTTGACAAGAGTGGGCGGTGCCATGGGAAAACCAGATGAAGCCTGCATGGCACTGGAAGCCCTCCCTCCTATTCCCTGGCTCACCTTCTCACTGCCTCTTTCTCTGCTTTTCCCCACATGTAACCTCTGCTTTCACTAGCAGGATCTCATTCATTCATTCATTCATTCATTTTGCCAATTGTCCCTTCTTGCACTGAGTAATATTTACTGAGCCTTTTCTTTGTGTCAGGCACTCTGCAAGCTACCAAGAAAAGGACTGTGAAAAAGAAAGAAACAGCTCCTCTCTTCAGGGAGCTCACAGTTCAGCAATGCATGGTGAGACAAGCACTATGTAGAGAAAGTGCAGGGTACCCAGAGGGAACAAAGGGGAAGTAAACCAGATTCAACAACAAAGGACAGGTTGCCTGAGCCAGGGGCTGATGCACCTACAGGTTGAATAGGAAGTAGGAAGGAAAAGAGTGAGGGTGAATCAAGATTGGGAGACAGAATTTGGCAAGGAGGTGAATTCTTAATTGTTGGAAACATTCAAAGCACATCATAACTGACCATTTTTCAAGAATGCTGTGGTTGGGATTTATCTGGGCATTAGACTTAGAAGACCTCTGAAGTCCTCCTCAAATCTCAGATTTTAAGATTAGCTGGTTCCCACTCTCCTGATAGCAAAGGGGATATAATTTGATATCCCACCACTGAAAGCAAGCTACTGCTGTTTGTTCATGTATTTGTTCATTGACAAAGCATGTCTAATAAAAGTGTTCTTAACCTAACCCATCCCCACCAAAGAAGCCAGCTGGACTACCCAGCATTCCCATGGCCTCAGCAGATCTTCCCAACTGGTGCTCATGGCACCCTGAGCACCTGCTGCCAACAGGCCGTCTCCCACCCCCACCCCCAGTGTCTGTGCACTTCTGCTCCCACCAGCTGAGTCTTGCACTTTCTGAGATTCAGTTGGGTTTGTTGCCAAGTCTCTCAGTGCCAGTCATACTTGTTATTGTAATTATGTGATTTAAATTAAACATCACATAAACTGATGAAATATGAGTGTGAAAGGAAATATAGTTGCATCTATGGAAACTAAATTGAATGCTTTGGAATGATTCCACGAAGGAGAGTCTCTTAAAAGAATTGCTTACTAAATATTAGGTGTGAGTGAATGAGACAACTGTACCCCATTGGGTAAATTACATGAGGGGAGGGGGATGGGACAAAGAATTCTTAGCACTTTGCACAATGCCTGGCACATAGTAGGTGCTCAAGAAATATTTGTTGGCTGGATAATGTGTAGCAACATTGGAAATGGTGAATGATGCATTATGGTTGTAGTTTATATAAGATAGACAATGTGGAGAACAAACCCATGATCAAATGAGAGACTTTGGTCCTGCATTAAACTAACTGGCAAATAAATGTATGTTTAAGTGTTTTACATTATAATGAAATGTTGAAGCTATGTCTGTGGCCTTTTTTATGATTCCCTACTTAGAAATTAAATTTTTATTTACTAAGCAACTACATCATCTGTGAGGCTTCTATGGTAGGAATTAGCAAACTTTTTTCTGTAAGAAGCCAGAAAATAAATATTTTTGGCTTTGCAAGCCATCATCTTGCACAGCCAATCAACTCTGTCATTGAAATGTGGAAGCAGCCACAGATAATATGTAAATGAATGAATAGGCAAGTTTGTAATCTGATAACACTTTATTTACAAAGACAGGCAGCAAACTATAGTTTGCCAACCCCTGTTCGATGAAATGTATTTGTTCCATGTGCCATGCACTGTGCTGTGTGCTGGAAATACTGAGACAAAAAGAATATTTTATTCCAGCTCTCATGGAGCTTGCCCGCTAGTTGGAGAGATGGTCAACTCAAAAAATGAGTAGCTTGGTATGCCCAGGACCATGGCAGGGGCATGTCCATGGGGGCAGGGAGAGAGCGAGATGGAGAAAAGGAAATATTTCATTAGGTTTATAGGATCAGTGATGTTTTCTCAAGTAGTCAGGTGGGGCAACAGGAAAAGGGCATTTCTGGTAGAGACAATAGCATGTACAAAGGCATGGAGACATGAAAGTATTAGTCACATTCCAGGATGTACAGGTCACTCTGTGCAGCTGGATCTCAAAGTGGGTGTCATTGAAGAGGAAAGACATTAAAAAACTTGGACTTTATTTTGGAGCCAGTGTGTTCAACCATTGCTGCTGGGCTTCCAGCAATGCAGGGATTTAATCAAATCTCCCCACAAAGTATGGAAGATGGATCAGAGGCAGAGGGCAGATAAGAGGACCATCTCTGTAGAGATAAGAAACGATGAAGACATGAAATGGAGAAGACTTGGCCAGAATTGGCGATCAGGGTAAAGGAGTGGGGGGAGTTGAGAGTGCTACCTGGGTTAGGTGACCAAGAGGATGGCATGGATTAGGGGGAGCAGTTGCACTAAGGGGCAGGAATGACTGGGGGGAAACGGTTTGTTCAGAGCATAGTAACCAACCCCAAACACATACTAGATAGCTGGGAATTGAATCTTTAAAGGCTGGCTCAGATCTTTCGGAGCTGTCCACACAACCAGGGTGGGCAGGCACTGCTGGGAAAGAAAGCCCTGGGAGGCCAAGGGGCCTCATTTCAAAGATAAGGCCCAGCAGCTCATATCCGAAGGAAACTTGCATTTGTCCCAGGCATTCACTGAGTTCCTGGAAAATATATAACATCATGGGATTGTCTTGGGGAAAGAATTTATCTTGATGTACAAGTCCTAGGAATGTAGCTAGAGGAAAACTGATTTGGGAAAGCATTTTGTTGAGAATGGATGTCAAGGCTGAGTCAATAAAGGTTTGCTTCAGAAATGAGAAGTAGCTTATGTTTGGCAGAGCAGGAACCAGCCCTGAACAAGGGCCTTGAGACCATTTGCCCACCACTAACCAAGACATTTTCAAAAGGGTTTTCCTGATTGTATCCTGATGTCCTCTCCATTCATCAGGGAGGAAAGCAGGTGGCAGGTGGGAAGGGAAGAAAGGTTGGGAGTGGGAATAAGGTGGTGAGCGCCTCCTATGTTTCACATTCTCTTAGGCCAGCCTTGGGGATGGGGAGGAATGGTTTATGTTTAGTATGGGGATGCAGAAGTACTTCAACTCTGAATCAGACCAGGGCCATGCACATAGCTTATTTAACAGGTAATACCCACAGGAGCCCACAGGAGATGCTCTGGGAGCACAGAAGCCAGATGCTATTGATGGAGAAGGAATGGAAGCTAAACAGAGAAGAAGACATTTCAGCTGAATCGTATACATTACAGGCTTTGCAGGGACTCCCTGTATTTAGGGAACCACAGTGGGAGTGGCCCCCACTTGCAAGCACAGTGCCTTGTACGCAGTATGTGCTTGGTGACTGCATAAATAAATGTTCTCCTGAAGATGTCAGTTTTCAGGGATGCTAGGATTTAAACCAGGATCTCCTAACACTCCTCCCCCTTGGCTTACAGTTAGGCAGCAATTCCTTGCCCAGTCAGTGTTGTCATCTTGTTGGGGATGTCACTCAGCTCCCCAACATCCTGACTGCATGAGAAGCTTCTTAAGAAGAAATGCTTCCCACGAAATCTGCTCTGAGCTCTCTTTCATGAAGAGAAAGGCTCAGAGCTTTCTGCAGAGGAACTCAAAGCCACTTTTCTATAATCAACTACATGCATTAAAAGGAGTGATTTTTTTTTAATTCTCCCCAAGCCAGATTCCATTAATGAAGCCCCATTTAACAGAAGTCAATTTACCAAAATGAAAAAAAAAATTGAGTGTAATTGCTTAAATACATTTTATGTTGTACTGCAATAGCAATTTTCTGGGCGAACTTGGAATTCCCCAAGCCCCCCGTAGTGAAGTTAATGTGGACAGAAAGGTTTGAAGGGGAGACTCTCTCTTTGTGTTTCTCTCCTTTAATTATGATTCTAAGAGGGAGCAAAATTAAAGAGGATCCTGAGGGGAGTCAGGAGAAAGAGACTAGGAACAGAATGGAATTCAGCCTAAACTGTTCCACTGCCTTCCTGGATGCTTGCATGTACATGTCAGTGTAATACAGTGGCTGAGTACACAGGCTCTGGATGGGATGGCTGGACTTAAATCCCACGTCTGCCACTTAATAGCTGTGTGACCATGAGCAAGTTTCTTTACCTCTCTGTGCAGCCAAGTAAGTGGTGCAGTGAGAAAAGGCATAAAGAGCATCAAGGGCAAAGGCAGAAAGGCACAAAAGAACCATGTGTATTCCTGCACACATGAATTCTTCTGTTTGACTGGAGAACTCTGTGCGTGTGTGTGTGTGTGTGTGTGTGTGTGTACACCTATGTGTGTGAGCACACTCAGGGTGAAAGGCAGGCAGGAGTCAGACCAGGAAGGCTTCACTGAGAAGGTGACATTTGTTCAAAGCCTTGAAGGAAGCAAGGAGCTGAGCCAGCTGGAGTTCTGGGAGAAGTGCCAGTGTAGCAGGCAGAGGGGATGTCAACTGCAAGACCCTGAGGCAGGAGCAGGCTTGGCCAGTTTTGAACAGCGAGGATACCTCTGTGGCTGGAGCATAAAGAATAAAGAAGAAGAGGCGACCGGGCGCAGTGGCTCACACCTGTAATCCCAGCACTTTGGGAGGCTGAGGTAGGCAGATCACGAGGTCAGGAGTTCAAAACCAGACTGGCCAACACGGTGAAAGCTCATCTCTACTAAAAAATACAAAAATTAGCTGGGCATGGTGGCTCGTGCCTATAATCCCAGCTACTTGGGAGGCTGAGGTAGGAGAATTGCTTGAACCAGGACCCAGGAGGCAGAGTTTGCAGTGAGCCGAGATCGTGCCACTGCACTCCATCCTGGACTACAGAAAGAGACTCCATCTCAAAAAAAGGCCTTGCAGGCCATTGTAAGGTCTTTTTTCCTGAGGATTAGAGCCATTGAAGATTTGTTTTGTTTTGATTTGTTTTTCACTAACTCTATTATAATATAGTTTACATAAAATAAAATGACCATTTAATTTATTTACTTATTTATTTATATTTTGGAGATGCTTTCCAAAATATAAGTAAATAGGAACATACATAAAATGGGTTCTCACTGTCTTGCCCAAGCTGGTCTCCAACTGCTAGCCTCAAGCAATCCTCCCAGCTTGGCCTCCCAAAACCCTGGGAATACAAGCATGAGCCACTGTGACTGGCTGTAAATTACCCAATTTAAATGTACAGTTCCTTGGAGCTTTGACCAATGGGTATATCTCATCTAATCAACATCTCATTTTGAGATGTAAGACATTTCCATCACCCCCAAACGTTCCTTTGTGTTCTTTCCCAGCCAGGCAATCCCCAATCTTTATCTCTAACTCCCAGCTCTGACAACCACTAATCTGCTTCCTCTCACTAAACTCTTTTTCTGCAGAGTTTCATATGAATGAGTCACTCAGTATATACTCTCAGTATATCCTCTTTGATGGCCCAAAATCATGCTTTTAAGAGTCATCCATGTTGCATGCATTGGTAGTTGGTTCCTTTCACTGGTGAGTTTTGAGTGAGGCATGACATCATCTCAATGGCAGAGTCTGATGTGATCACTCTGCCATGTAAGCCCCCAGATTCTTTGATAGATGATGAAAAAACACTCAACTGCCCAACACTTACGTCCAGGGAGGCAGGAGCAGAACAGAGTAAAGATACATTGGCAACACAGGACCCTGAGAGTTTAAGCCTTGGAAATTAACAATTAACAGGATTTCTAGGAGTGGGTAAATGTATGGGAGAAATGGGAGGTAGAAGATACCCCTTAGGGCTTCTCCTGATCTCACAGGCCGGGGAAGTCTCACTGACTTCCTGCTACAATTTTGATCATTAATCTCATCCTGCTCTTGAGACATCAGCACCCTCCCCTCATTCCATTTTGCAATAAAGAGCTTTTGGTCCTGAATTATTCAGGTAAATTCTCCCTACTTCTACTTCCCTTATATAAATAGCCTCCAAGCTTTGTTATTGAGATAGAATTGAATTTGGCCTAGAGAAAAAAAAAAAAAAGACCCATAATACGTTTGTGGCTTCTTAGGAAACTTAAATGACTCGATCTGTAATAAACTATTTTAAATGGGATCTGGTGAAATACAGTAATTGGTTTTTATAATAGTTTTTACCATAGCAATATGGGTTATATTCTTGAAGTTTGGTGTGTGTCAGCATTTTCATTATAGTAAGAATTCAGTTTTGCAGTCCGTGAAGCTCCTTGGTTAGCTCTTTTGTTTAATGCATATTTATGAAGACGAAGACCCACTATGCTGGATCTCTTCCATGTGCACCTCCAGATCGTCTCCCTTGCCTTCTTCTCCTTGCTCCATGCCTGAGGAAACTTAACAATGGGCTGTGTCAGTATGCCTTCTTGCTCTCTGGCTTCCAGTTGGGCTAGATCAACAGGAGAATCAGTAGGAGCTTGGAGGAAGAGAAGGAGGAGAGTGACTTCTGGATATTTATTTCTTGCCTCCCCTTGACTTGCTTTTCACAAACTGGCTATAGCCCCAGATTGTGAAATAGAAAATCTGGGTTCTATATGGTGTCTTCTTGCATCCAGCTCCCTGTTTAGAGATAACTATTTTCTCTCTGCTCCAGGATTGGGAGTGGTAACAAGTCCCCCAATTGCCAGCCCCAGGATACTGCCCCTCCCGGGTGGTTCCCCCATAGTCGGCCCTCACCTTTAGAGTCCCAAGAGTTTGATGAATGACTATTTCACATAGGGCATAAGGACCTATGTGAAAGAATATAGAGAAAGGATATAAGGACCTTTGCAAAAGAGTCATTCATCAAACTCCTGCAACTTTTTCTCATATGACTGTGCCACCTGTTTTCTGATGGAATGCTGACATGCCTACTTTGTGTCCAGTATTGTGTTAGGTCCTGGAAATCAAGATGAAGAATGGAACAGCAGCTGCCATTACTGACAGCTTGTTATGGCCAGGGACTATGCTTAGATCTTTGTTGTGTATTATTTCATTTAATCCTTTTGAGGGAGGGGTTATTATCCCCATCTTATAGATAAGCTCACTGAGTCTCAGAGGGTTTCTGTAGTTTTCATAAGACCACACAGCTGATCGCTCCAGAGCTCAAGTTTCTTCACCACTAGGCCACATTGCCCACTTTGAGGAGTTATCTTAAGGAAACCACACACTCCTATAACTGAATTATAATTTGAACAAAATGTTGTGGCATCACAGAGGAAGACAAGGGAAAATTATATTTATTGAGCTAATATGTGCCAGATACTGACCTCGATTCTTTGTGCATAAGATTTCTTATTTATTTCCACAAACTCTTAGGGCTGGTATTACTCCCATTCTTAGAAAGGTTAAGTAGCAGGGCCAAGGTCACACTGGTGAGACCTAGGTAAGAACCCAAATCTGTGATTCAAAGCCAAGGAGAGTAGGGCACACTTTACCGCAGATGTGATACTTAAGGGGCTTCCCAAAGTCATCTTGGGGGACATAGATGGGCAGGAGAAAAGGTTACAGATGAATATATTCGAAGCAGAAAAGGCAAAGAACTAGAAAAAGGAAAAAGGATGGAATGCTTAGGGCAGGCGTCCCCAAACGTTTTACACAGGGGGCCAGTTCACTGTCCCTCAGACCGTTGGAGGGCTGCCACATACTGTGCTCCTCTCACTGACCACCAATGAAAGAGGTGCCCCTTCCTGAAGTGCGGCGGGGGGCCGGATAAATGATCTCAGGGGGGCGCATGCGGCCTGCGGGGCCGTAGTTTGGGGACGCCTGGCTTAGGGAATTTAAGCAGGAGCTGCTGTGGTCTGAAGGATCAGCTGCCTCCTCTCAGCAGCTGAGGGAAACCCAGCAGTGCAATGAGGCCCTGGAGGAGCCATCTCAAGCTGCTCAGGCCTAGGGTACTGGAGCGGGCTGGGGCAACACCACCCTCCCTTCCTGCTCCAGGGCTAGGCTGAGGCCCTAGCATTCAAGGGAAGTAGGGGAACTCCTGAATGCTCATACCCTTGTACTGCCCAGCTGTGGTCCCTGACCCCATCTGCTTCCTGTCCCCACAGGTTCACCGGAGCCAGCCTCCCAGCCCCCGTTATCAGCAGCAAGAACTGGCTGCGGCTACACTTCACATCGGATGGCAACCACCGGCAGCGCGGTTTCAGCGCCCAGTACCAAGGTAGGCAGGTGTCAGGGCTGTCGGGCTTCCTCAGCGGGCAGCCGAGATGACACCGGGAGGACTCGCCTCCCCATATGGGGTCCAGCGTGGCTTCAGGCATCCTCACCTTCTTTGTTTCTGTATGCAGACAAGAGGTGTACACATTTGCATCTCTGCATCTGCCCTTGTCTTTTGCCCCAGGGAGTGATATTTCCCAAATTATGTAGCTGGAGCTGCCCTCACAGGCCAGGCTAATCCTAACAATTAATACCAGGTGCCTGCTAAGACCCAGGCAAAGTGCTAGGCACTTGACAAGCACCGTCTCATTTAATCCTCATCATTACCCTTGCAAAGGAAATGCGGTCACCACCTCATCTTACAGACAAGGAAGCTAAGGCTCAGAGATGCTAAGCCAATTTCCCAAGGCCATCTGAACTCCTGCCTTTTAAGTCCAGAGCCCACCCTCTTAACCACCAGCCTTTAGCCAACCTCTGCAGCCTACATTTCTACTCGTTTTCGTTTTATCTAGAACATGAATATATTCCCCACATAGGCAAAATCTCTTTAGGGAACATGATAGCTTTGATGCTCAAATCTGTGAAGAACTGTCTAGTGCCAACAGATCAGACCAGGAAAGGCAGGAGGAGATCGCAGCTAAGCAGATTTCTGCTGCAGTAATGATGAATTTCCTAACCCAAGAACTGCCTATAAAAAGGCGTGGGTTAACCCAGAAGCAAGGAGCTGTCTGTAACTGGAGGGGATCCAAAAATCCAGCTGATAGAGGGGAGCAGACGAGCACATTCCTTTTTGACATTGAGTTTATTCGAAGTACTCAAAATTTATAAAAATAAACACCAAGGGTTGGTCTTGTAACATGCTCATTAAACCTTTAACTATTACCACTCTCAAATTGTTATTGGTTTTAATAAAAATAGACAGCAAACTTATATCGTGCACCTATTAAGTATAAGGACCTATGTGAAGCCCTGGGCTCCAAGGCCCAATGCCTGCTGGCCCACCCTCAAGGTAGCATAGGGCAGAGTAGAGCCCCCTCCACAGGGCCCCTGGGGCTGGGCTTTCTGGCTGGAAACTGGGATAAATACAGCCCTGGAGGAAGAAGTGTTACGTACTTTCAAAATCGGAACCTTTTAGGAACAACCAAATTTACTTAGCCTTGGGTGGTATACAAATTTGAAATATCTAGGAAGTAAACAAGAAACAAGCTTGGTTCAGTAGGTTAACAAAGCCTTACCCTGAGAGCTTTCTTGGAGACATTTTTCCACCACTGAGGTTGGGTCTTTGTGTGAGTGGAACAGCTGTCTGTATCTTTCTGCTGTGTTTCTCAAAAGACAAAAGCAGAGATGAATGTTATAATTTTATCTGATTAAGTAAGTGCTGGGTGTTTCTAATATTTCAAATTACTGAGGGCCCATTTGTCAGTGGTTAAGGTTAAAGTGTTTTTGTTTTTTTTTTTAAGATAGAGTCTCACTCTATCACCAGGCTGGAGTGCAGTGGCACAATCCCAGCTCACTGCAACTTCCGTTTTCTGGTTTCAAGCAGTTCTCCTGCCTCAGCCTCCCTAGTAGCTGGGAATACAGGCACGCACCACCACGTCTGGCTAATTTTTTGTATTTTTAGTAGAGACAGGGTTTCACCATGTTGGCCAGGATGATCTTGATCTCTTGACCTCGTGATCCACCTGCCTTGGCCTCCCAAAGTGCTGACATTACAGGCGTGTGCCACCACACCCAGCCAAGGTTAAGGTTTGACATCAGCAATGGACAACAAGAACCCAAGCCAGGCAGTCTCCAGATCACATGTGGATTGCACACCCGTGCACACCAGGCCCTGCCTAGGCCCTGTATGTGCATTGCCCCACTCAGTACTCCCCACAGAGCAGTGATACATTTGTTTTTATTTCTGTTTTTTCCCCCCAGCTGAAGAAGCTGGGGCTCAGAGAAGTTGTGTAACTAGCCCACGATCACACAGCCTGTGAGTAGTAAAGCTCTAATTCATTCACAAGCCTCTGTATTTGCAGAATTACAGGGCCTCCTCATATGGTGCTTTGGGTGTCTTTCCTTTCCTGTTAACCAGTAGCTTTTAGACTTTGTTTTGTTCATTTCACCCCACTGTAAAAAAAAAAAAATAGTCACAACCCAGTATAAGCACACATCTGTAGAACTAAAAGGAAAATGTGGCCAAGTGGTATTTACTATGTACAGTGTACTCTGAAAATGTCATTTTTATTTTTAAATGCTAGTTGCAGCCTCTAAATTAATTTTACAAGTCTGAAGCAGGGAGAAACTCACAATCTAAAAAGCCCTGTTTTAGTTGCAAACTTCTCGAAAGCAGACCCTGTCCTCTGATCTCTCTATCATCCTTAGCACAGCCCAGAACAAAGTTTCGCATGTTAGTGTGTCCCAGTGTATAAAGAGGACTTGCTAGATTTCAGGCATTTGACATTTATTACTTTGTTCAATCCGAACAGCAACTGTGTGAAGGAGATACTATTATTAGTCCCATTTTACAGATGTGGAAAGAGAGTCATAGAAAGGTAACTAGCTGGCTCAGGTCTTATTAATAGTATGTAGGAGTCAGGATTTGAAGCCCAGCAGTGTTAATTTGGGTCTGGCATGCTCAATTATTGTGATTCTGTTAATAAATGATTCCTTCTTGAAATGATTCTAGTGATTTCCAAACTGTGGCTGTATAGTGCAAGGATATGCAATGATTGTTTAGTAACTCCACTGGTGACTCTCTAAAGCAAGGTTTCTCAGCCTCAGCACTGTTGACACTGTGGGCTTGATAACTCTTTGTTTTCAGGAAGTATCCTGTGTGTTGCAGGATGTTTAGCAGCACGCTTGGCCTCTGCTCATTAGATGCTAGATGCAGTGCAGGAGGAGGGAGCCACAGGGACCAGCAGCCAATAGCAACCCCTCCCACATGCAGTCATGATAACCAAAAAAGCCTCTACACATTGCCTAATGTCCCTGTGTGCACAGCACCTCCATTTGACAACTACTACTCTAAAGGAATAAAAACTCTGGAGCCACTAAAGACCAAGCTAAGCTTTCATATTGCAAAGACATCCCAAAACAGCGGCAGAAATAGATTTCATCAGGGGTCCAGTGGGAGGTAGAAGGAATAGTACACGGCTTTAACAGTAGAGGGTTTAGTGAAGGCACAAGGTACAGACTTACTTATGGGGTTAAAGGAGCCCACAAGAGATGGTGAGGCCCCCAGGGACTAAACAGCAGGTGGCCTACACCACCACTAGGTGTGTAGAGGGACAAGGAAAAAGACGGCAATAGCTGGAGCCATGGAAGAGAGGTCTGCCCCTTGACAGACCTGGAAAGCTATTTCCCATCCACAGTGCAGGAGGAGGGGATCAGGAGATCAGTAGCTTGACCTGTCTCTCCTGTCTCCCTCCCATCTGCTGTGCTTCCCATCTGCCAACCCAACAGGAAGCCAGGAGCAGGGGAACAGAGGCCCTGCTCTGTCCTGCTCTGTGCCCTGGGATGCTGGCTGGCATTACCACCAGGCCTCTTTGCTCTCTAGCAGTCCACAGAGGTCAGCTTCCTTGGGCACAGAACAAGGCAGAGAGGTTTGAAGAATGGACCTGGAAGGGCAGGGGAAGAATCATTGGCATTGGATTGGTTTCACCCACAGTCAGCTTTGCAGCACTAGAGCCTTAAGTGATTTATGGCACTTCAGAGCTAGTGATTACCAACTTCTAATGGTATTGACAGATATTTTTCCCCAGGTAAACAAAAAATAAAAATAAAAGATAACCTACATCATGGCACATTCTATTATTGTCTCAGTTGAATCAGAATTTAAGATGTTTGTGGCTAGACACAATTTTAACTAATACCACAGGGTATCAGAAGGTCTGAGTTCTAGTTGGGCTCTGCCTCAGATCAGTTATCAGGAGGTAGGCAACTGTGTTCAATTGAACAAGCATTTGGGGGTGATATTACTATGTGACAGCAAAAAAGATGAACATGACTAGGCCAATCTCTGCTCTCAAGAACAAGTTAAAGAGAAGCACAGACATAAATCTATAACTTCTGTACACCATGATAAGAGCTGTAATTGAGGCCTGATTAAGAGTTCCAGGGCTAGAGATAAAAGGGCAATTAGTCTTGCCAGAAGGATTTAAGGAAAGCCAAAAAGAGGCAGTGACTTAAGTGTGGGTCTCAGAAAGATGCCAGACAGACGATGGGAGGATGTGTTCCAGGTCAAGCGAAGGCAAGAAAGCATGAAACTACCAAGTCTGGTGAACCACAGCTACTTCCATGCATCTAAAGCAGCGGTCACAGACCAAATCCAGCCCTCCATCTGCCTTTGTACGGCCCTCCATCAAAGAATAAGGTTTTACATTTTTTTCATTTCTTTTTTTTTCTTTTTTTCTTTTTTTTTTTTTTTTGAGACGGAGTCTTGCTCTGTCACCAAGCTGGAGTGCAGTGGCACAATCTCGGCTTGCTGCAACCTCCGCCTCCTGGGTTCAAGCAATTCTTCTGCCTCAGCCTCCCGAGTAGCTGGGACCACAGGCACATGCCACCATGCCAGGCTATTTTTTTATATTTTTAGTAGAGACGGGGTTTCACCATGTTGGCCAGGATGGTCTCAATCTCTTGACCTCGTGATCCCCCTGCCTTGCCCTCCCAAAGTGCTAGGATTACAGATGTAAGCCACCGTGCCTGGCCGGTTTTAAATTTTTAAACAGTTGAAGAAAAGAAATTGAAAAAAAATAATATTTCATGACACATGAAAATGGCATGAAATTCACATTTCAGTGTCCATAAAGGTTTATTGAAACACAGCTATGCTCATTCATTTATACCTGGTCTATGGCTGCTTTAGCGCTACCAGGACAGAGCTGAGCAGTTTATGACTGAGACAAGTGGCCCACAGGCCTAATATATTTACTACCAGGCCCTTTACAGAAATCTTTGCCAACCTAGAGGCAAGTCTGCCGCCTAGAGAAAAGCAAGCAGGAGAGGCAGCAAGTGCTGAGGCTGGAAAGTATGGTAGTGGTAAAGTTGTGAAAGCCTCAGTAGAGTTGGGCTTGATCCCATGAGTCATAGATGAGAAATGATCAGAAGTTGTTCATAAAAGGGGAGACATGATCACATTTTCATTTTAGGAAGATCTTTGCCCTAGAATCCAAATTGAGAAAATGGTTAAGCGTCTTGGGGAACTGGTAACAAGGGCCAGAGTTGAAACAGGAGTGAAGAGGAAAAGGAAGAGACAGACCAAACAGATATTTCTGGTAAACCCCACTCTGGACTTATGACTAGTTAGATTTGTTAGGAGTAGGAGGAGATGGGGGTAAAGGAGATGAAGGAGTCAGGGATGAATCTAGCTTAAATGGGTTTTAAAAATGATATTAACAAAGTTGATCTGGGGCAGAGATAGATGGGGGATGAATTTTGCTTGGGACACGTTGATTCTGGGTAATGTTGGGATGTCAGGGCTTGGGAGACTATCTAGTGGGAGTTGACTATTCTCTGGGTCTGGGTAGCTCCTCGAAGAAAGGTCTAGGCTAGAGATAATGATGTGAAAAGCTCAAGCCAAAGTAGAGGCTGAGGCCACCATTCTCCTCCCCATGTATAACATGAGAGGATGGGGCCAAAAAAGTCGTTTTCAAAGTGGATTCCTTGGAGACTAACAGGTCCTCTAGCATGGTATGATAGGGGCTGAGTGGGTTGGACTTCAGGTTTCCACCCCTATTTCAACCTGAGCAGTTTCTCTTAGAAGTATTTTTTGTAGTGGTATTTACCTAAGAGTATGTTAAAATGATAAGTTCCCGTAGCTAAAGTGTTTGGCAACCACAAGACTTTAAAAGTTCTTTAAGGTTTTTTTGAGTTCTGGTAGACCTATTGAGGTTGTGTAATCAATCTGTCTGCCTCCAGGCCAGGAATATTTCAAGTCTATGGAAATGATGGTAGGAAGAGCCTTCCTTAATGCTCCCAATGGCTGCTAATCATAACTGGTGAGGGACTTCCCTGGAAGGGGGCAGCACCCTCATTATTTCCCTCTTCATCGGTAGAGAGGGGCTCTTATTAACCTCACAGGGCTATTGGAAATTAAAGAAGATCCTGGCATTTATGAAATACCTGGCACTTGGTAGCTTCTGAGGAAATGGAACCCTCAGTCCTCATACTCATCAGTCACTCTGACTTGCTAGTTAATCGGTGAAACCCTTACACAGTGAGAAAGAGCTGGTGCCTCTGGCTCTTCCTTAGAGACCTGCTGTTTGCCTAGCACTCTGACCTAATGATCATCTCGCTCCTTCCTTCAGTCAAATCCCAGCCTGTCTCTCCTATACCTGTCACTGCCTCTCTTGCCAAGTCAACCCTACTGACTAAGACATGGAAGATATTCCACAGTGAAAACCAATGGCTCCTCCACCTTCTAGAAGTCCTGCACTGAGTTTCAATTGTATACAGAATAAACGTATTCATTTGAAAACATTTACATTTACTGAGATGGTTAAGGCTTTTTATAGTAACAAGCTAAAGCTTCTGTTTTCCATTGAACATGTTGGGTTCTTGCTGGTGACTTATCTTCAGTCTCAGCCCAGAATGAAAGGGCTTCCGGCATCCTGTGGTCCATGCTCTGACTCTTTTGTCCTATTCTTCTTGGCCTGCTGCTCTGCCAGACTTTTCAGCCTCATTTTCAGGTTCTGCACCTCCAGTGGTCTCTGCAAAAATTGCAGGCTTGTTGCTACTTGGCTTAGGAGCCTAGGGTCCACAAAGCTGAGCTTTTGAGTTCAGTACAGAGTGAGCCTGTTATTGATGCATGAATACAAAATATGGCACCCATGACCTCACCAGGTTTCAAGTGTAACCCACTCCTTTTGCCAGGAAATGGATTTAAAGCACGTATTCTTAAAACGGTTAGTCATTCATTCAGTCAGTCATTCATCAAACTGTTGTTGGGAAACTTCTGTGTGCCTGGCTCAGTGTCATCACAGAATGTAGACGCACAAGCACACAGCACAACAGCTAGAAGAACAGTACCTGACTTTGCAGTGCAGTGGGGTTTCAACAGAGGTCTGAAGGAAGTCTTGAGGAGGGCATTGACCTCTACCGGAGAGATAAACAGATAGCCATAAGGAGGCAATAACCTTTGAATGAGGCCCTGGCTACCTATGAATAAGAAGTAACCAGGCAGAGAAGGGGAAGGAAGAATGCTGCAGATAGAGACAATAGCATCACTTAGGCTGCACAGGCTACCAAAATCAATAACCAGTCTATATGATTCCTTAAACATCTCTCTTTCCTCTAATCATCATCTCCAGCCGAATTCACCAAAGTTAGTGAATAACCCCACATGGCTTATTAATAATGGCAAAGCACTAATTCTGGGAACTAGAACATGCTACTCCCAACACTGCTTTCTATCTATCATGCCAGATCCTTCTCTTCTTTAGGAATTCCAGTGGTCCCAGTTTTTCTGTGGTTAACTGAGAAGCCACAGAAGCAGCATCCAACAAAGCACTTTTTACAACCTTAGTTGAGTTGGTGGCTATTTTTCTACCATATTCAAAAAATGTCTGAGCATAATCAGCTTCTGGGGAGCTTTGCATAATTTTCTCAACTGTCGGTGAGTGATCCTTCAACACCTGAATTCTTAGCAATAGCCATTGCCAGAATTTTGAGTGTTCTTTTAATTATTTCTATACTAAATTTTTACTCTTCATTAGCTGGAGCAGTGAATCAAAGGATGAAATGTACTAAGGCGAAGTGCCCAAATGATATCTTTTTCAACAGTAACTCCTGTAGCATTCAATGTATCTGACTCTATTTTTTTCATTGTCTTCCACATAATTTTCCCCATCAATCTTCAGCACAGCTACTGCATCCAAAATTTTGCCAGATGTTCTTCTAGTTTTCCTTTTTCATAGATAGTAATAACTAACTGCTCAATTATTTCTTGCATATTTTTCTGTTTGAGTCTTGTCACCTTTTCCTTTCAAGAACATGGGATCATCTTTGGTCACAATGACTGCTTCAACTTTTTCTAAGTCATGAAACTGATCATCTTCAAGCTTTAGGGTCAAGCTGTCTTTTCCAAACACCATCCCATCATAGCAGTAGCTCTGTTTGATCTTTCTATGTCACCAAAGCCTGGAACTTTGACTATTGTAGCCCAAATGCCAACTTTTATCCTATTGTAGATGTTCGTACTGAGAGCATCTTCAGCAATTATGACCAAAGACTTACAATGGATACATTGACAATTTTAAGGGGAGTACAATTGACTGCTCACCGGAAATCCCCAGTATCCTAGAATTCTCCTTTCTGGACTTGTGATATGTTATTCAAGTAGGGGGAGATGTAACCTTGGTCAATCTCTGTGCCTTTCATATCAGTGTTTTTCTGTCCTTTACTGTGATGACACCCTTACAACCTTTGTGATCATATCAGAAAAGATGTTGCTGCTTTTTTTTGTCTCCATTTGCAGACATTGTGTAAATTGAGAAATCTCTTCAGGAGCTGTTACAGGTTTAGGCTTCTTCTTAAGTTTGGTAATTACAGTATTGACACACAACATCACACCTTTCCTGGTTTCCACTGGATTAACACCTTTGCTAATCTCCACTAAGCCTTCCATGGTGATGGAGCATGCCAGTACAGTAGCAGTGGTGGTGCCACCCAAGCGTCTTCATTTATGTGTTGGCAACATCCTCATCAAATCTGGTGCCAATATTTATCTTGTAAGTCAATTGACCTGCAACAGACACATCATCTTTTGTTACTTTGAGGCTTCACTATCTCTGTTTGGGAATCACTGTTCTTCCCTTTGGCTTCATAGTAATGGCTTCAGCACCTGCTAAAAGGTCTATACCTTGAAGCATTAGGCCTCAAGCATGTGCACTGAATTTTCCATCTTTGGGATAATTCTGGGTGAGGTAAGAAACCAGTGTGCCAAATCCTGGCTCCATCTGGCAAACAATTGTGGGTAATGAAAGCATTTCTGCCGGGTATGTGGCTAGATGATGAGGTAGCCCTCAGCGACAAGGGAGGGGGAGAATGCCGGATATACACCCAATAGTTTTCCTAGTAGGAAAAAGGCAAGGTCAGATTTCAGTTTTTGAAAGATCACTCTCTGCAACTTTTTAAATGCTGGGCTAGAGGGGATGAATCTGCAAAGAAAATCCTAGCAAAAGAGGATGAGTACAGTTAGGAGTGTCTTAGAACATTGAAAGAAGGATATACATTGGAGAAATTGTCTAAGACTAAGCAAATTGGATTTGGTGAAGGAGTAGTAGAGGGAAAGAAAAAAGATGGTTCAACTATCAAGACTGCCAAATGGCAGGGCAAGGGTAATGATCAAGGTTAGCGGGGAGTCTCACCCTTGTTGAGTGAAGTCTGAATCCATTGAGAAGAAAAGAAGATGCAGATTCCCTCCACTTCTTGACTCCCACAGGCTTAGAGACAGGTCAGGCCTCCCTTTGCTCTCTCCTCCCCTAACAGGTCCTTGTCTCCTGCTAGCTCAGTCCAATAACTCATGCTGCAGACTAGAGAGGCATTTGTATTGCCAGATTCTTCTAGCTAAATGTGTACCATGTGTCCCGCTAACCTTTACAACAGCGGGGAAATGTCTTGTAATTAACCAAAATATAAAGGATGAATGGAGCATCCCGGCAGTCTCCTGTAGTCATTATCATTCGGAGGAGATGAATGTACCTAGTAAGATTTCCATCAGCCAGTTACAGCCAGCACTCTTCCCTTGGGAGTCCTGACCTTGTTCACATACAGTGAAAAACGTGTACAGCTATATGTGTATGAGGTGTAGGACTTGTCTTTTGTCTGTAATATTTGGATCCATGTGTTTACACGTGCATGAATATGTACTTGTGAGTGTGCTTGTTATAGGCAGAAATGTGCATGTATGCACGGGTAAGTACACAGTACGAGAAGCAGCCCAGTGAATATTAAGCATACCATCAGGGAGTGTGCATTCAATTGTAGCCAGACCATGGAGTCAGTCCCAGGCTCCATTTTACCTCTACTGCATTGATAGTTACAGAATCTTCTTTTTACAGACAAGTGGTTCAGGGTAATCGCATTGAGACAAGGCTAGTGGGTGATCCATGAAAAAAAATCCATGTACAAGCAACATGAACGAGTATATCCCAGAAATTCTCTAGGTTCTATTTTGTCCATTTTCTTGTTTTGACCTTTTTTTCTGACTGGGTCTGCCAGTAGTATACTCTGGAGTTCTGGAGACCTGCCCTTGTTCTCTGGCCCTTTGCAACCTGGCCTGTCCCAGTCTGTTGAGTTAGCTCTTCAGTGAGCTTATTTCATGGCTGATTCTCCATGGTGCTTCACATTCCATGATCACTCATCACCCCACTAACCTGAGCAGACTATTAAAAAAAACAAGATTACTGTATATAATTCAGGGTGTGACTGTTTCCCTGGGGTTGCTCAAAAACTGAGACCTCAGCATCTGGAGGTGATATCTTAATGCTAATATTTCTGGTGATGCAGGCCTTGCCTAAAACTTACCCTTCAGTGAATGAACTGATGTGACCTGTCAATCAGCTCCCATATGGTCACATATGGTGTGTGCCAACTGTAGGTTCCACCACCCCAGAGTCTGGGCTCCGACCAGCTGGATCTGAATATACATCTTGTAGAGTTTATGTTGTTGGTATGCGGAAACCTTGACCAAAGAGCTGCGACCTTTGTATTTTGCTGGGCTAATGTGGTGAGGACAAAGACTCTATCTGTGGATTCTAACGTGCATCCAATGACCATGCAGTGACCACAGGCAACACTGGTGATGCAACCACTGAGACCCAGCTCAAAGCAGTAAACGGTCACCAAGTTCATATGTACATTATGGAGCTCCCTGCAGCTTTTCAGGTTCCTTCTCACTTGTTTCTCATCACCTTGACGGACTCCATCCTATGCTAAGTAGCAGGAAGTAAAAGAGGAAGAACAGAAGTTAGTCCCAGCTTAGGATACATGATGACATCATCTACTACTAGAAGCAGCCCAGTGAATATTAAGCACAGATCCATTAGGTTAGGCAGTCTTTCCTTGGGGAGGAGTGAGTGGAGAGGGTGGACAGAGAAATCAGAAGAATTCCTTCTGGGCTCTTGAAAGAGGCAAGGAGCAGACTTTTCCTCAATGCAACCGTGAGAAGAGAGGAAGGGGAGGCTCCCTCTTAGCATCACCTCCGCTCAGGGCCAGGCATATCTCACAATCTCCCATCAGCACCTACAAGGAAAATCCAAGCAGCTTTGCCCCTGGGAATGGCCTCTGTGGTACTCTGGTCCCCTTCCTCATTCCCCTTCTTTTAGCAACACTAGAGCCAGAGACAAGGAGACTGTGAAGACTCTTTTACCAACTCCCACTTGGCCTTGTGCCCTGAGCCATCCCCACAGATCTGACCATGAATGGGCTGCGCCAGCTCATAGAGACCCCTCACCCACTGCTGCCCTGATGCTGGGGCACCAGGGATATCAGGCTCAAATTGCTGTCACGGTGCTGGGACTGCTCCTGTTCTCCCAGGGATGGTGAATCAGAGGGCTTGCTATTCCCCTGCCGCACTGTATTAGCTAGACTTGAATTATGTATGTTTCCTTGCTAATGCCCTCTGTTTGATCATGTGTCCACGTTAGTGTTCATTGGAAATTTTCCTGCTGGATACACATGGAGAGTAATGTACATTTATAAAATGGGTTTGAATGCATGTTGGGAGGCTTTGACTCCATAGTAATAACTGAATTTCATCAGGCATTCAGATTAGACAGTCACTTGCCTGCCAGGGAACAAACCCTCAGGGAACTTTTTCATATAGCCAGAGTCGGGGGACTGGGAGACAGCATTCCTTGCAAATCTGATTACTGTAAACTTTGATTTGGGGATTGGCATGTTATCTCAAGTCCAGAGCCAATACCTGAGTCTTCAGAGCCTGAGCTTGGAGAAGGTTGACAGTTTCCCTGGGATTACTGTGGGTGCAGGTCACAAGAAAAGAGGCTGAGGCTGAGTGGAAAACAGCTGCTTCCTGGATGTTTGACTTACAGCAAGTCACCTAAACCACCTAAACCACTTTGAACCCTGATTTGATTATCTATCGAGTAGGTATGATAACTACTGGTCAAGATTGTTGAAAGTATAAGGACCAAATGAAATACTTCTAGGCATTAAGGATATACCCATGAATACAAATCCTTGCCTTCGTAAAGCTTACATTTTAATGCAGGGTGACAAAAATAACTGCATAAATGATATAGTATGTTAGAAAGTTGGGAAGATAAAGTAGGGAAGGAGGCAGGGAGAGCTGGGGTTGCAGGTGTCATTCTAATGGAGTGGTCAGGGAAGGTCTCAGTGAAGAGGTGGCATTTGCACAAACACAGAAGGGGATAAGGTCGTGAGTTGCAGAGATACCTGGGGGAAAGCCTTCTGGGGAGTTGGCAGGCTGAGGCAGAAGCATGCCTGGCATATTGGAGGCATATCAGGGAGGCCCATGAGGCTGGAGAAGAGTGATCGAGGCCAAATACAGGGTCAGAGAGGTCAGGGGAGAACAGATTGGTCTTGCAGGCCATCTTAAGAACTTTTACTCTAGGAGAGATGAGTTGCCACTGATGAGTTTTGAGCAGAGATGTAATATGGTTTGGCTTGCATTTTAATAGATTCTCTCTGTTTTTTGTGCTAAAAACAGACTATACAGGGACAAGGGTAGGAAATGGGAGGACATAGTCATGAGGGAAAAGGTATTGCAGACTTGGATCAGCATGATAGACAGTGAGAGTTGTGAAAAGTGGTGGCCTTTGGGATATATTTGGAAGGATTTGCTGATGGACTGTGTGTGGGTCTGAGAAAGAGGAGTCAAGGATGTTGATTTAAGTAAAGAACTTGTAAAGCACCCTGGACCTGGCACATAGGAAGTGCCTGGTTACAGTTGTTGTCACCACTGCTGGGTGTCGATCTGAGCAGAGCTAAGTCAGCAGCCTGGGTCAGCTGGAAGATGGCACAGAGGGGATCTGGGATTGGACACCTGCTCCAAGACACATAACCAGAGACAGGGTGAAGTCCTTGGAGGCCAAGAGAATGCCTTGGGTAACCAGAGGTGGTCAGACCAAAAGAGGCTGTTGGGTACAGAGGAATGGCCATTGGAATTACGAAGTTCTGGCTCTGGCACCTTTTGTATGCTATTTGATAAAGTTCTGATGAACTACGGACAAGGCTGGTCTTAGTGACACGGTCAAAGCCAAATTTGATCCATCAGGCACCCACCTGAGTCAGGCACCATCTCCCAGTGACCTCTGGGACTCAGCTTCCCACCCATAAGAGGTTGGCTGATGTAGGCTGGGCTTGGCTCAGATGATTCACTCTGCCCCCATGTGTCTCTTATCCTCCTGGGAGCAACTATGTTGTCTCACAATGATGGCAGAGATGTAAGAAGTCAAGCCTAATCTGGCAGGTGCTCTTAAGCCTTTGAACACATCCAGGCCTCCAAATTTCCCATGGCCAAAGCAAGTCACAAGGCCAAACCCAAAGTCAAGGCTCTGGGGAATGTATGTCATCTCCATAATGGGGGAACATACAAATCACATTGCAAAGGGTGAGAATACAAGGAGCAGCGACAATTTGGGCCTATAATCTGATCGACTGCCCCGTCAGAGCTGACTCAGAATTGAGGTAGAGAAGAAGCTGTGGAGGAGCAGAGGTGGGCTGCAAGGCTGCACACATCAATGCTTATGAAAAGTTTGCCAAGGAGCAGGTTGAACTCAGTAGCTCTAGTGAAATCTCAGTCATCTGTGAGAGGCCACTGGGGGAGTCCCAGAGTACCTCAAAGCCCACCCAGTGGGAGACCACATTTTTTGCCTCCCCCAGCCTTGATAGTAACTTTTCCTTCATGTCTGAGGTCCTATTGCACTTGACCACTACCCTTGGAATGTCCCAGCCCAGAGAAGTTCCTGGCTTTGACCTACCATGGAATGTTCCAAAAGAGGGGATCCTTCTAGAGGGACCCTTATCCCTAGTCATAGGCAACAACTCAAATTGTTTTTTCTCCTACCTCCCTCTCTAGTCAAGAAGCAAATTGAGTTGAAGTCTCGTGGCGTGAAGCTGATGCCCAGCAAGGATAACAACCAGAAGACATCTGTGTGTAAGTGTCCGCCCGCCAGCCCGCCTGCCGGGCCTTTTGCTCGAGGTCAGACGCACAGGCACTAAACCGTGGGGAAGCCAGATGATGCTAGAATGACTTCCCTTCAACCCTGCTTCCTCCATCCTGGGCTCTGCACTTGGACACAGTGACCCGGTGGCCAGAGAGCAGCCCTGGGGCCTGTCCTTTGCTTTCTCCTCCTCCTCTTCCCATTTTCCTCCTTTTTCCTCTTTCTCCCTCACTTCCCATTCGAACTGCAGTCCAGGGAGTCATTACTGCTACATTTCTCTCTTTATTTTTCCTTTTGAATCACTTCCACCTGCTAAGACAGTCCTCCTTCTGTCTCCTCTTTTAGGAGTCAATAACCTTGGGCTGGGATCTTGGGGGCTGCAGGGCCCCAGTTCTAGCTCCCAAGGGTGGATTGAGAAGGGGAGGCAGGAGAATGCCTAGCAAAAAGCCCCTGGACCTGGCTGGGCAAAGAGAGGACTGGGGAAGTCATGGCAGGGAAGGGGACAGTCCTGCCTCTGGCCAATGGGAAAGCACTGGGGGCTGTCTTCTTGGCTTCTTGGGCATGGGGAGAATGACATCTCTGAGAACATGTTCCTGCTACCAGTGTTTGGAAGGTTAACAGGGGTCCAGTGCTGGGGAATGGTCTGCAATGTGGGTTCCAGAAACATCTGATCAGGGTTGTGCTAAGAGACCTTTGAGCTAAAGCCCAGAAAGGGCTGGGGAAGGTTCTGGGCACCCCCACAAAACTGAGCTTGAAAGCAGGGGAGGTTCCAGAAACCTTCCACTTTCCCTCTGGGCTAAGTAGTAGGGAGCCTTCCTTGGTCCTCCAAATGATTGACCTTCTGGTTTTCCTGCTCCTTCCCTCCCTTTGCCCTTCTCCTGCATCTCTGGCCCTCTCTCCCTCCACTTTTTCTCCTCTCGCCACTTTCTGCACCATCCTTCTGCTCCCCTTCTCCTCTTCCTGTGCCTGACTTGCTCCTCCCACCCTCCCCGTTCCTCTCCTTCCATCTCACCTCCATGTGCTCACTTTCCTGGAGATGATACAAGTACTTACTTAGAAGAGAGGGACCCCAAGTGGCGCCGGTGGTTTCTGAGCTCTGTACCAATGTGTGTGGCTGGGAGAACATCAGGGGAAGAGGCACTTTGATCTCAGGCTCTGACTGAACTGAGCCTGGGTTGGGGATTGTCTGTGGTCTTTCAAGTCATCTGAGTAGAGACAGTTGCCATGGGCTGTTGGGTGCAGCTAGGAACCGACATCTCCAGTCACCCACCATGAGGGACTGGATGGTAGAGGTCACCGGAAGACCCTTATTCTATGCTTGACTAGGGGTTTAGGGAAAAAGACAGAGTGCTAGGCGAGCCCAGGGTCAGACCAGGAATCTGCAGAGGGCTCAAGCCCTGGCCCTGACCCCCACAGGCTTTTTCTTTCTGTAGCCACAGGAGACCCAATGAACTAAAGCAGGCACATTTTAATTTCAGAGTTTGCCCTGGAGCCACAGGCAAACTTAAGGAAATGGCTCTGATTTGGGAGATCCAATGTTTATCCCAATTGTGTCCTCTGGTAACGTGTTAGCCCAGACACCAATGTCTCAGTTTTCACATCTGTAGGATGGGGATGCAAAACCCTACCCTGCTTTCCTCCCAAGAGTGCTGCCAGATCTAAGATGGGTCTCCTTGACCTAGGACTTCAGGGGACCCACAGACTAGCCCAAAAAGTGCATGTGATGCTGGGGGTGCATTTTTCTGGAGACAGAATTCAGGGTTTTCATTAAGCAAACTAATGAAGATGCCAAAAACTCCCTTGGCAAGGTAAAGACAAACCCTGTTCTAATGAAAGAGTGCAAATGCTCTTTGAAAAATATACATATCTCTATCAAGAAGCTATTAGCCTCCATTCTAAGAGTTCTCAGAAAGAATGGGTGTGTGAATCCTGCTGCCTCAGACCCAGGTAGCCACAAGTCTGCAGGTGGCTGGCCCTCTGTGTTCTTCCCAAATTCCCTGTGGATAGCCGTCCTAAAGTTCACAGGGAGAGTGGACCCGGCTCTCTGCCTTTACCCTTGCCATCGGTTCTGACCATCCATCCCCCCATGACTCCCTGCATTGGGTAGAAGGCATTGCCTTCCTGAGCACCTGTCGCTGCTTCTCCCTCACCATCGTGGCCCTCCAAGAGGCAGAGTCAGGGTTACTCTCCATTCCTGCCCCTCAGTAGCCAACAGGACATCAATGCTATAAACACAAGCAGCTGGTTTTGAGTGGGCAGAGAAGACTGGAATTAAAAAAAAAAAAAAGGAGGGGGAGAAACACCTCTTGCCTACATAATTCAGACAGTAAACTGATCGCTGAGATTTAAGTTTCTTTGTTTCCTGGGGAAAGATCCTCGCGGGACTGCTGTCCCCTGCTCAGTCTGCCCTGGAAGGGGTCACTGGCTGGGTGTGAGCTGCGTCACTGTTGGGCTTGTGACTTTCTGGTTGGTTCCTGGAGTTCATTTGGGGCTGGCTGAGGAAAAAGGAGGTGATAGGGTCTGCTCTGTCAGGGGCTTGTGACTTGGTGGGTGGGCTTTGCCATGGTCTCTCTCTTGGGTCCAGCCCTATCCTAATGGGACAAACTGTTCTTTCTGCTTCCTGGGTTACGTCAATATTGAATGAGAGGGCGAGAAAAGGGGGCAGAGAACCACTATATGTTCTTCACATGCTGCAAGGGGACTGTGTGGTTCCCATGCAGTGGTCAGCAGAGACTTTCAGATGGGTGTGACTCGTGGGCCTCAGGGTTGACTAGACAGAATGCAAAGAAGGTGGGTGCTTAGCTGGGAAGTCTGCAGTAGGGATGGATCACTGTAAGGCTGTCGGGGGACCCGGCTTACCAGCAGATAAGGCAGCTTACAGGAGCACAGCTCAGGCTTCCTCCTCCTTCCCACCCTCTGGGTGCCTTAGAGGATGCCCTAGTTGTCTTCCTTCCATTACTTGCAAAATACTGAGGCTTCCAGGAAGCAGGATCTTGCTCCACTTTGGGAATGGCACTTCCATCTTACTTTCCCAGCCTGAGGTGTCTGGACTGGTGGGAATAACTCAGGATGTAAAAGTGTTGGAGGTAGAGGTTTGGCAAGAAAGGGGATTTGGGTGAGGGACAATTAGGGGTAGGGGTAACTGGCTTGAACATGCAGTGTAGAATGCAGAAAGGGAAGCTACACAAAAGGCCTGTGCTCACTGCACACAGCCAAGAGGATACCTATGTCTGGCTTGCGCATGCAGTCTGTCCAAATCCTCAGGTTCTGTGGCCAGCCATAGCCTGGGCTACCTGGAGGTTTAAACATGATCTACTCCAGGCCTCTAACTCACTCCCTCAGTGAGTCCAAAACGAGCTCCCCACCTTCCCTACTTTTATGAGACCCCCTGCATCCTCACAGGTACCCAGACCCTGGAAATGCCCTGCTCCCTCTTCTCATGCCCTAGGTTCCCTATGAGTCCCAGGGATTCTTTCTTTGGCACATCCATACCTGCTGTCTCATGTCTAGCCTCACTGCCAGGCTCTTGTTGTCCTCAGCCTGAATGATCACAAAACTTCCTAAATCATCTCGAGGTAACTGGTCCACCCTTGAGCCAGCAGGTCTCACCATGCCTTCTCCCCATCAGAACTCTCTAGAGGCTCCCCATCATGCTCACGATCAGACCCAAACCCCATAGAAGTCTGATCTCTGAAATCTCACCATCCACTCTTCCTTGTCTCTCTTCGCCCTCCCTCCTACTGTGGTCACCCTGCATAACACTCATTCTCTTTCCATGTTTTGATCTCACTCCTTGTGCCTGTCTATCTTAGTCATCTCTGTTGCCATGTGTCTAAATCCTGTTAGATCAGAAGGCCCATGTTCAATACCACCTCTTCCAGGCAGCCTCACACATGGGTGTATCCTTCATCTTTCCCCACTGTCGTCCCACAGTCTGCTTCTGTGGTTCATGTCCTCACTCAACTGGAAACTCCTTGAGGAGAGTGGTCTTACCTGACTACTTTTGGCATTTCTCATGGTATCCAAATTAAGCCTTGTACACAGTAGGTGCTCAATGAATGCTTGTTGTGTACCTATGTGAGCGAGTGGGTGAGTGAGTAATGGAGTGCTTTGTTCACCTAATGGGACATTGAATGGGATGGGAGGGACATTTGCAAAGTCAGAGAATGCTGAATGCTGTCCAGATGCCCTGTAACCCCAGTCTAGGGGATGCTGTTGGGATCGTGGGATTGGTGAGGCTTTGAGTGGAACTCCTCTGACCAGACTGTGTGCCTGGCCCCAGCTCCTGGCCATCCTCAAAGCCAGGAATCCAGCCGCCTCATTACCAGCATCCCGACGGAAAGGAATGGGCAGGGGCCAGAGGTTTGCCCACCCTCCCCACCATGTATGTATCTGCTGCCCCCTGACCAAGCTTCTCCTCTAGTCAAGACAACTGTGTATATGGTTTTTGTAAATAGGACTCTGGCACTGGCAAGTGTCAGAATGTTGTACCCCCTGCCAGAACCATCACAGGTACCATCTCTGCTTGGTGCCCTTGACGGGTGGCACTGGGTTAGGGATGCTCTGGTGACTGCTTACTGTGGCTTGAGAAGTATCTGATGGGAAGAGGCTTCTCAGAAGAATGTCTGTGTTGGAGCTAAAGTCCCAGCTTTGAACTTTGACTGCAGCTTTCTCTTACATTCTTTACCGTCTCTGATCATGCACTCACCTTTTTTTAACTTTCTTTGAGTCATTTCTCCATCTGGGGCTGAGTTGGGGGGCTCATTTCATCTAGAGTCTCCACCCCAGATCTGAAGCAGAGGCATGGGGGGAGGTCACCAGGGGCTGTGGATGGTCCACCTCTGGCTACTGGTGTGGGACGAGGGAAGCAGGTGGTGGTTGGCGTGGAGAGCCTGTCTCTGAGCCCACACACTCGTGATGACTTTGCTCACAAAGGAATTTGTCAAAAGAAGCTTCCTATCTTGCACATTCAAGAAACCCCAGGCCAGTAGACTCGGGCCGCTCCACATAGCTCCAACAAAGCATGGCCTCATTCTATCTCTGCCTCCACCTCCCACCCTGAGACACTGCCCCAGCTGGTGCCTCCCTGTGACTGTCCATCTCTGTGTGTGCTGTTTTTTTGTTTTTTGCCTTGTAGTAACTCAGGTTGGTGTGTCCCAAGGACATAATATGTGTCCAGACCCTGGCATACCTGAAAGGGGCAAAAGACTAGGCTCGGATTTCAGGTAAGACCTATTTGGGAATTTTCTGATCGTAAGAAGGGTGGGGTGGCCTGGCTGGGAGGGAGACAGGGGCTGGCCTTTCTGCAGACAGAAATGGAGAGGATGGCATGGATATAGAAACAGACACTTTCTGGAGAGGAGCTGTGGCTTTGACATTCTCTCCTGGTTCAGTCCTTGGCACAGTGCCCATGCTTTAGTGGGAGAAACTGTAGACTGACAATGTTATCCAGAAAACCTGTGTACCCAGGGTACAAAGGGCTGCCATCTCAGTAATGACATGCCAGCAGGCAATTCACGCCTGCGATAATCTAGGAGACCATTTTCCTTAAAGTTTATGGGTATCATCTACCCACTCTTAGCAGCCCTAACTTATCTCAGAGGATCGCTGTTTTGCTCTCAAAGTCACCTTTTAACTCAATCCTGAAACGATTAAAAGGAACAAAAAAAGAAGATGAAAAGCAGATGTTCCTTCCAATGGAGATTTTTAGTGATAAAATAGTGAAGCAGAGATTAAAGGCAAGAAAGAAAAATGACATGTGGGGCTTCTTTGTGGAACAAGGAAGGGCTCGGGGCGGGCCTTGGGAGGCCCAGGGATTGAGCTCACAGACACAACTTGTCTCCCAGGTTAGGATCCAGTGTCCAGTTCACCTGCAATGAGGGCTATGACCTGCAAGGATCCAAGCGGATCACCTGTATGAAAGTGAGCGACATGTTTGCGGCCTGGAGCGACCACAGGCCGGTCTGCCGAGGTAAGGGTGCCCTGGGGAAGGGAGGCTGGCCAGAGAGTTGGGCTGGGCTTGGAGGATGAAGCCCAGCTCCTAGCACCTGAGGCTCAGACTCTCAGGCAGACTGGCTTCCCTCCCTCCCTGCATTTACTTACCAATAAGTATGATTATCTAGCCCTTTCTCAGTATCAAGGCCTGTGCTAGGATAAGGAGATACAGAGATGGGGAAGATAAGCATTGTGGTGCTTGCCCTGCACACACCTTACAGTCTAATGGAGGAGGCACATGTGAAACAGCTTGCTATCTCATTGAATAGATACTGAGCCACACCTAGAAGGGAAAGGAAGTCACCTTTTATACTGTCACCTTTAATCTGTCTGTTATAACACATAGACATCTTGAACCCTCTATCCCATGCCCTTGTTTCTTTCCCCGTGTTGCAACAAACAGACTTGTCACTTCTGCAAGGATGTTTTTACCTATGCAGTAATGATGTGTTTCTAACCCCCAACCCGGGTGTTTTGTTCTCCAGGACCCTGCCACCACACCCCCAGGTTCACATGAGCTAAGCCTGGGCTGGCCTAGCCCCTACCCCACCCCCAAATAATCCTACAATAACAAAGGCAAGTGTATTCCTGCTTTGGGGCAGGACTGCCGCTGCTTCTGTGGTAGAGAAGCCTCTGACGTCATCCCCTAGGGAACCAGCAGAGAGAGCCCCTGTGCACTAGGCTATTATGTGGTCTCTAAAAGCCAACAGGTATTCTTTTGAGTGCCCCTTTAGAAGAGGAGATATTAACATACCTTCTCTTATTACAAAGTTACATTCTGGATCCTTCAGATCTAAGAAAGACATTTCTGCCTCTCTTTGGCATATGTATCAAGATGAAATTTATGCAGAGAAAGAGGATCCAGGAAAAATAATATCTCATTATTATACTGAGAAAGGGACAGAGTTGGAGCTGAAACCCACACCCTGTTTTTTAAGTGAGTCTATAAGTAATCTACAAGAGTGTCATTATTACATCTTTCAAATAAGCCTTACATCCTCTTTCAACTTTGAAGTGACCATGATCCACGGTTTATAATGTTCTTTGCATTTTCACTGATTTTGGCTATATTATCTCAAGGCTTCTACATAGCTACTATGTTTTTTTAAAAAAAAAAAATCAAACAACAACAAAAAATTCTTGTCATAACTCTCAGCAACTGGGCAAATCACCCATTTTCCCTAAGCCTTTCTTACTTCTAAATGTTGCTAATAGTATGTACCCTACCCTTCTTATGTTTAATATGGAGATTGAATGGAATTGTGACTGTGTAAGCACTTCATGAATTGAAAAGTGCTAGAAGAATAAATAAATAAATATATATATATATATATCCTCATGCCAGTAGAATATGAGCTCTATAGGGCAAGGACTTCTGTTTTGTTCACTCACTGCCTAAAACGGGGCATGGTACATAGTAGGTACTCAATAACAGGTGTTGAATGGATGATGGAATGAATGATTCATTGGATAGCATACCACTCCAATGCCAGGGAGCCCAGACACCAGCTGTACAGAGAGGCATAGAATTATCCAGTCTGAGGACCAAGGGACCCTTGCCCATCTGTCATTTCAGAATTCCTTTTGAGAAGCCAAGATGACAGTGCCTTCAGGCAGTGGTGGGATCTAGTCTCTCCTCAAGACCTTTTCACTAGAGGAAGTTTGTTCTCTCAGTAATGATGGTTGTTTATGTGAACATGCCAAGGGTGGCGTATGGCTGGTGTTTTGGCCTGAAGGAAGTTTGTTGCTGAAAAGTATGTTCATCCTTTTCTCCAGTGATTTGGACCCACTGAAGTCTGAATTCTCTGCTGCATTGTCACTAAGCACTGGGCTGAGCTCTTTCACATGGCCATCTCATTCCATCATCTGCTACTGTAAAACAAGAGGAAATCATGGTACAAATCCAACCATCATCACTTTTTAGCTGGGGCCCTTGGGCCAGTTTCTTCACCTCTCTGAATCTCTTTTTTCCTGTCAAAAAGTGATGATAATAGAACATTACTTCGGGGTTGCTTTGAGGACTAGACAAGGCAGTCCTTTTTTAGAAGTGATGCCAGTACGTCTGTGAGGCTTATGTGCACACGTGTTCAGCTTAACGAGGTGGGCGCTGTCCAAGTAAGCTTTCTCAAGCCCTGGAGCAAACCTCAGCCTCTAGTTGCTGCAGACTCTTTTAGAAGCTGTCTTGTCCAATCCTATTGCAATCATACAGTTTGGGAGTCACATGGACTTTGATCTAGATCACAACTCTGACAACTTTTAGCTTGCTGGCCCTGGGCAGGTTCCTTCATCTTTTTTAGCCACAGGGCCCTCATTTGTGAACATGGAAAACAAAATATCCCCCACCTACCGATTATGAAATTTAAACTAGTCATTGTCTAGAAAGTGGCCAGCCCTAACATTCTCAATACAGGTTAACATTCCTGCTTTCTTTCTCTCTCTCTCTCTTTTTTTTTTTTTTTTTTTTTTTCTCTTCCACAGGCCATTGTGAAGGAGAAAGAGAGACTGCTACGTCTCCTGGGTTTGATTCTAGATGATCTGTCCTGGGCTTCCCTAGAGGCCTAGGGCTGAGATAGATATTAGAGTTAAGGTTCTCTTTATTTTGGCAATTTTTAAGGTTTTTCTTTTAAAACATTTTGTTTTCGATGAATTGCAATTACTATTCTGTGATTTTTAGGAGAGTTTAGGTGAACTTCACCCCACTTTCAGAATAAAAATGAACAAAACTCTTTCCATTCCAAGAAGGTCCACTAACAAGCAGGTTACCAAAAGATCACATTCTAAAAAGAATTTTACCATAATAATGGTATTTTTTTAAATTTAATGCAGTTAAAATATGATTTGATTTGAAATGCTCATTTTCCCACACAACTAATTCTACTAAAACACGGACCCTGGCAAATAATAGGTTCTCAACTAATGTTTGAGGACCACCTGAATGAATCAGTGATTGAAACGAATGAACAATATGGGACTGTGCCCTCATTTTGAGATATGAAATTAGGTATTCACAGGCCTTTCTTTTCTCTTCCTCCCATCTGAAGAAATAAGCTTCTAATTTGACTCCTAGAAAATTTTCATCATACAAAGGAGGTTGAGGGCAATGTGAAACACTGTTAAACTAATTCTGTTCAGCCCCGGAGATAGTCAGAGTACATAGATATAGGGCTTTTCAGACTTATTTTCATATGGAGCTCAATATTTAAAAATAAGTTTTGCAGAACCCCAACAAATAAAACAGATACAATGGAGCTTCTCTGATTAAAGTTGGGTCAGGGAATTTCTAGTCACCCCTTTATCACTATTTTCAGTAGCCCCTGAGCCCTGGTACCCCTGGGGCTCCAGGGAACACCGTAAACCACTTGCATAGGGAAAAGACCAAGTTAACAACCAGCTCTGATTTCTTGTCATTACAAATTAGTGTTGATGGAGGTTAGGGACTGAGTACCATACCTAGATGATACTACAGTTACTGATTCACAAAGTAAATAATTAACAAAAAATTGTATATTATTTTTCCTTTGTGGCTAAATCCATATATGTATGCCTTTGGGGTGGCTAGAATACCAAGCTTGAGACTCAGAGACAAGAGTTAAAGTTACAACTTTGCTGCTAACCATATGGCACACGAAAAATCACTGAAATGTTCTAAATCTTTTTCCTCATCTGTAAAAGGGGAGTGAAGCTGGGGAAATATGACACAAACCAGGGTGAATTAAATGCCATGATAATTACAGGTGGCTGTCTTCTTGGTTGATTTCATTAAACACAATTGTTATCCAGAGTTCTGTTTTAAAATCTCTTTTCTACTTTCCTCTCTCCTCTCTTCTCCTCTCTACTTTTTCTCCCTGGATGACACATACTGACTGTACTACAATACATGCCCCATTGCTCCAGCCCTGAGAATGTCCCTGAGTCCCTTTCCTATAGGTGCTAATGATAAAGCTCCTATTTATTAAATTATTTATACTTGTATATAGCATTGCACTAGGCATTTTTCATAATTTCTTTATGAGTAAAGTGGCAATAACCATATTTTATGTTTAGCTGAAGCTTAGAGTGGGCAGCCAACTTGCCCAAGGGCACAAAGCTACATCTGTTGAGCTGAATTTCAAACCCTGACTCCAAAGGCTGAATCCTACTTCTACTTGAAAATTGTAACTGGACATCCTTCGGAGTCAATATATTGGATGGAACCATGCAGAACAACACCCCCTCCACTCCCCACTTTTTGGGGTAACTTTTAATTTAGATGTAAATTTTAACTTACAGAAAAGTTGCAATTAATGTGCAAAAAGCTCCCATATGTGCTTTCCTAGATTTAAACAACTACTTTAAAAAAAGTGGAGAAGAAGAAAACTAAGCAGAAATTTGGTCAGAAAGATAGGAAAAAAGCCAAAAAGCATCACTGAAGCCAAAGAATATGAGTTTCACAAAGAGAGAAAGACCAGTAGTGTCAGATACTCCAGAGAGGTAAAGTAACCACTGTCTAATTGGTGGATTTCATTAAACACAATTGTTATCCAGAGTTCTGTTTTAAAATATCTTCTCTGCTTTCCTCTCTCCTCTCCTCTCCTCTCTACTTTTTCTCCCTGGATGACACACGACTGAAAAGTAACCACTGGGGTTAGTGACTCAACCAAGTGTTGAATGTTTGAACTTGTTTCTGCAAGGAATTGGTGAAGGAAGACAAGGGACATTATTGATTTGGACTGAAGCTTCAATTACGATGGCAAACCATGAATCTGTGATGATACCACAGTTCTCCTGGTAGCCCCCTCAACCCCCAGGATTAGGGATACAAAAGGTGAATGGTAGAACTGATGGAAGGCAGGAATTTCACCAAGCAGATATGAGAGTGTTGAGGAAGATGAAAGCATTGGTGGGTGGTCTTGAGGTCAGACTGGGTAGTGAGGGAAGAGGAGTCAGGTGAGGATCAATAGATAGGACACAATGTGGGAACCAAAAGGCTAGAGGGGCCTGTGATGTAGAACAATGGTGCATTGAGACCAAAGTCATTCTGCTGGGAGCAATAGGGGTTTAAAATATGTGAGTTGGGTTAGCAACTGGGTTTAAAATGTGGGTTTATGGTTAGCAACTGGGTTTAAAATCTGTGAGTTGGACTTTCCTGGCTCCCAGGATAGCAGGGCCTTGGATGTGGCCATAAACATGGTTGATCATGGGATGGAGGAAGAGCAGGGTGTTAAGAGCTCATGAGAAGGTACTGGCCTCCAAAAGAAGGGGAATCTCTCCTTTGAAACAGGAGAGAAAAACGGAATTGAGTACATATGCAGACAGGATTGCATTTTTAGAGAGTAGGACAAAGGCCTTGCCTGCCAGATGGCTTCTGTTCCCTCCAAAGAGAGAGCCAAAGTCATCTGCTAAGAGTAAGGGGAGGTTAGAGAAAGATGTTCAAGGGACATCTAAAACACATGAAAAAGTCTTTGAGCAGAATGAGAGAGTGAGCTTATAGAGCTAAATGGTAGGGTCACTGGGCAATAGCTAGGACTTTTTTGAGATGAGTAATCAGAAGTTTATAATAGACATCCATCTTCCTACTCGTGATTTTTTTCACAGCAAAGCTCAACTGTATGGTGACAGGAATGGAGAAGGCAGGTAGAGGGATTCATTCCAAACTGATGTCTACTAGGCAACTGATGAAAGGAAAAAGAAGCAAGGACTTTGGACAAGCAAGAAAATGAGCCTAATGGTGGCCCATGTGGTCAAAGTTGTGTAAGAAGAGAAGAAAAGACAGAAGAAGCAGATGGGTAGAGAGGAGATACTGCTTTCAACAGAGTGGAGGTTTCAATAGGGAAAGATGAATTCTACTGGAGGTTCAGCAAACAATGGTGGAAAGAAATACTTAAGAGTGGGAGCAAGATCTCGACTACAGAGGGCTGCAGAGGAGGTGGTGGCATAGGAGCGGAAGATGGGCTTCAGTCAAGGCAATGGTAGAAGCAAAGGTTCCAAAATAAGTTGCAGCTACAAGTAGGATTTGTTTTTCCTTAGAACTGGTAGTGGGAAGTGGTTCCAGAGGACTGTGGAAAGGGTTGGGAAGTAGGTTAATAGGAGGAGAAACAAGGGAAGGCAGCATGCAGCAGGATGGGAGTCAGATTTGGAGATAAGATATGAGACCAGAGGCACTTGCACCTGGAGCAGTTCTCTTCTTTGGCACCAAGTTGTTTCAGTGTCAGAACTGGCTGTGGGCCCAGACAGCAGCTCCCTGTGGTCCCCTGGGATACTGTTTCCCATTATATGGTATAGTAATATCCAGAGGAAAAATGGGAGTGGCTGCAGAGCTCAGGCATGGAAGATCTCAGAGCAGTCTCTCCTGAAAGCGATCTGGAAGAGCATTTGAGGGAAAAAGGCAAATGGAGAAACAAAATGATATATTCATTCATTTAGTGAGACATTGTCTGAGCACCTACCATTTTGCCAGCCCATCTGGGTCACTGTGATGAGCTTTCTATCTGTTGGTGGGATCCCATGGAGCTGGCTGCTCAGGGGCCTGTCTGTCTGTTCACAGAACCCCTGACTTTTGCCCAGACAGCAGAGGAAAAAAGTAGCTAATGCTTCATTTTGAACCTAATTTAAGGTACTCTATGGTATCTGCAGACTGTAATATTTTAATTAAACTCCTTTAAGCCCTTAAACTGGTAAATGCCTTTTTGGACTGTTCTCTCTCATTACCTTCAGCATGTTTCAACACACTGCAAATATCATCTAATTCTTGGAAACAAGTACAAGATAAATTGAGTCTGAAGCTGAGGGCTTTTGGCAGGAAAGTCTAACTTTCCAGAAGAGGTGTAGGATGGTGCTGGTGGAGAGCTTTCTAAGGATTCTCTGCGGGGCTAGAGTTCTGAGTCCACAGGTCCTCTTTGCAAAGGTGGGATGGAATCAGGGCTTTGATTATCTTATTCTAATTTAGTTAGTAATGTTGTCAGCCTCAGGTGTAGTTGTGGAGGAGGAAAAAACTGTCAAGAAACTTCAGGAAAGGTAGAAAAAGGATCCTTAGCTTTGAGAGAAATCCCAGGCATAGAGAAACAGAATATACATGGCATTGGGAGTCTGATTAGCTCTGGTCCCAAAGGTTGACTACTGACAACATCCCAAGCCCTGGGCTGAACCTTCACGTGCATCATCTCATACAATTTCCTCGTCGCCATATCTCAATGAGGTGGTATCATTTGTCCCATTTTACAGATGAAGAAACAGAATCAGAGAGATTTTTTAACTCATCCAGGCTTAAACGAACAGCAAATGGATCTAGATCCGGAAGGCCAAGTTGGTAAATTCCAAAGCCTGACCTCGCCTTAACCATGCCACACTGCCATAGGGCCCAGTTATATCAAGTACAATCTAGGAATCTATGTGTTTCTCAGCACAGAATAAAAAAGGAGCAGTCAAATACACATGGGGGAACGGAAGAGGGGAGGGTCCCCCGGGACTTGTTGAAACTTGATTCAACAGATTCTTGAGCTCAGGATGAGGGAGGAGCAGATCCTTCTGGTGCAGAACTAGGGTGAGAAGAAACCTCTTCCCAGGAGGTGATGAGCTAGCAAAGAGGAAGGAACAGACCTGACCCAAAGCCCCTTGCAAACAACTCTCTGACACCACCTGCTCTGCTTGATGGTGAATGTTTTTCCACCTGCTTCCTCCACTTGCTGTGGTCCTTCAGAGAGGAGGGGCTGTGTCAGACACTTTTTTCTCCCCACACTTTTCCTGGCCCATAGTAGGCACTCAATAAATGTTGGAATGAATGAGTGTAGGAATGAATGCATGCAATGAGATTATTTTGTCTGGGAGCTGCAGAACCTGCTTCCCAGACCCTCCTAGGAAGGGCATCCTGGGAAGAGTTTATCATGGCCCTTTCCACACATGGCAAGGAGTCCTAGCATATTTGGCCCCAGCAGAGGAAACCAGGTTTGACACCACTTTCATTTTATATAGTTAAGCTCGTTGAGTTTGCTCACTATTTCTTTACTGTTAGGCACTTTGCCTACAATTAGGATAAATTGTCACGTGGGCAGCATGAGAACAGGCTCTTAGAACCTTTTATTAAAATAGCTGAACACTAACGTTAAAGAATGAAGTGGCTAGAACTAAACACATTTTTAAAGAAAGCAAATACCTAGGTACAATGTAGTACCTTAACTGTTATCAATCACTCCTTAATCTAATTAGTTTAGAAGCTATTTTAAAGAGCTTAATTAGATTAAGCTGTGATTGATAACACTTTATATCTACTTGAGTAGAGCACTTCTAATTCACCTTGAATCTCTATGTTTCCAGTCAGAAGCCGGTTTCGGGGATAAGCTGAGTGTGGAGATGGATTTGGGAAGCACTGAAATCACTCTGGGTGCCTGGCACTGAGCTGAGTCAGGGGCCTTGGTAGAGCTCTCGGGCACAGACATTCTGAGACCTAATGGAGTAGCCTTGACAAAGATATCCTGAAATTCCTCTTCAGGAGGACTGAGGGGTCACAGAGGAAGGAATGAGGTCAGACCCCTAGTTAAGCAGCATTAGGTCCACAGCAACACTCAGCTGGTTTGAAGAATTGGAGTACAAATTGGGAAACAGGTTAGCAGAGTAAGGCATGGGCTGCTTAGGTGTCCATAGGTGCCTGGGATCCACCTAGCTTTAGGTCATCCTGATAGGTTTTAGCCCACACCCTCTTGGGAAAGAGAAATTGCATTGTCATAGTGGAGTCAGGATGTGGGGGTAGGTGGGGCATGCAGAGGGGTCGCTTAGCCTGCCTTGGAAGTTCATCATTGCCTGCAGAACAGCAGTCAGAGTGTTCCAGGCACTGTACTTCCCTTCAAGCCTCCCAAGAACTGTAGGGGAAGGACACAGGAGGAAGCAGAAGGTTATGTCCAGGGTGGAAACTATACAGATGCAGGCTCTTCTGGGCTGGGAGAGGGAGGCAAGAAGGAGAACTGGACCTAGTCTTAACCCAAAGACTTGTCTTTCATCTCCTCTGCAGCCCGCATGTGTGATGCCCACCTTCGAGGCCCCTCAGGCATCATCACCTCCCCCAATTTCCCCATTCAGTATGACAACAATGCACACTGTGTGTGGATCATCACAGCACTCAACCCCGCCAAGGTAAGGCTCTTGGGGAGCGGGGTGGTGTTCTGTGGGCAGGGCCAGGTTGGGGACAGTTGGCCTACAAGGTTTTTCAAACCCAGAATTTGCTGGTGGTAGAGTCTCTGCAGACAGTTCTTTTAAGTTTTTTTTTTATTATTATTAATATCAAGTGTATAAAAAGCAGATTATAAAATATAAGCAAAATGTAAAGAACACCCATACAACAAACACCTGTGCAACCATCATCCAGCTTAAGGGGAAAAGAAAATCAGTTACCTTAGTGATGCAGGTTCCTCACCAATCCCATTTCATTCCCTACACCCTCAGAGGTAAACATTACCTAAATTGTGTGTTTATTATTCTTTTGCTTTTCTTTATACCTAGCACTTAAGTGTGCATCCCTAAAAATATATTGCCTAGTATGCTAACATTGGAACTTCATATAAATGTAATCGTGTGTGTATTATTGATCAACCTCACTCGAAATTATGTTCCTAAGATTTATCTAAGTTATCGTGTGTAATTTTGCACTCCTACATACATTTTTTTCATCTTTGTTTCCTGTTTAGTTTTTTTTTTTTTCCTGTGCCCTTTGTTCTCTCTCTTATAAATTTTACAAGTATGTTGCCAAGATCCACAAAATAACCTGTTGGAGTCTTTAATTTTATCAAAACTACAGAATAATTGGAGGAGAACTGATATATTTTTGATACTGAGTCTGCCAGTCCATGAGTATGGTATATCTCTCTATTTGCTTAGGGTTTCTTTAATGGCTTTCAATAAACTTGTATAATTTTTTCCATTACAGATCTTATGCATGTCTTAATATAATTACTCCTAAATATCTTATATTTATTGTTGCTATTATAAATCAAATTTTTTAAAATCGCACTTTCTACCTGTTTCTTGCTGGTGTTTAGAAATGCAATTGATTTTGTACTTTGAATTTTATATTAGCAACTATTTTGTAAAAATGTCTCTGAATTCTTTGAGGTTTTCTGCATGGATAGTCATCATCTGCAAAAAAATGATGATTTTGTTTCTTACTTTCCAATACTTATACCTTTTCTTTATTAGTGGAAGATTGGCATAATTTTTTTATTTTCTTGCCTCAGTGGTCTGGCTGGAACCTCCCAGTATAATGTCAAATCATTACTATGATGGTGGCCCCTGTGGTCATTGTTTGATATTTAATAGAATGTTTTTATTTCTTCACTGCCAGGGTCCATCCCATAGACCCCAGTTGTGTGACAGATGGATAAGTGCACTCACACACAGAATAAAGTGAACAAGTGGGCCAAGGGATCATGAGCCACTTAAAGAGAGAGATGACAGCTACATGACACTCACTAGTTTACCATCTCCCCATTTATTCAATATAGATTTAATAAAAGAGGCTTTAAGTCAACACACTTGTAGAGAAAGATTAAAGCCAGGTTCTGATGCTCAAAGCAAACACCATTAGTGGGTAATATCCCTGATCAACCTCCTCCCAAGACTGCCATCTAGCTGAAAGGTTAGTTTTAAGACCACATGACTAAACAAGTTAGTAAGGTAAAGTAAACTCCCCCACAGACCCTAGCTATTTGCTTTATGTATTGACTAAATGTAAGGTGGATTTAGGATGCCTTCAGCCAAAACTTCTATTGAAACTATGAAAAATCCCTTAGGCCCTCCAAAAGGGTTTGAGACTATATTTTATAACTTTCTCCACTATTTTCCCTTAATATTTTTTGCCATTACCCTGAGTGAATTCCCACACTTCATCATCAAGTATGATGTTTGCTTACATTTATTTTTCATTTGTAGATACTCCTTTATAATAGAATTGGGGAATTTACTTTCTAATCCTAGTTTGCTAAGAGCTTTTATCAAGCATGGATATTGAATTTTATGAAGCATCTTCCTATACCTATTAATACAATCATAAAATTTTTCTCCTTTATTCTCTTAGGATAGCAAATATTGCCTTTTCTCATGTTAAACCAACCTTGCATTCTTAAGATTAACATAACATGGTCATTTAGTATCATAATTTTTATACGTGCCTATATTTGATTTGGTTTAGTAATTTGTTTCTATTTTGTTAGTGAGCTTAGCCTGTTTTTTCTTTTTTCATATTGCCTTTGCCAATTTTTGTGTCAATATATTGCTAGCCTCAGAAATGATTTGAAGAGTATTTCCTCTTTTTCTATCCTCTGGGGTTATTAGTGGAAGATTGGCATAACTTTTGCCTTGAAAGTTTGGTGGAATTTCTCAGCAAAACTGTCTGGGTCTGGTATCTCCTTCGTTCAAAGAATTTAGACTATAGACTTAATACATGTAATGACTAAATAATTATTTTGGTCATTTGTTTTTTTTCTTGACTCCATTTTAGTAAATATTAAAATTTATTGGATATAAAGTTATACATAGAATCTCATTATATTTATGATATCTGCAATTGTTGTGTTTCAATTCCCTTTTTCATTTTTAATATGTATCTTTTTTAATTGGTGTTGCCAGAGGTTTAATATTTGTTAGTCTTTTCAGCCAACCAATTTTTGTTTTGTTACTATTCCTTTTAATATATTTATTTGCTAATTTATCAGTTTCTGCTCTCATCTTTATTACTCCCTTCTAATGCACTTGGGTTTATTCTGTTGTTCTTTTTCTGGCATCTTAATTTTGATGCTTTGTTCATTATTTTTCAATCTGATTTAATCATCAAAAGCTACAAATTTTCCTCTAAGGACTACTTTGGCTACATTCCTGAAGATTTTTATAGTTGTTATTTATTTTTCTGCTATAGTTTAGTTCTGAATATTTTTAAATTTACATTATTGTTTCATCTTTTAACCATGAACTATTTAGAAGTATTTTTTAATTTCCAAAGGATTTATCTAGCTGTCTCTTTCCTACTGTTTCTAAATCTTGTGGCCAGAGAACATTGATCTATATTTGCATCATCTGAATTTGTGCTTTTGGGACCAGAAATGGTCATTTTTCACATAGATTCTGTATAGGCTTGAAAAAACCCTGCATTTTCTGGTTTTTGCTTTCTAATATGTCCATTACATCAAGTTTGCTCATTGTGTTTATATCTTTTATATCTTCATTGGTTTTTCTTGTCTTCTTGATCAATCAGCTGCAGGGGGAAGAATATTAAAATCTCCCATTATGATGGTGGGTTTGTCTATTATTCTTTAAAGTTCTGTCAATTTTTGCTTTATGTATTTCCAGACTGTGTTATTATAGTATGAAAGTTGAAACTCAGAATTATATATCTTCCTAGTGAATTGAACTGTTTCAAAAATAATTATGTACTAACTCTCTTTATCCATAGTAATGTTTTTAACCTTAAAGGCTTTTCCCCTCCATCCATTACATCAGCTTTCTATTGGTCTTTGTCTAATAAATATTTTCTATTCTCTTACTGTTAACCTTTCTACTTCCTTGTGCTTTATATGCGTCTGGTGTATAGCTGGATTTTTAAAAATCCCATCTGACTATTTATTTTTTAACTAAAGAACTTAGACCTTCTGAATTATACAATCATTTCTATTCTTTGAAATTTATCCTAAAATACTCTAGAAATAGGAATATGCCTACTTAATAAAGCCTAGCGTTAAACAGTAATTTTATGCTCTTCCTGAAAAGCCAAGGATCTTAGGACACTATGACTTCAGTCATTCCCTCTGATTCTGGTGTGTATTATTATGCTACCTTAAATTTTCCCAAGTCATTATTGTTATCGTTTAATAAAACCACTGTCCACTTAGATTTACTTACATATTTACCACTTCTTTATTTACCACTCCTTCTTGTATATCAGTCTTTCTCTTTGGAATATCTTTCAGTGCAAATACATGCTTTAAAATTTATTTTCTTGTTGTTGACAAACTCTATTCTTCTTTGTCATTTTTAGGAATAATTTCAACTTTTACTTTAGATTCAGGGAGTCCATGTGCAGGTTTGTTCCATGGATATATTGCACGATGCTGAGATTGGGGTACGGATCCTGTCACCGAGTTTGTGAGCGTAGAATCTAATGTATAATTTTTTCTTCGTCTTAAAATGTCTGCTTACCCTCATTCTTGAAAAAACACTAGTATTCACTAGACAGTTGATTCTCAGTTGGTTGTTACATTCTCTCTGCTCATAGAGATATTGTTTTAGTGACTTCTGGGTTTCACTGTTGCTGTCAGTTTTTTGCCATTGCTTCGTATAACATCCTTCTGGCTATTTCTACTGCCTTTTCCTTCTCTTTAGTGTTAATGTAGTTTCACCTTTATGTGTCTAGGTGTGAATATTTTTGTATTCATCCTGTTTTAATTAAGTTTCTTGAATCTATGGATTGTATCTTCCATCAGCTTGGGAAAATGTGCAGCCATTACTTTTTCAACTACTGCCTCTTTTTTATTTCTTTTTTCTTCTTCTAGAAGTCTGACAAGGTATGTTAATCTTTCTCACTCCATCTTCTGTGTTTCTTAACCTCTCTCATTCTGTTCATTAATTCTCTGTCCAGCTGTGTCTAGCCTCTGTTAAATTCATTCACTGAATAGTTATTTTAATTTCAAATAGTTTATACTTTATGAAGCCCTATTTGATTCTTTTTCAAATGTTCTTAGTCATGTTGTCATATTTTATAGTCTCTTGCTCCCTCCTCATATGTTTAGATCATTCTTGAATTCTTTCAATATATTAAACATACTTATTTTCTATGTTGTGTCCGTTAATGTTAATATCTGAAGTTTTTGCCAGTTTGATGTTGTTGCCTGTTGTTTCTCACCTCTGGCTCCCAGAACCATGTTTCCTTCTTTTAGGTTGTTTGATTATGTGGTTAGAAGGGTAAATTTTCTCCCTGGTAATTCTTTGAGACCTAGTTCCTTCCAGAGAGGGTTTGCATGTGCTTCTGCCTAGTGCTGGGGACATTGCCAGCCAGAAACCTCTTCATGCAAAATTCTCAGTATGGAGGTTTCAAACCACCCAAGTAATGTGAAGGCTGCAATCCCATGTGAAAGCTGACTTATTGTTAGGAATTCTCAATGGAAATATTGGTTCTTGTCTACCCAATGTCAAGGAGGTCTAAGATAAACAGTCAGCCTCCAGATCCACCTGGAGGGTGGTAGTGACAGGTAAGAAGGAAGACAGGCTTATTTCTAATTCACCCTCATGCTACGGGTGTGGATTTAACTAGCCCAGCTCCATCAGAAATGTCCTATTACAGTCGACACCATAGTGGGCCCTGAATTCTGTCTCCCGTTCCCTCTTTCTATGAGTCTCTGAAAACTGAAGCTATATTGACCAAGTTTTTAAATGGTACTCAAGACCAAAGCCAGCTTCATGTTCTAAATCACATTTTGGGTCCCTACATTCACTGTGTTGAGTATTCCTTTTTATGTTAGTCTAGTCTACTCAGACTACTATAACAACATACCACCAACTAGACAGCTTAGACAACAGAGATTTATTTTCGCACCATTCCCAAGGCCAGAAGTCCATGATCAAGGTGTGAGTAAATTTGGTTTCTGGTGAGGGCTCTCATCCCGGCCCATAGATGGCCACCTTCTCACTGTGTCATCAAGCGGTGATTCCTCTGTGCACACACCAAGAGAGTGCTCTCTGATGTCTCCTTCCCTTCCCATAAGGACACCACTTCCATCGGATTATGACCCCACCCTTACAACCTTTTTTAACTTGATTACCTCCCTAAAAGCTCCATCTTCTTTTTTTTTTTTTGAAACGGAGTTTCGCTCTTGTTACCCAGGCTGGAGTGCAATGGCACAATCTCGGCTACCCGCAACCTCCGCCTCCTGGGTTCAGGCAATTCTCCTGCCTCAGCCTCCTGAGTAGCTGGGATTACAGGTACGCGCCACCATGCCCAGCTGATTTTTTGTATTTTTAGTAGAGACGGGGTTTCACCATGTTGACCAGGATGGTCTTGATCTCTTGACCTCGTGATCCACCCACCTTGGCCTCCCAAAGTGCTGGGATTATAGGTATGAGCCACCGCACCTGGCCCCCATCTTCAAATATATTGACATTGAGGATTCAACATATGAATTCAGGGAGATATACTACAATTCAATCCTTAGCACTAACTTCAAAAAAAAGCTGCTTTTTTTTTTTTTTGGTCCTTTTAAAAATTTTCCCAACACTTTGAAATTCTTTGGTCCAGGTGCCTAGAACCACGGTGCGGGGAACACTGGAAATAGATTTCCTTTGCACAACATTTTATGAAGGAAGATTCACATTTAATTAAATTATTTCATGATGTACCTAGTTAATGGGAAAGGACACTTCAGCCACATGGGGTGAGGATGGTGGCTAGACCAGAAATAGGACTTAATACCATGAAATCATATTAAGTTGTTGACTAGAGAGCTCTTTCTTGGGCACCATTACCATCCTTATCTCCATTTTCTTTTGAACCTGAAGGTGAGGTGGCAGGGGAAGTCTAGGTGAGGTCCAAGAAGTTTCTAACAATTAGATTTACCCCTAGAAGGCCTCGCTTTGGTCAGTGCATGGAGACTGGTGGCCTCCATATGGTCACTCCCCTACATGTCCTGCAAGTTATCGCCCCAGCCTGGATTTCTAAAGACAGCACCTCTGAAGGGTACCTCCTTACAGTGTGCAGAGTGGGGTTCCTGATATCTCTGTGGGTCCTTGGTGGGCTTCAGGTAGTACTGAGGGAGCCCAGAAAGGCTGAAGAGAGCCCTATCCTGATCCAGGTGGGACATACAATGCAGCAAGCAGGGTCTAAGTGTGGAAACTCAAAGTCTAAGACTGAGGAATAGAAGCTGTCTCTTTGGAAACAGCAAGGACAATGGATGCCGTGTTTCTAACCCTGTTCATAGAACTGGCCTACAGGTGAGATACAGGTGTGTCCAAGGACTGCCTATCCACTCATCTTCAGATGTCTCCTTCAGCATAAAGTTCAGTCTCTATGCTCACAGTATGTTTTGTTTTGTTTTTGAGACGGAGTCTTACTCTGTCACCAGGCTGGAGTGCAGTGGTGCAATCTCAGCTCACTGCAGTCTCCGCTTCCTGGGTTCAGACGATTCTCCTGCCTCAGCCTCCTGAGGAGCTGGGACTACAGGTGTGCACCACCATGCCCAGCTAAGTTTTGTATTTTTAGTAGAGACAGAGTTTCACCATGTTGGCCTGGATGGTCTCGATCTCTTGACCTCATGATCTTCCTACTCAGCCTCCCAGAGTGCTGGGGTTACAGGCGTGGGCCACCATGCCTGACCTCTCAAAGTATGTTTCATGAGATGAGCATTCATTCGTTCATTGCCTGTAGATATGCCTCTGCCTTTGAAGAATGTGCACATAGGAGTGAAGAACAGGTCTATAAATTAAAATTTTTAATAAAGAAAAAAAGCTAGAATGCAGATAAGTGCTGATAGAGGCCTGTCCAGAGAGCTATGGGAAAACTCAGGGAAGAGCTGCTAACTGGGAGGTCAGGGAAGTTTTCACAAAGGAAGTGGCATGTCAGCAGAGTCTTGAAGGGTTGGTAGGCTTGGAAATCAGTATCTCAGGGAAGACACGGGTATAAAGGCACTGAGGTTTGGAACAGCCCCTTAGAACTGGAAGTAATTCAACATGCCTGGATGCAGGTACGGACAGAAAGATAAGCAGGATTCAGACCATGGAGCTCACATGCTTAGCCAAGAAGTTTGGGTTTTATCTCAAAACACAGATTGCTAAGGCTAGCAGTGTTAGACTGTTGTTAGCAACAATAGTAGCTCTTATTGTATACCTGTCCCATGACAAGCACTAAGCTAAGCTCTCTATATGAATGATTTTATTTCATTCCTTTAATAGGACAATGAATTTGATTTTAATAGGCCTATTTGGTAGTCAAAGAAACTGAATCATGGAAAAGTTAAAGGTTAGGAAACAGCTGCAGCACAGAGCCAGTAAGAGGCAGAACTGGGATTTAAACTCAGTCTTCCTGGCTCCAAAGCCCATGCACTTACATAGCTTGGGGTGTGCTGCCGGATGGAACAAGGTCTCAGAGTAGATGAAAGGGGCTGGGCTTGACCTCCGTGGAATGAGCCTGGGAAGAACAAGGGTCACTCTGTCTCCTGAACTAAAGCAATGGCAGAAGATCTGAGTTTTTGGAAAATTACTCTAGTAGCAATGGAGAAATTTACAGGTGGATACTGGAAGGGGCAAGAGAAGTTAGAAGGATGAAGCAGTTGACTCAAGTAGGAAAAATGGGGGCATCCACCAAGGCTTTGGAAATTTGGAGGGGGAAACAGATGAGAGAGATTTAGGAGATGGAGTGGGACTTGGTAGCTGATTGGATGTGGGAGCTGAGGGAGAAAGAGAGGTCTTATTCAATGTTATATTCCAAGTGACCAACACAGTTCCAGGCACATAGTAGGTACTGGTACTTGGTCTATATTTATTCCATGAGCAGATGAATGATGACTTAGTGCTTTCTGGCTTGGTCCAGTGGCTTGGTCCAGTGGGAGAGTTAAAAAGGAAATACAAATGGAAGAACATGCTTTGCAGGGGTCAGAAGGGAAACATGGTGCATCTGGAGTGTCTGTAGCTCATTCAGTGGCATTTGGATATACTGGTTGGAAATTCTGGATAAATGTGGGTTTAAGAGAGAGGTTTGGGTATTATCTGAGCACATGGGTGAGAATAGAAGCCTAAGGAATGGACAACATTTCTCGGAAAGACCTGAGAGAATAAGAAAACTCAGAATGGATCTGACAGGAGAAAGAACAAGATCTAGTGAAAGAACAGAGAAGGAGCAGTCTGCCAAGGCGGGAGGAGAATCGTGATGCAAAGGCAGGACGAGTTTCCAACTAGGGCATGTCTGATCATGGCAACGATGAAAAATGTCTTGTTGGAAAAGTGCTAGAAAGATACCATTGGCTTTGGCCTTGGAAGAAGACCTTTTAGTGAAGCTCTAGGGGCAGCAACAGACAGAAGTGGTGTGGGAAGCAAACGAATGGGAGGTGAGGCTGTGGAGGCCAGGATGGGCAGTAGCATGTGAGGGACGTAAGATAGAAAGTCTGGGGTTACTTATTTGTAGGCTTAGGAAAAAGGAAGCAAAGAGGGAGAGAGTGAAGGTATAGGAGAACAGGGATGGTGACAGAAGGGAGATTCTGGAATGAGAGGGCGATGGGATTGGGAATGCAGGGCTTCCTTTACAAGGAGCAGGGGGAGAAAGATGCTGTTGTGAGAAGGGGCTGAAAGGTCTGCTTCTGGGAGTGTAAGAGGCACATGTGTCCCCTTGGTCTGCTCATAGACATGGAATAATTATGATGCATTCCTGGCACCTGCACAAGAGGATCATTCCTAGAATTATATCTCCCTTGCAGGACCTCTGCTACCTGTGTGTGGCAAGGAGCTAGGAATGTCCCAGGGACTAGGGCCCTCCAAGGGTAATAAGGAGGCCAACAGAGAGAAGCAAGAGTGCTATGGTGTAGGAATGGCCAAGAAACTATGTCAAGACACTGGCGTGAACTGAGCACCTATGGGCTGTGCACCTCTGCACTATGGGAACAGGAAGAACTTACAGTCTTACTGGAGAGGCAAGTTAAGGATATGTCTATATTCAATAAACTAGGAGTAAGACAAATAAAAACACCCCGATTCATCCTCCTGGAAACTTGATAGATTCAAGGAACAGAGGAAGGAAGGCTCAAGCAAGTGATGCAGGCCTACTCCACATGCAGCCTCCAGGCCCTCCCTTCGACCGGGTTGTCCTCAGGCAATGTTAACCTTACCTGGGCATTTGGGTGATCTCAGTCCTTATAATATTAATCTAACAGTAATTCATGTCTACCTACAATAATTTTTTCCCAAATTTCATCAGAAATGGCCAAGAACCTGTCAAGACACTGGCGTGAACTGAGCACCTATGGGCTGTGCACCTCTGCACTATGGGAACAGGAAGAACTTACAGTCTTACTGGAGATCAATGCAACTCCCACTCCCAGCAAAGCACAGAATGGCCCCCCACCCCATCTCTCCCTTTGGGCAGCTCCAGCTTCAGTCACACTGGACTCAAGTTCACACACCCACCTGGCCCTTTAAGACCTGTCTGGGCACATCTGGTCCCAGTGTGCCTTCCCTTCTCCTCCAGGCCAATTGCTGTCCCCCTTTAAGATACAGTCCAAACACCCCCTCTTCTGAGAAGCTTTCCTGATTTATCACGTGTTGCTCTTTCCTGTTCCTGTAGCACTTTATCAGCACCTTTTGTTTTTGTGCATCTAGAATCTATTTCTCCCACAGCTCCTGAGCACCCTGAAAGCAAGGATAGCACTTTGTTTATTTCTTCCATAGTTCGCACAGTGCTGGGCACAGAGAAACAGCTCAGCAATGTTTGAACATAAGAGTGATTATTGGAGGAGGAGCTCCTCTGGGATGGCTCCACCCATATCGGGCTTGAGGTTCAGGCCTTCTTCGTCCAGGGCCTCCTCTTGTTAGGACCATTCAGCTCAGCCTCGTGGAAGAACAAAGACATCATCAGGACTGAAACCCACACCCGCCTCAATGCCCCCTACCTGCACACATCTGTCTTTCTTTGCAGCTTCTCAGTATGAACACAAAACATGTGATCCAATTTGCACATGAGCCTCCCTTGATTTGATCAGGAAGGTTAATCCACCTTTGCTAGAAAAGAATGAAAAGTGAGACAGGAGAGAGAGAATGAGGATGGGAGGGAGAGGGAGGGAGCATGGAAGGAAGAGGGAAAGGAAAGCTCATTTCATGAACTTCAAAGCCAAAGATAACAGCGCTTTGATTATTCACTCCTTGGGGATTATCACTGTCATTCTTCCCTTTGTAGACCTGAGGAATTGAGAAATAATTCTCCAGGCAAGTGATCAGCAGCTAGAGCAAATGTCAGGGACATACTCGTTGGCCCATTTGTTCACTCACTTACTCATTCAGCAAACATTTACTCACACCCTCTCTGTGCCAGGCCCTGTGCAAGACACCTGCAATCAGAGATTTCCCATGTGCCTTCACAGCCCCTCCTCGTGTCTGGGGGACTCTTTCATGGCCTCCTCAAGTCCAAAGCCTCATTCCTTTCCCTTTTACAGCTGACTCCACTTCACATCATGTGCTGGCATTTCCCCTCCCTGAGATCTGGCTGTGGCCATATGGTATCCCCACACACCCTCTCTGCTGCTGAAGACAAACCCTGCCCCTCTGTCCGCTTGCTCACCAGGATTTTGTGCCCTTCCTGTTTCCCCATCCATGCTTCCCTGATTTGAGCACTCATCACACTGCATTGTATTCTTCTTTTTTTTTTTTTTCTTTTTTTGAGACAGAGTTTCGCTCTTGTTACCCAGGCTGGAGTGCAATGGCGCAATCTCAGCTCACCGCAACCTCCGCCTCCTGGGTTCAAGCAATTCTCCTGCCTTAGCCTCCCGAGTAGCTGGTATTACAGGCATGCACCACTATGCCCAGCTAATTTTTGTATTTTTAGTAGAGACGGGGTTTCACCATGTTGACCAGATGGTCTCGATCTCTTGACCTCACGATCCACCCACCTCGGCCTCCCAAAGTGCTGGGATTACAGGCGTGAGCCACCGCTCCCGGCCTACACTGCATTGTATTCTATGTACTCAGGGTCTGCTGTGAAGCTCTCTAGAACAGGCATCCCCAAACTTTTTACACAGGGGGCCAGTTCACTGTCCCTCAGACCATTGGAAGGCCGCCACATACTGTGCTCCTCTCACTGACCACCAATGAAAGAGGTGCCCCTTCCTGAAGTGCGGCGGGGGGCCAGATAAATGGCCTCAGGGGGCCGCATGTGGCCCGTGGGCCGTAGTTTGGGGACGCCTGCTCTAGAAACTTTGAGGTCTTTATGAGCCGTGGCCATGTTATCTTGCCTGCCAGTGCCCCTCCAAAGCCCAGCACTTGGCAAGTGTGTAACTGTTGAATGACTCAGTGAATAAAAGAATGAGTGAAAGAACTTACTGCTCTCAGAACTACCAAAATGAAACCTGAGGTAGTGACCAAAGTTCCAGAACCTCTGACCCTTCTCATTCCCTGCTGGAGGCCTCTGTCCTTGAACTCCTGGGGGTTCAGGTGTTCAGCCTTCCCACTGGCCTCCCCTCTTCACCCCAGGAGCTAATTCTCCAGCCCTTTCCTAGGGTCTCAGCAAGACCCTGAAAGAAATCATGGCTCAAGCTGTGCCTAGGAAAAGTGAGTTCCCTTCTTTTCATGGAGCTAATAGCTACACTGGTAGCAACATTGGTAAACTGAGGCTGGGTGGGCCAAGTCAGCCCTCAGGAGCTCAGAGAAATGCTCTGAGGAGAAATATGGAAGGTAAGGCTGGAGGACAGCATTGTGGAGGGGCCTCTAGCTAGCCAGGAAGTGGCAGGGGCAGGCCTTGCAAAGCCCACAGTTTCCAAGCCAAGATGCTGTCTATCCTATGGGTCAAGAGTTGGCAAACTCTTCAGTGGTATTGAGCGCCTGTTAATATAACCTGTAGCAATGAGGTTGTTATTGGCTGGGAGGTGCAGAAAACCACCCATGGTTTATTTTCTTCACACACCAAAGGTCCAGAGGCAGAAGGTCCAGGGTTTGTTCCCTCCGGGTCTCATGCTCCTTCTATTTTTCCCTCTGCTGCTTTGCATGTGGTTCTCATCCTCATGATCACAAGAAAGCTGCCCCCTCACTGTCCTTACATCTGTATTCCAGGAAAAGCAAGGAGAAGGATGAGGAAATGCCCTGAGGACTCCTCAAACCATGTTTCATTGCCCAGAACTCTGTCACATAGCCACCCTTAGCTCTGAGGTTGGCTAGGTACATTATCACACTCTCAGCAAAGTCAGTGTTCTGCTAGGGAGAAATAAATGGAGGAAGGGACATTAAGTAACCCACTATCCATGTTGTTCAAAGCATTCCCAAATATGAACTAGATCAGAATGGAACTGTTTTGGTGTAAGCAGAGCCTTGCCTACTCTGGCTCCTCTTCCATCCTAGTGGGTTGTCCCTAGAGTACCTTTATGGAACCCTGGGGTGCCTGGGACCCCAGTTTGAAAACCATTGCTCTAGAGAAGCCATCAGCAAACTTTTTCTACAAGGAGCTAGACAATAAATATTTTAGGCTTTAAAGTCCGTGTAAGATTTTTATTGCATATTCTTCTATGATGTAAGTTTTGGTTTTTTACTCATGAAATGTGTAGAAATCCTTCTTAACTGTAAGAGCCATATAAAAATAGGCTATAGGACAGATTTGGTCTAAGAGCTAGTTTTCCAACCCCTGCTCTAGGAGATAGGGAGGCACTGAGAGTATTCGGTACGTAGTGAAGGATGGGCGGCAGAGACAGAGAGCCCAGTCAGGAGGGTGTTGTAGCAAAGCAGTCCTTAAACAAAACAGCCTGAATCTACATCTCCTGAGACTCCAGCTTCCCGCAAAACTCCCCTGAGCTGGAAGATCCTCTCCTGCCTCGTGCAGGCATCGATCATGGGCTGGCAGCACTGGGAACCCTGTCTTTGGTCTGATCCTGGACAGCACATAGCAAAGAGGGAATGTTCTCCAGGGCCTCCAGTGGATGTCCTCCAGGGTCCCACTCCATCCCCCACGATTCTCAGGACAAAGTGGCTGTGTTTGAAGGGCTCTGGTCTCCCAGACTCCCTCCTCCTACCCTCTGTCATGAATACAGACTCAGGGTCCCCCTAATTCTCCTCATGCTCTTGGACCCTGCATCAGCCTCCCACTGGTCTCTCTGCCTCCAGTCCTCCCTTCACACTGAATTATAGCTTCCCATCAACTTGACCATGAAGTCTAGACTGCCTGCTCTGGCTGCAGGTAGAATCATCTGCAGACTCAGCCAGGCTCTTCTTCCTCTCCCACCCTCCTTAGCCCTTCACTGCTCACCAGGTAGCCTGGGCTGAGCCCACACATACCCTTCTCCATCCCACCAGGCCCAGGCCCACCTCCTCCATGGATGCCCTTCCATCTCTTTCCTCTTTGCACTCCTCCAGCACTCACTATCAGTGCCATGTCCTCTGCATTTAGATTCTGCTCTAAATTGTCAGGCAAGCAAGATAACTTATGGGAAGCGGCTAGCTCTGGGCTTGGCACATGGCAGGTGCACAGTAATTATGTCCTAGATGATGGGTTTGTTTATTCATTTATCTAATGGGTTTAAATTGGGTGTCTGAGCTGTATACAAATGTGCCTCTTTGATCATGCCTATTTCATGTGCTGCCATTTCTCCTGCCTCCGAAAGGCGCTTTGTGAGCTTGATTGATCTGCATGTTAGTTAATGAGTCATTATAGGAGCCTGTCTTTAAACAAAGGCCAAAGCAGAGGAGGAAAAAAAGGGGAGAAAAAAGGAGAATGCCAGTACATTGTGCACTAGGGGCTCGTCCTAAAACTGCAGCATTGTGTACATTGAACACTCTTCTTGTGTGATTAGCTCCTGCGTTAGAGTCGGCACTCTGAAATGTGGTTCACGTCAATGGCAGCTCTAACCAGTGATGTGAATCATTTTATAGCTCTGGGTTCTGGCCTTCAAAGCAATATTTTCCTATTATAGGCCTAATAATCATACACTCCCTTTTTTGGAGGTGACTGGGTGAGCAGTGTCCTCTGCCCTAGGGCTGGCTGGAAGGGGCAGATGTGGTGAGAATATGCAGCCAGGACCCTTAGTCCCTGCAGAGCCCAGGCCCTTCCTCCTGCAGAAGACACCACCTACCTTGTGGTGTTGTATATGCAGCAACTCTTTGCTGACCTCCTGCTAGGACCCAGAAAAAAAGCTCAAGGAAGATTTGCAAGAAAACAGGCTTAAGTCATAGTTTCTACCTTGTGGGACCTGTGACCTTGCTGGAACACCATCAGGCAGCAGAGCAGAGTGACAGAGAGCCTGGGCCTCTGGCTGCCTGGTGGGAGTCCTGGCTCTGCCACTTAGCTGTGTGACCTCAGGTAAGTTGCCTCAATTCTGTGCCTAGCCTGTCCCATTTGTAAAATGGAGGTACTCAAAGTAGCTACTGTGCTGTGTTTCTCATGAGTTGATGTGTGTAAAGTGTTCAGAACAGAATTGAGCATATTGTAGGTATCAGCTCTCGGAGTGATGAAATCTCATAAGAGAAGATGATCAAAGACTATGATTGTCTTGAAGAATCTCCTAGAACAAGGATCAGCAAACTACAGCCTATAGGCCAAATACAGCTCTTTGCTCATTTTGTAAATAAAGTTTTATTGGAACACAGCCACGCCCATTCATGTACATATTGTGTATGGCTATGTTCATGCTACATCAACAGCGCTGAATGTCTGTGACAGAGATTGCATGACACAAAGGGGAAAATATTTACTATCTGGCCCTTTACAGAAAAAGTTGGCTAAGCTTTGCTCTAGATGGTAACCACTGTGAGGGGTCTGAGAGCCTAGCAATCCATCCATGCTAGAGAAGCAGGAAAGGTTGGAAAATGTTCTCCCAGTCGACATCTTGTCAGCCCCTGGCATGGGCCTGACCCACTGACAGGAACTGGTACAGAGGCAGTGAGGCCTGACCCCTGCCCTCCAGGAGTTCATGGTGTAGTGGAGGAATAAGTGAACAGACCCATCAAAGTCCAGCAGGTAAGTGCTAAAACAGACAAGAGGAAGGAGCTGAGCAGCAGATGCTCCCCTTGTCAAGGTTAGTCAGAGAGAACTAAGACAATTCAGGCTCACAGATGAGGAGAAATGCGCTAGGGCAGCGACAGGGATGCGGAAGAGCCTGCGTAAGTAAGGGTCATGAATGGGCTGCCCCGGTGGGAATGCCCAGGACCTCACCTGGACCTTGCTACAGGCCCACATCCCACCTCACCTAGACCTTGCTACAGGCTCACATCCCACCTAACATGGACCTTACTACAGGCTCACATCCCACCTCACCTGGACCTTGCTACAGGCCCACATCCCACCTCACCTGGACCTTACTACAGGCCCACATCCCACCTCACCTGGACCTTACTACAGGCCCACATCCCACCTCACCTGGACCTTGTTACAGGCTCACATCCCACCTCACCTATACCTTGCTACAGGCTCACATCCCACATCACCTGGACCTTGCTACAGGCTCACATCCCACCTAACATGGACCTCACTACAGGCTCACATCCCACCTCACCTGGACCTTGCTACAGGCTCACATCCAACCTCACCTGGACCTTGCTACAGGCTCACATCCCACCTTACCTGGACCTTGCTACAGGCCCACATCCAATCTCACCTAGTTGAAAGTCAGGAATTGGGCTCCTGGCTCCTCTCAATGCTGCTGCTCCTCGAACAAAAATCTCATGTCATGCCTTTACTGCCAACACTTCCATAACTCCTCATTGACTTTAGGACAAAGCCCAAAATTCTTAGCATGACAGGCAGCTTCTCATAATCTGACTCCTCCTGTTTCTCTCATATCCCCACCCTCCACCTCCCCCTCCCTTAAATAACTACACAGTAGTTAGACCTCTCTGGACAAGTCACCCTGTTCCAAGACCCTGCTCTTCCCTCTGCCTGGGTTGCTTGCCCTTCCATATCCATTGGTTGAACTCAAGTTCGTCTTCCAAACTCAGCCTGGGTTTCATTTCCTCTAGGAAGCCTCCTTTAGCCTTTCTCCCAGTCAAAGACAATCACTTCCTCTTCTCTATCTGTAGACCCACTGAAGTGCTTACAGATGCTATTATCCAGAGATGCACCTTTCTGTGACTCTCATGCCACTGCAGAGGGGCCCTGCATAGACAACACGCAGGCTCATGAATGAGGGCAGTGTCAATTTGCCTCTGGTATACTTGAGAAAGTACCTTGGGGTGAGGCTTTGCAGGGTCTCTGGCAGGATGTAGGTGCCAGACTGTTTGGTTTGGATGGAGGAAACCTGCAGAAGGTGCCAGCCACAACTAGGAAAAAATATCCACGGAAATTATATACTCCTTTAGTCGTAGAACAGAAAGCAAAGGAGCAACTTCAGTCTCCCTGTTGGGAGAATGAAGGTCATCATCAGATTAAAACCAGACTGAAACAGACTAAAAGAGATACCAATTAGACGTGAAGAGTGTGTGTCTTTGTGTGTCCTGTCCTTATGAATGGCACCATCCCTCACCCATCCAGTTGCCCAAGCCAGATATTTCTGTCCCCTCAGCACCACCTGCATCCTGTCACCAAGCCCTAAATATCACTAGGACCTGCCCTCTTCTTCATCCACACTGCTGCTCTTCCATCGCTCACCTGCACTACTACAAAAGCCTACAACCATCCTCACCACCAGCCTCATTCCTGCAGTCAGTTCCACACATACTGCCACACTGGCATTTTCTTAAACACCCATGCATCCCCATCACCCACAATTTAAAACTGTTCCTCCCCTGGGATAAAACCTAATTTTGGAGGGTGAAGGTATGAGACCTTTTGAACCAAGCTCTAGGCAAACTTTTCCAATCCTAGACCTTCCCAAGTCACCTCCTTGCACTGAAGACCCAGCCACATTATCCCCACCAATACCAGGCAGCTAGCAGGTATGCTCAGTTTGTAGATCTGATAGCTGCAGACACTGAATAATTTGTTCTGGAATGTTACATCTCTGCCATAACTCAGGCCTTGTGCACCTGACCCCTTCCCAGAGCGTCTGCCTCCCTCTCTCTCCCAGCATCCCCCTTTGGCCTGGCAGGGTCATCAGTAGCCTTCAGAATTTCCTCAGATACCCCAATCTCTAGTAGTGCCTGCTCCTGACTCCAGCTGAGTGAACCACAGGCCCTTCTCCACTCCCACAGCCCCCTTGTAACATTTATCCCATCCCAGTACCATTGTTATCAGTTTGCATTTGTCTCCCCTTCTCACTGAAGGCAGGGACCATGTCGTGCTCACTGTGGAAACCCCACCGCCCAGCCTGGTATATGGTGAGTGCTTAGTAAATATTTGTAGAAGGCAGGATTAAAACAAGAGGGAGAAATCTTGTTGAAATCTCTTTCTGAGAACATTTCATTTATTCAACAAATAAGCAAACAAAAAGGATGGAGAAAAGCAGGCAGAGGAGAGGATGAGAGAAACTTCTGCAGGTCCCTGGGGGTAAGAGAGCTGAGATTCCACATGTGGCCTGAAAAATTGCCAACAAGCCCACCGGGATTTCTGTGCATTAAAGCATGAAGAAAGAGTCTAATCATCTCGCTGTCAGCCAGATGTGCCCGGTTGCTGTTACAGCCCCCGGAATTGGCCAGATGTGCCATGAACATCTTCAGAAACATCAGTGGGCCCTGGAGACTGCATGGCCTAGAGAAAAATAGTTCACACTCATTAAAATGGCACAGAAATTATCAGTTTGTGTAGGATGGTGTCACCAGTGACTCTGGGCATTGGGACATAGCACAGAAAATCTTTCCTCCCCTCAAGGCTTTTGGAAGGCTTCCTCGCAGCCCTGTCTGCTCCTAACCCTGTGCCTCCTCCCCAGGTGATCAAGCTCGCCTTTGAGGAGTTCGATTTGGAGAGGGGTTATGACACCCTGACGGTCGGGGATGGTGGTCAGGATGGGGACCAGAAGACAGTTCTCTACATGTAAGTGCAGTGGGGTGTGTTGTTTGAAGGGCAGGAGTTGGTGGGGTGGGGTTTATGGAGTCCTACCTGGTCCCTAGACCATGCTGTGGCAAAGACAGTATCCTGCAATGTTCCTAGTTTCAGCAGTAATCCCTCTACCTCTCTCTACCCTGACCAAGGGGAAAAGAGCACTGGGCATTTTCTCACTGGGAATTTATATGAAACATGAACAGAATGAGCAGTCTCTTAGGGGGAAAGGGAGATGGAGGTTTTGTGGCTGAACCTGGAGCCTTCCACTGGCTGGCTACTTCCATGCAGACCCTGATGCTGCCACCCTGACAGTTTTTACTCTGGACCACATCCAGCCATGGCAGCCTGACCTCAGACAGAGATAATGAAAATGAGTTGCTAACCTTTCTGCAGGCTCAGAAATCCCTGGGAAATGGATGGTTTCAGAGAATCAGGACCATATAGACATAGTGGCCATACTTCTTGAACTGAAAAAGACGAGTATGATGTGTTCCAGCCAAAGGAGAGGAGAATATCAAGCTGTCATGGAATTCCACTATGTTCAGCCTGTGCTCGTGGGGGCCATTTAGCTTCTCCTTTACCCACCGTCAGTAGCCTGACTTGAAAACCAGGAAAAAGACCAAGTGTGGTGATGGTGCATTGCTACAATCCCAGCACTTTGGGAGAGCAAGGCAGGCAGATTGCTTGAGCTCAGGAGTTCTAAACCAGCCTGGGAAACATGGTGAAAACTCATCTATACAAAAAATACAAAAATTAGCTGGATGTGGTGGTGCATGCCTGTAGTCCCAGCTACTCAGGAGGCTAAGGCAGGAGAATAGCTTGAGCCTGGGAGGTTGAGGCTGCAGTGAGCTGAAAGCATGCCACTACACTCCAGACTGGGTGACAGAGTGACATCCTGTCTAAAAAAAGAAAAAAAAAAAAGCTGGGAAATACTTCTGTTCAAGACATGTGGCTTAGTTTAAGGGACAGACAGGCCTGACCACATCCATCTCCCTTCCAAAAAGGAGGTGGAGAGTCAGCAGCATTGAACACCTGCCATGCTCCCAGGCACTGGGATGGAAACTTTTGCATCAATTATCTCACTTAAGCCCTGGTGTTATTATTCTCATTTAACAGATGGGGAGACAGGCCCAAAGGTTTCAGAGAAGGTTGATAGCAGAACCAGCACTCAAGTTCATGTCTTTTGATTTCAACCAAGGACAATGTCTCATGCCACACTCCCTCCCAACAAGACTAGCTCCAGGATATCTCCTCATGGTTCTAATGCTGAATGAGAAATGGTCATTTAGTAACAGCTGGCTTGTCCAGAGGCTGTTCTTTCTGAGTGTTTCTTGCAACTTCCCTACACCTACCTGGAGATGATGCTATACAGGCAGTTACATGACTCATCTTATCCGATGTACCCACTTAATCAGGTGATATGACTGGGACTTGGGTTTCTCTGGACAAAGGAATGGAACGTGAGCCCACAGGGCATTTTTCCTATCTTGCCTAATCCACTGTATTAGTGAAGGTTCTCCAGAGAAACAGAAGGATAGGAGATAGAGATGACTGATAGATAGAGAAATAGATAGATTGATAGGTAGATAATAGGTGATGGATGGTTGACTGATTGATGATAGATGATACACAGATAGATGATAAATAGATGTAGATTATTGATAGTTAAATGATAGATAGATAGTTAGATAGATAGGCAGATAATTTGTTGTAAGAAATTGTCTCATGTGATTTTGGGAGACTGACAGATCCCAAGATCTTCCAGGTGAGTTGAGAAGCTAGAGATCCAGGATAGCCAGTGATGTAGTTGCAGTCCAGATGCCAGTAGGTTCAAGATCCAGGAAGAGCTAATGTTTCAGTTCAGGTTCAAAAGCTGGAAATAAGCTGATGTCCCAGTTCAAAGACAACTTCAACTGATTGATGAGGCCCACATACCTTGGAGAGGGAAATGTGTTTCACTCGGTCTGTTGATTTCAACGTTCATCTCATTCAAATGCACTTTCACAGAAACATCCAGAATAAGGTTCGAACAAATATCTGGGCACCATGTGGCATAGTCGAGTTGACACATAAAATTGGCCATCATACTTACCTCATGTGGTACATCGCTGTCACTCATGTTCTGCCCTAGTTTACTGACCTGTATGGTGCCTCAGCACTTTGTGCCCAAGAGATGAGGATCCTAGCTGTCTTTCCTCCCACAATCCGAGTGTGCTTTGACATAGAAAGAACCTTAGAATATCAGAGCTTTTGAAAAGGCTATTGCGGATCATACCATGCAATCCCCTCAGTTAACGTAGAGTGAAAAAGCCCAGAGAGGCTCAACCCATGCCCAAGGTCCCACAGCACATGAATGGCAGAGCCAGAGCCTGGTATTGTAATTGGGCCAAACAGAGGAAAAGCAGGGGTCCCAACATTTTCCCTTACTCATCAGCACCCCAGAGTCAGGAGCCAGCACTGGCCTGGCCACAGTTTTACTCAGCTTGTCAGAGCCAAGGCTTGGGGACATTACACAGGCCAAGCTGTTGGGTCCCAGGTGCTCTATCCCAGCTCCACTCCCATATCCTTTATGGTGTGATGACCTCTCTGCAGCCAACTTGACAGCCTCCCAAGCTCTGAGACCCTGGGTGAAGCAAAGATTAGCACTCATTAGTTCAGTTATCCCCCACCCACAACCCCCTGCCTCCATCTATGCTGGAAATTTGTCTGATCTCAACAAAAGGATGAGGTTGGATTTCTTCTGGAAACCCCAGCCTGCACAGGGGACTCCTGGCTCTGCCACTCTATCAAGATGATCTTGGGGAAGCCACTCCCCATTCTGCACTTTCATATTCTCATCTGTACTGTGGGTGGACAACCCCTGCCTTCCTGGCAACAGGGGCATTAAATGAGATAACGGGTAGGAAATTGGTAAGCACAGTATCTGATGTGGGTAGGTGCTTGGGATTGGGATTCTGAATTGAATTCCCCCGCCCCACCCATGCTTAAACCTTCTTCAGAAGAAATGTGGCCCTCAGATAATGGCTATACTTTAAGCCTTGTTCCTTATACTGGAATGGAAGGAGATGCCTCATTGAAAGAATGGCTTGGCTTCCAACTGGGGAAATAGGTTTCCTTGAGGGGAAACCCACATAAAGACAGCAAGGAGGTGAGTTGGGGGTGGTCTTTTCTGCAATACAGGTCACACAAGAGATCAAAAGTTACAAGAGTGTTGACACCCCCTTGATTAGACTTGGCGCCAACTATCCCTATCCCCTGAGCAAGTAAGGACACAGATTTCCCTTGTGAACCCAAGGGTCTGGGCGAGGGAGTCAAAGTTGAGATTCTACCCATGGGCAAGGGGAAGATGGGATGAGTCTTCCCAGCACATGGAGAGCATGCTGCTGGCCTCCAATGTCAGAAACATGGAGGGGCCCAGAATTTTCCTGAGTGGGCCTGGATCCCAGATAGTCCTTTAGATATCATTTGTCAGGCATTCATTCTCTTCGGGTGTCATGGTGGAGAGCACACCTCTAAATATCTCTCTCCTGCCAGCCTGACAGGTACATCGGTCCCGGATCTCATTGTCAGCACCAATCATCAAATGTGGCTACTCTTCCAGACTGATGGCAGTGGCAGCTCTCTGGGATTCAAAGCTTCTTACGAAGGTAACTGCTTTTGGCAAGCCAGATGAACTGTGTACTAGGAGTTGGAGACGGGGTCTGGATTTGAAGTCAGAGGTGTTTTTTGTTTGTTTGTTTGTTTGTTTGTTTTGAGACAGAGCCTCACTCTGTTGCCCAGGCTGGAGTGCTGTAACAGGGTCTCAGCTCACTGCAATCTCTGCCTCCTAGGTTCAAGTGATTCTCCTATCTCAGCCTCCCGGGTAGTGGAGACTACAGGTGCACGCCCACATGCCTGGCTAATTTTTCTATTTTTAGTAGAGATGGGGTCTTACCATGTCCAAGCCAATCTCAAATTCCTGACCTCAAATGATCCACCAGCCTCAGCCTCTAAAACTGCTGGGATTACAGGCGTGAGCCACCACGCCAGGCCCTGGGATCCTGGTTCTGCCCTGCACTAGCTTCCTCCCCCTTAGGCATGTTATTCCACTCCTCTGAACCCCAGCCTCCTTCTTTGTTCTGAGGACCTTCTGGTTGTTTTGAGGATTATCTGAGATAAATCATTTAAAATGGTAGGCATCCAGCATTAAATGCACACCTCAGTTCCATCCCCTATTCATACCTGGTTCATGGAGACTTTTAAGAGGCCTTGCTTATTTTTAAAATCTCTAGAGAGGACAATAGCTTCCCAAGCTACACTATTTAGGTATCATGTGATGAGTGAGTGACTCTGTGCATAGGGTTAGGAACAAATAAACACCACTGTAGGTGGCCTGAGAAAGATGCAGACAAGAGTCTTCCTCTCTTGCTTAGAATAAGTATTAAGGAAACTGCAAATCCCGGGCCCAAGAGATACCCTCAACATCACCTTTCTGTGCACTTCCAAAGCTCCTTTGGCTGATAATGACTAATGCCAATCCCTACAAAGACAGAAGGATAAGCCATCCACAAGTTACTGTTGAGCCCCTCTTTGGTACCAGAGACTAGACCAGTGCAAGGGGGACAGACACATCAAGTTTAGGCTTCGCCTCAAGGGGCTTGTGCTCTAGTGGTGAGACAGAGGGGAAAGCAAATGAAGTGGCATGCGAGTGAGCTTCCTGGACAGTGCCAGTGGGAGCACAGAGAAGGGAGCAGACATCCTTTCAGGAACATCTGAAAGGGGATCAGGAAGGGCTTTGTCATGCAAGTGAGCCTGAAGTCCTCAAAATGACTAGGTGGCTACTAGGGAGACAGGGGCTCCCGTGGGGGCAGGGAGAATAGGGAGGAGAAGGTGTCCCTTCAGTGCGGCTCACACACCATATCCCTAGTGTATCATAGGCTCCTCCTGCTCCAGGACCTGTACTCTGTTTCCAGACTGGGTACACAGGAAGTGTATTAGTTTTCATGGACTGGCTGACTTCACACAATGGACATTTGTTCTCTCATGACCTAGAGCAGGGGTCCCCAAACTTTTTACACAGGGGGCCAGTTCACTGTCCCTCAGACCGTTGGAGGGCCGGACTATGCAAGGTGTAACCCTTCACAGCCAGCGCTGCTGCCTCCACTATCCCAGACAGCGGTATACAGTGTCACAGGCCCAGCACCGCCTCCAGTGCTGTATACAGGGATGGCGGTGATCAGCCTGTGACACTGTGTATACAGCGTCCTGGACATCTGCAGCAGCGATGGGCCTCTTCTGTGGGAAGCCCCCTGCTGCATGTTTCCCTTATTATAAGACACCTCCTAAAAATAAGACAGCCCCCGTCTTTTGGGGGTAAATTAATATAAGACAGGGTCTTATAATAGGGGAAACACGGTGTGTAGTAATGTGGGGGGAGACTTTTGGGCAAAGGGAGGTTATAGGGGCCATTATGTTGTCGTACATTTGGGGGAGTATGGGGGCCATTGTACTGTGTAGTAATGGTTATAGTGCTTTGCCTTTCTTCCTACTTCTGCTGTTATTTCACACTGCTTCCGGTGATATGGGGCGCCGCAGCCGCAGACCAGATGTGCGTCATATGACGCGCTTCCAGAGCCGTGACGCATGCGCCCCACGTCACCAGAAGTAATGTACGTGAGCGACACTGCGCTTTGCGGCACCACCACATACTGTGCTCCTCTCACTGACCACCAATGAAAGAGGTGCCCCTTCCTGAAGTGCAGCGGGGGCCAGATAAATGGCCTCAGGGGGCCGCATGCGGCCTGCGGGCTGTAGTTTGGGGACCCCTGATCTAGAGCTTGGCAGCCTGAAATAAAGGCTTAGCAGGGCCATGGCTCCCACTCTGGGTAGAATCCTCCCCTGCCTCTTCCTAGCTTCTGGTAGCGGCAGTGAGTCCTTGCTGTTTCCTGGCTGTAGCTGCATCACTCCAGTCTCAGCCTTTGTCATCACACATGTTCCTGTGTGTCTCTCTGTCTTCTTCTTATAAGGACATCAGCATATTAGACTAAGGGCCCTCCCGACTCCAGTATGCCCACATCTTAACTTGATTACATTTGCAATGACTCTGTTTCCAAATGAGGTCACATTTATAATAAGTACCAGAAGTCAGAACTTTAGCATGTCTTTTTGGGGAACACAGTTTACCCCATAATAGGAGGCCAGCCCATACTACACTAACACTTCATACAATGATGTCTCCTGGGGTAAAGATGACAGCTCTACTGAGATTTTATCAGACTAGGAGGCCATGTGTCTAGGGAAGGCAGAGCAACAGACAGAAAATACTTATGGGGTGACAGATTCTGAGTGCAGATCCTGGTTCTGTTACTTTCTGGCTCTGTGGCAGGTCATGGAACCTTTCTAGATATCTGTTTCTTCATCTGTGAAATGGAGATAATAATACAACATGGGTCACAGGGGTCCTGTGAAGAGAGTTAGATTAAGAAATGTTAACATAAGAAATTGCAAAGCAATTAGTGAGTAGCTAATGAGCCAGTACATAGGTGGTTCAATGAATGGGCCGTTCTGGTGCATAAAGTTACACATAAGCAGCTGTGGTGCTATGAGAAGAGCACCAGACAAAACCATCAGGAGACCTTGATTCAGGTCCAAGCCCTGTCACTCACTACTTTGGAAAAGGGGAATGGAGATGGATGTGAAGGTTCTAAGTTTTCTCCCATTTCAGAAATTCTATGGATGTTCAGCACTGAATGTTCCCAAAAGCAAGGAGGAATGATCCCATGTCATCTGCATGCCCTTAATCTGTCCATATTTTGCCAATAGTTTAGATAAGACATAAATAGCGTGAACGTGAAAGGGATGACAACACCAGTCAGCAAACAGACTGCAGAAAGATCTGGGTGGGGTAGAGCCGGTGGCTAAATTAGTAGGATAAGATAAAGTGGAAATAAAGATGAAGTCATGATTTAAGACTTAAAAAAAAAAAAATTAGCTACTGGAATTTATCCCAGGAAGTTGGTTGTGCTTTATCCTGCCCTGATCAGGCACCAGAGAATTGAGCTTAGATGTGGGAACCTCAGCTTGGGGTAGAGAAGGAGAGGATTTAAGCCAATTCCCATAAGAAATATTGATGACCCCCCCCCCCCAATGTTTATTCAGGGGAGGAAGTAGACTCCGGAGACTTGAGAGCTGTGTCCAGATACTTGAAGGACTTTCACGTGGGAAAGAGGAATTAGATGCGTTTGGTGTGATTTCGTTGGAAAAGAAAGGGGCATAACACTTGTTGAAAGCCTACTATGTGACAGAGCTTTATGTTCATTATCTCAGCCTTTTCACAGTGTCCTGCAAAGACGTGGGGTACCCTCCAGAGACCTCCATGGTGGGGTAGGGCATGCTCAGGATGGAGGGTTCTGACCACCCTGCCTCTGTTTCTTCTCCTTTCTTCTCTTTTGCTCTTTTTAGCCTTCTTTTAAAGGGGGATTCATAGCTAACCACTAGTTTGAAAGACATTACTTCATCTCATTCAGTGCTTACAGTGATACAATGGCTGCTATTTTATAGATGAGGAATTTGAGACCCAGAGGGGTGAAGTAATCTGCCTGAGGTTACACAGAAGCCTGGGAAGTAGCAGAGCTGCGATTTGAGCCCATGTCTTCCTGGCTTCAGAAGCCCATGGATTTTCCCCCTGTACCAAAAGCCTCCCAAGGTTATATAATTTCAATTCCATTTAAAATCTTTATAGAAGCCAAAACTTTTGCCCCAAACAAATAGACCATGTATCATGAGCCTAGATTCCATGTCACCAGAGGCTGGGGATTTTGTTACTAGTTCATTTGCCCATTTCACATAGCCAGTATTGGCTAAGCTTTTGTTAGGTGACCAGTGCTATGCTGGATGCCGTGATTATAATAGCTAGCAGCCTAGATGTGGCCTAAAAGCATACACTATGTGAATGCTGGTCATGGACTAGGTGACAGCAGGACTTCTCCTTGGAGCTGTGACGAATTAGGAAGGAGAGTCTTGGTGTTTAGAGACATGGCTAACCTACAGGGACTACATCAGTTTCTGTGCACAGAGGAAGTGGGTTCTAGGAAAATAGCACAGACTCTGGAACTGCATCAGACCTAGTAAATTCCAGTGTGGTCCCAGCTGTGTCACCTTGAGAGAGGCTTGTGGTCTCTCTGAGCCTTAGTTTCCCCACTTGTGCAATGGAAATAATCATGATGCCAACCTTAGAGCATTGTTATGAGAGTGACATGAGATCTTAAAGCTCTTTGCACATTGCCTGGCACAGAGATGGTGTCTTCCCCTGGGGGCATCACCAAAGTTTCTCTCCAGCCAAACCTTCCACCTGGAGGCCTCATACTGCATCGGAACCTGGTTCAGTGAGAACTTCAGGGGCTAAATTAGGTGGGCCACCTTTTAGTCCCTTCCACCTTTGACTTTCTATTTGCAGGGCAAAGCCCATCATTCTCACACCTTCCTGGTTCAGAGCCCCCTCTACTATAAAAAGGTGGGTGGGTTGAGTCCCTGGCACCCCAATGTGACTCCCTGTCCTTGCCCATTCTGCTCCCTGGGCTCCTGTCACCTCAGCCTCCTGGTTTTCTTTTACCTCTCTGGCTGCTCCTTCACAGCTCCCCCATGGCTTCCCCACTGCCCCTCAGGGTCTGTCCTCAGCCTTCAGTCCTTTTATTCTAGAACCTTCTGCCATTGATCACATGTACTCCCATGGTTTCAGCCTCAACCCAAACTCCGGTGACTTCCACATCTGTTCTCCACTTCATTTCAGTCTTCCTGTTACACATTTTGATATGGCTTCCCTCTCAGCTGTCTCAAACCCAACCCACCTGTATAGTCTGCTGACGTAACAAAATGCCAAAACTGGATGGTTTCCATTGGCAGCAACTCTGTTTTCAAGATCATGTTTATAAGTACCAGGAGTCAGAATTTCAACATGTCTTTTTGGGGGACACAGTTCACCCCGTAATAGGAGGCCAGCCCATCTTTCCTATACTATCACTGTCACAGCATGATGTCCCCTGGGGTAAAGATGACAGTTGTACTGTTTTAAGAATAGGAGGCCATGTGTCTAGAGAAGGCAGAACAGCACCCAGTTTTCTCACAGTTCTAGAGGCTAGAAGTCCAAGTTCGAGGATTTGGCCAATTAGGTTTCTGATGAGGCTTTCTTCCTGGCTTTCAGACAGCCATCTTCTTACCATGGCCTTGCACAGGTTTCCTGGGTGCATGTACACACTGGAGAGAGAGAGAGAGACACACACAGAAAGACACACACACACACACACACACACACACACACACACACACACACACACAGAGCAAGCACATGAGCCTTGTGGTGTTTCTTCTTATAAAAACATCCATCCTATCAGATTGGGGCCCTGCCCTTATGACCTCACTTAACCTTAATTACTTCCTTAGAGGCCCCATCTTCAAATACAGTCATACTATGGGTTAAGAGCCTCAATACATAAATTTCAGGGGACTAGGGAAACACGTAAGTTCAGTCCGTAACACCATCCAAAACCAAGCTTGCCATCTCTGCCCCCATGCCCACGACCTGCACCTGTGTACCCCATCTTCATGAACAGCACTGCTATCCATCCCATCACTAGGCCTCATCCCTACCTCTTCCTTTTCCCATTCCCCACCTCTGACTCTGCTCCCAGATTCTGTCAGTTTTCCGCCTCCCATTTCTCTTTCACTGCTGAGTTGAGTCCCTCCCTCATCACCCCTCACTTGAATGACAGCAGTCTTTCCAACCAGCATATCTGGCTCTAGTCCTCTCGCTGCCATCTACCCATCTGCCACATGGAGCAGTGATCTTCCCAGAATCCAAATCTGGTACAGTTCTCTCCTACTTAAAAACAAAAAAATGACAACTTCTCATTGATTTTAGGATAAAGTATAATAGTTTCTGCATGAGAACCAAAGTTCTCCATAATCATAATTCCACCAAGTTCTGGTTTCTATGAATCCATTCAAGACAAAAATCTCTCCAGTCTTATAGGGCCTCATTTAGTGCCTGGCACAGGACACGTGCTCAGAAAACTTGTAGAATTAAATCGTAATGAGGCTCTACTCAGTCACAATCAGGCACCCTCCTTGGCACCGTCTCGATTCTCTTTCAGTCCACTTTACCACTGTCCTGGTGCACAGATGCCAAGAGCCCATGCATCCTCTATTGTCCTTGTAGGATTTGGGGTTGGGCAAACCCAATTTATAATCAGGCTCTTCCTTTGACTCCATGTGCCACTCCCTCCTCATCAGTGAGCCTAAATTTCCTAATCTGTGAAGAGGGGCTGATAAATGGTTATCTTCTCATGAGAACTCAGGATAGTGACGCACCCATCATAGGGCCTGGCATTTAGTAAATGCTCAGTTGGAAGTTTACCACCTTCTCTGCTTTCCCAGATCTGCAGCTCTTCTCCCAACCTACATCATTGCCCAAAGCTTCAGAATTACCTCTGTCTCCATTTTAGCCCCCCTGTTATTCCAGCTCCTGGGGAGTTCCACACAGGATAAACATCTTGACTCAGGGACGGGTGGGGGTTGGGAGAGTAGCTGGGATGCATGCCATTCCCATAGGACGGGCATGAGGCATCTGAGGGCAGAGACCTCTCATATCCATCATTTCTACCCATCTCCCAGGCATACTTGGCTGTGTCATCATCAGTACCCACTCTGTCCCAATTTGAGCCAGAGGTACAACCTTAGGGGCAAGCAGGTGGCACTCCAGTATCATCCCTTCCTCCTTATTGAAAGCATGAGCCTGGTGAGAAAATTGGGACATTTGCTTCCCAGAAATACCTCCAGTTCTGCTTGTCACAATCCCAGGTCGGGGTGGGGGAGGGGACTCCTGATCTGTCAATATCTGAGCACTCTGAGCCAGTCTCCCTCCTTGGGGGCGGCCAGCTGTGGGAAATGCATTCATAGTTGCAATTTCTTTGCTTCCCAGTAGAACAAGAAATATTTAAGGAACAGGCAATTAGCACTTACCAGAAACATTATAAAATTACATACAACTTGCTAACAAGTTTTAGCATCAATCTGGAAGTCTCCTTGCTTCCTTGCTGGAGTCTGGAATCTGGCAGCTTAATGCTAAGTCTGGGAGGCTGGCCCAGGGAAGGAAGAAGCTGGGCCCTGGGCCCTGCAGATATGAAGGAGTAGGGCAGGCGAGATTATGCAGAGGGGGTACCCAACAGTCCAGGGCACTTGTGTGGAAATTAGCTCATCTGTTTGTTCAACATTTTCTAAGGCCCTATGACATGTTGCAGACAGTGTTCAGGACACTGAGGCCACAAGGATAGCAAGGCAAACTCTGCCTTCACCTAATTCATAGTCCATTTGCAGTCGCATAGAACAAGTGCTAGAAGACAGGGAAATACAAAGGAAGGGCAGCTAATCTTGCTCAAGGGCATCAGAGGAGTCTCTCTGGAGGAGGTGATGTCTGAAACTGAAACATGCTTGAAGGACGATAAGGAGTTTGTCAGACATCCCTGAGAGAGGGAACAGGTGGGCTTAGAAAGCTGACGTGCAGATAAGACTGAGGCTATAACCTCAGTAGGAATAAAGTTTGAGAGCAAGTTGGGGAGAAGAAGGCCAAGACTCCCTCTCTGTAGGCAGTGCCACACCCCCTTTTTCAGAACTTCACTCCGCTGGTGGGTACCATTGAGCCCTCTGGAGCCAGACTTCAAAGGAGGCCAAGGACAACCAACCAGCATCACTGAACACTCCCTTTAGGACACCACCTTTCCTCTTGTCAGATGCCAAACACATGGCTATTTCTAGCCTCTCTTCTGTTATTTTCAGTACACCTCTACTTCTTGTCTTTTCCCTGAATGCTGGAAGGCCCAAACATTCCAACTTTAGCCAAGAGTATCACCAACATGTTCGTAAGACACTCGCTGAGTTTCCATGATACCTCTAATGGTTTTTCAGGCACTGGGAGCCAAAGTTGGGCTGGATACAAGCAGCAGCTGCCTCTTCTCAAAAAGTCCCAGTAGGATCCAGTCTGTTCTCGCCACTGGAGGCTGAGCTGACAAACAGCAGAGGATGCTGCCACATTAAAATTTTGCAGGAAGTAATTTGTCAATGAGAGGTACTCTCTAAATACATAGCTTTTGCAAATGGTAAGCTTCAGTTTGAGGCTAATGCAGACAGCTTGGAGGCTACCTCCATGTCCTTTGCTTCCAGCCTCCTTTGGCTGGTGACAGACTCGTGACAGTGTTATGGAGGAAGGAGATGGGGAGGGAGGAATGTCACCCACTTGATCCAGCCATGCCTCCATTCCACTGTGGAAACTGTGTACAGAAAGACATCAGCCCCCAGAGGTGCACATATAGATGTGGGGACTCACTTCCTGGTGCCCTTCACATCATCAGAAGTAGAAAAGCAGAGTGGGGTGTGATTCTGAGGCAATCCAGGCAGTCTGGGTGTGCCCACAGGGTGATCCTATGTACCACAGAGATCCTGGCCACTCACTAAGAGTTTGTGCTGATTCAACAACAGGTCTGAGCACAAGTATGCACAAGGCACTGGGCTTGGTTCTAGAGATACAAAGGGTGGAAAGGATGGGCCCCCCGACTCTGAGGAGCTAACAACCTACAGGATGGAGCTTAAATGACTTATCACTCATCGAACCAGGCCCTTCAAGGTCTCCCTCCAACCATCTCTCTGGCCTCTTCTCTCTTCATCACCTGAGCTTCCCACCACACTGAACCTCCCACCACACTGACCTTCCCATCACACTAAGCCTCCCACCACACTGAGCCTCTCACCACACTGAGCTTCTTCCCACCATGCTGAGCTTCCCAGCACACTGAGCTTCTTTCCACCACACTGAGCTTCTTCCCACCACACTGAGCTTCTTCCCAGCACACTGAGCTTCTTCCCACCACACTGAGCTTCTTCCCAGCACACTGAGCTTCTTCCCAGCACACTGAGCTTCTTCCCAACACACTGAGCTTCTTCCCCCCACACTGAGCTTCTTCCCAACACACTGAGCTTCTTCCCACCACACTGAGCTTCTTCCCAACACACTGAGCTTCTTCCCACCACACTGAGCTTCTTCCCAACACACTGAGCTTCTTCCCACCACACTGAGCTTCTTCCCACCACACTGAGCTTCTTCCCAACACACTGAGCTTCTTCCCACCACACTGAGCTTCTTCCCAACACACTGAGCTTCTTCCCACCACACTGAGCTTCTTCCCAACACACTGAGCTTCTTCCCACCACACTGAGCTTCTTCCCACCACACTGAGCTGCTTCCCACCACACTGAGCTGCTTCCCACCACACTGAGCTTCTTCCCAGCACACTGAGCTTCTTCCCACCACACTGAGCTGCTTCCCACCACACTGAGCTGCTTCCCACCACACTGAGCGTCTTCCTACCACACTGAGCCTCTCACCACACTGAGTTTCTTCCCACCACACTGAGCTTCTTCCTACCACACTGAGCTTCTTAACACCACACTGAGTTTCCCACCACACTGAGCATCTAGCTCTTCTCCAGACTCTACGTTCTTGTCCTCCATTTCTCCTTTCCTGCTACTTTCCTTCCTCTCCTCCATCCTCCCCTCATCATTCCTCAAAGGTTTATTGAAAACCCCCTCTGTGCCTTGTACTTCAGTGGAAAAGCTGGGATATAGACATTTTAAAAAGCATTGGCTCAGTCCTCAAGAAACTTACCAATTAACTATGGGAAACACACACCCAAAACTGTAGCACTCGTTGTTATAACAACAGAAATGTCCTAGAGGGCTGGGAGTAAGAGAGAAAGAGTTCCTAAGGCTGCCTGGGCAATGCAAAAGAAGGTCCCAGAGGGGAACACACTTGCAATGACTCTGAAAGATGATTCTTTGTCTGGCAGACAAGCAAGGGGTGCTCATTTCAGGAAGAGAGGATGGCAGGTGCCACTTTACAGCCGTGTGAGGGGCGGCTGGGCTCTGCAAACAGCAGCAACAATAACACTGAGGAAATAGGGCTAGTCACTGGTTACACACTGCATGCTGGTCATTTTCACAATTATCTCTTGTACAGAAGCTCACTTAATCCTCACAACAACCTTGTTGTTATTACTGTTTCCATTTTACAGATGACAAAACTAAGGCTCAGAGAAAATAAGTCACATGCCCAAGGTCTGTTCCTTAGTATCAGAGCCAGGATTCAGCTCCTGGGCTTTATGATGCCAGAGCTCTAGCCACTGACCTATCCTACCTCCCTACAGATCGTTCAGTGCTGTTCCATATAAATCTCAAGGTCGCTGATAGCCAAAGAGCAGACTGGGGTGGGAGGGGTAGAGGGTCCCACCATGCTGAGGAGTTAGGGTTTTCGTCGGTGGGTGTGGGGAAGCTGTGAAAGGATCAATGAGCACGGGATGGTAATCATCTGATTCTTATTTCTGAGTGAGCTTGTTCTGCTTTGTGGGTAAGATACAGAGGGAAGAGCCAGGGAAGCCATAGGCTGCTACTGGCATCCTGATGAGGAGTTGCAAGGGCTGAACTCAGGCGGGGAGAGATGGGGTGGGGAGCAAAGGGCTCTTCTGGGTGTGTGGGAGGAGTCAACAGGATGGGACTAATGAGAGCTGAAGGAGAAGGACAGGGCAGAATACAGGCTGACTCCCAGATTTGAACAACATCTAAGAAGCCTGTACAGTGCTCCCAGCCAGAGGCCTGAGCTGCCCAAGCCATGTGGTCAGGTCTGCATCCTCTCCATTGCCTCCATCATTTGTATTGGAATTATGTTCAAACCCACCTGACTACAAGTTCTCCAGGGGCAGGGGCCATGGGGAAGGCAACTCTATACCTTTAGTGTTTAGTGTGGCATTTGGCACGGTTTCCATGCAAAATATTAGCTAAATTCATACGTTAAACACAGTATTCTCTGTGTTCCAGGGACTGTGCTAAGTGCCAGGTACACAATGATCAAAAATACATAATGGATGCCTGCCTTCATGGGACTTACATTCTGTGGGGGTGGGAGCGAGGGGGGCTGGGTGGTGCATCAGCTTGTCCTCAATGCCCAACCAGAGCTCCAGAAGGACATATTTTCATCCTTTTATTTGCTGTGATACCCTCAATGTCTAGAACAGTAACCAAAAAAATGCCTGTTGAATGAACAGATGTGTAGTTACAAGGGGCATCATTGCTATAAAGGGAAGAATGAGATGCCAGGATGGGAGGATTGCTTGAGCCCAGGAGTTCAAGGCTGCAGTGAGCTGTGATGGCACCATTGTACTCCAGTCTGGGAAACAGAGCAGGACCCTGTCTCAAAAGAAAAAATAAATAAAAAGATGGGGTGCAAAGAAAGAAGAGAAAACAAGAAATATCTAAGATCTAATGTGTGTGGTCAAGGAAAGCTTCTTGGAGGAGGTAACATTTTAAGCCAAAGTCTGTTAATGTGAGGCATTAGTCATGCCAAAGGAAGAGGAGGGGAAGCTCACGATAGGGTAACAATGAGTTAGTGAAGGAGTCAGTGAAGCCCCCCAGCCTCATACAAAAGGCAGCAAATCCTCGTCTTCCTCCAAGTGGTGCTTCCCCTCTTGGAGCCCCTCAAATAGTCAGTGAATTTATAGAAGCACATGATGCAGTCTCTTCTGCACAGACATTGTCATAAAAGATGATTCCAATTTGGTATTAGAAATGGAAAAACCTGGCGAGAAGAGTGAGGTTGATCACAGTTGATGGGAATAAAACAGCAAGAGAAAGGGGAAAGCATATATGCGGACTGGCAGAGCTCAGTCATGATGGACTTCTGAGGCATCTTAAAAGCAGTCATCTCGTGTTTCCCAGTTTGCTTTTGGTAGGCAAAAGGAGAGAGACAGGAGAAACATTCATAAAGCAGAATTATATTAAACCAGATAACAGGAAATTGCATGTGTGATTTTTTCCACAAGTCAAAATGCATTTATCTATTTGCAGTTCTGGGTCCTGACGTCAGACTTGTTCAGCACCTGACTAGAAGTGCCAAGGTCAAACACCTTTCAGGCAGGGCAGCAGAACACAGGGAGCCCTTTGCAGGAAGACAAGGGCCTTGGTCCCTGTGTTCCCAGCAGGAGTTGACTCAGCTTGGAGAGAACGCTTAGGCCAGGATAGGATGTATCAAAGGGACAGAAGCCAGCCAGCAGCCCCCTCTGCCTTCCTGGAAGGAGCTCCCAAACTCTCACCCTACCCTGCTCTGTTCTTCCTCTCCCTTCTATCCAATATTGGTTCTCTGGGCAACACATCCCCCTATGCCTTGGAACTCTGCCAAATGCTCCCTTGAACCTGAGTTCCCATGAGGTCACCACAACTTAGCGCTCTGCAGTGCTAGCAGCTCACTTCCCCACACCCGATGAACTTCACCTTGAGAAGAGCTCATATGCGCACTTGCCAGTGCCCTTCCACCCATGTGTAAACCTGGGAAGGGGTTTACCCTTTAACCCTCTGCTGTCTCCAGCTCTGACACTTTCTACCCTTCCTCATCACAGTCACTGGTCTCCTTCTCCCTACTTGCCATCACCTTACCTCTCAGGCCTTGACCTTCTTGCTTCTTTTCAGTGCACTTCACCCTGGCTGCAGCTAGACCTCATCCTCCAGCTTCTCTGAAATCTCAACTCCACATGCTCCAGCTTTTTCACATGACACTCCCTCTACTCCTGCCCATCATACCTTCCCAACCCCTGTTTCCCCCATCACCTCCTGTTTCCTTTACCTCTTCCCTTCTTTTTTTTTTTTTTTTGAGACAGAGTTTCACAGTTTCGCTCTTGTTACCCAGGCTGGAGTGCAATGGCGTGATCTCGGCTCACCACAACCTCCACCTCCTGGGTTCAGGCAATTCTCCTGTCTCAGTCTCCTGAGTAGCTGGGATTACAGGCACACACCACCATGCCCAGCTAACTTTTTGTGTTTTTAGTAGAGACGGGGTTTCACCATGTTGACCAGGATGATCTTGATCTCTTGACCTCGTGATCCACCCACCTCGGCCTCCCAAAGTGCTGGGATTACAGGCTTGAGCCACCGTGCCTGGCCTACCTCTTCCCTTCTTCATCCTAAGCCCCTTGGATAACACTTTGGCCATTCTTATAACAACATCTTCAGGTCCTTTGCCCCATTGTCTTCCATTTCTCCAAGCCCAATCCCCCTTCACTCAGTCAATCCTCCTACCCCTTTCTCTACTTCTACAGGAACCGAGTGGCCTAGGGCTGCTGGGACAAGTCATATAGCCCTGCTGGGTGGTGTCTCTACAAATGAGTCATCTGCACCCTCGGCAGGCCCCAGAGGTGTATGGCAATCCATCTAGGACTGATTTCCTCTTCTCCAGAGTGATAGCTTCAGACATTCTTGTCACAGCAAGTCCTTTTCCCATGACATGTCCCTCACCTTCGGCAAAGACTGTGACTTCCTCCACTTAGAAAATAGAGCCTGTGTCATCATAGGCTTTTCCTCAGTCTCCTTCCACCCTAACTGAAAACTCTCTGCCACCACTTCTTCCCTCTCTACTGTGGTCTTGAGGGAAGGAGAATCCCAAATCCCTCTTGGTCTCTAAGGCTGGGCCTCCACCATGCTCTCAGTCCCATGCCTCCCTCCTTCTCTGGAGCCCCTGTAGGGGGATGTTCCGCATTTCTCCTCCAAACCTCCAGCTAACCATTCAATACATCTTTCCCCCTACCCCTTTGTTGTTCTCTAGCATTTCAATATGGTCAAGTTTCTCCTGCGTTTAATGACTTTACTCCCACCCAGGCCATATGCTTCATGAGCTGCTACCTAATTTCTCTGGATAGAGAGCTATCATCTTCATCTTCTGTTGGGTGTTGGCCCCATCCATACACACAATTCTGCCAGTATCAATGTGACCTCCTTTTGATAACCTGTTTTTCAATCCTGTATAAACTTCCCTGAAGCATTTGAGACTGTTGATCTCCTTGAAACTCATTCTTTTCTAAGCTCCTGTGACCCCATTCTCCCAGTCTAGCATTCTGCTGGTCCCTACCTAGTCTCTAACTGTCCTGTCCTGGACCCACATCTGTTCTCACTCTCCTTGTGTCATTTCATCCTCCTCATGGCTTCTTTTACCATCTGCAAGCTGAATTTCTAGATCAGACTTCTCTCTTGAACTTAAGACCCATGTCGCCACTTCCTGCTAGATATTTCCATTTGGAGGTCCCACTAGCTCCTCAAAACTCAGCCAGCAAGCCCTACTGATGATCCTCCATTCAGATCTACATCTCTTCCTGCATTCTTTTCTCATGAGAGCACACCCAAGTGCCCAGGCCAGGCACTTACAGAACAAAAAGTTAGCTGTGACAGTAACTATTGAGTAGCTTTTGTCACTCCTGTATTGCAGTCCTACAAGCAGTCTTACCCCTGGAACTTGGCAAGGGTTCTTCCCTCCATCTAAGGCCCTTCCCCTCCTTCTCACCTGCTGTTCCTTTCACCTTCCTGGCTCCTCCGTAGCCTTAAGGCCTCAGCTTGGACACCACTTCCTCCTAGAAGCCTTTCCTGACCCAGAGCTGGGGCTAGTGTCAGATGGGCAGGGCACTCATGGGCACAAAATGTAAGTGATGGGAAAAAAAACTCAGCAATTAGGATAAATAACCCTTAATACATTTTTTTAAAAAAAATTAATATTCATGCAAAATATCCATGTTAAAACATACCAACATTTGAATCAAAGATGGGCTTTGATGGTGCCGATACCTCACTTGGTGATACCAGTGAGGTGAGTCATCTGAGTATAGGGTTGGATTCAGGCTTTATTTTAAATGTTGTTATTTGTCTTCATTGTGAATTGGATTTATGGCATTGTGATTTTTCTAAAAGCCATATTGCACTAAGACATTATTTGTCATGATAACTGAGATTTTCGTGCCCCCTGAAATTTTGTAGATGAGGTTGGTACTTCCTTCTCTACACCCTATTTCCAGACTGATCCTCCAAGTTTGCGTTAGGTGCTTCTTTTATGTGCATCCATAGCACCAATCCCCTGTATCACAAACACCTGTTTCCTTGACTGCTCACTTCTTGAGGGCAGAGACCATATCCAGATGTCAAGGTTCTAGCACAGCAACTGGCACACAGTAGGTGCTCATTGCCTTGTGTTTAAGTGGATGCCTGTGATTGCATGACTATAGGAGAAACTGGATGGGTGGGTGGATGTAGACATGTGTGTAGGGCTGTGCCTGCACAATGGGAGGGCTGGGCAGATTCCTTCCTCCCCCTGAGGACACTTGTTCTCTCAAGCCAATCAGCCTCAGACTAGCTGCTGTGGGCCAGAACACAGGCACACACACCCCACATGCATATCTCCTGCAGCAATGGTGGGGCCTCACTGGGAAACCTTATATCTGGGTTCTGCCCCCTGGCAGCAGGAAGGATTCAGCTCAGTCTTCAAATGCTGTATAACTTTCACCAGGTCTCAGAATGCCTGCAGTGACAGCCCTCACACCCCAGGCTCTCGCATGCCAGAGGGCATGTCTGGGGCATCTGGAGCAGGTGGGTCCTGCTGCTTGCTTCTCCATGTTGCCTTATCACAGGAGCCCCTTCTTCTTTCCTTCAGATGCCCTGGGGCTCTGGGACCTGGAGCAAGGGGACCATGTTCCTGGAATGGCTGAGTGTATCCCCTCCCCCATCCCTGAGCATGAGCAAAGCCAGCTACAGAAGGGGTTCAGCTGTGTTTTCAGCAGGTGTACTTATAGAGGGTCAGGCCAAGGGGACATGTGAGGTGAGAGGCAAGTAGGCTGACTTACACTTGAGATGCTTCACACCTGGCACATGGTCACACAGACTCCTCTGCACAAGGAGGAGGACCCTTGTTGCTTGACTTAGATCACACACACACACACACACACACACACACACACACACACACACACACAATCCCAGCCATAGAATGCCTTGTCCTGCCTGCTCTCAGCCCAAGGCTGGCATCCTTCATTTTGTAGTAACGTGAATGCAGCAGTCAAGAGTCTGCTCATAAAAGGCAGTGCCTGAAACTGATGGGCAACCCTGACCAGCCCACAGAAGGCCTGCAGTGTGGTAGGAAAGCCTTTGCAGAATCATGCCTGTCAGGAGCACACACACCAACTTCAGGACTGTGGCGCCTGACAGCCCATGATGGTGTCTACAAAACAGGCAGGGTCCCTTTGTCCTGAGAATCCTGGGAAGGTGTCCAAAGAACTCCCCTGATGACTCTGGCCCCTCTCTCCCAAATCTCAGGACTCATGCAGTCCTCACCTCACTATCTGGCACTGACTTTATGACTTCCTATCTGTCCTGCAGGAAGCCCTTCTCCCTGGAAACAGAGCTTCTCCCCTTCCCTCTTCTTCCTTCTCCCCTCCACCACCCCCTCCTGCTTGTCCATCTCTCAAAGCATTAAGCATAGGAGGAGTGGAAGTAGGGGTGACTCCAGAGGAAGCTCCAGAGGCTTAGCCAGGACATCCTCCTTTCCAGAAGCATCTGGGTCCTGACTGCCTCTCCAGTGAGGTAGCCAGCCCATCATGCCCACCCAGAGCTGTCTCAGGGAACCCACTCCATGTCTGACTCACAACTGTTGACTCAAATGAACTTTCAAAGCATCCTCAATGAGTCATTTGTTTCATTTTACCTGCTACCATCTCAAATTGAATTAAGGAAACATCTCCATGAAAGTGCTTCCACATCTGCAGGTGGTAAACATTTATTCTCATTTAATCTCTGGTTTGGGAAAAAGACAGGTAGCAAAGCCTCAGCTACTGTGTTGTCTTGCACTTGCCTTTGCTGCTCAGAACTGGACTGTACTTGAGATCTGTCATGTGACATTAGCAGTTCAGGTCATGTCAGGTCAGGTTCAGTGAGGAAGTCTCCAAAGACTTCCAATGCTGTGGAATATGTTGCTACTGGGACAGGTAACCTGTGAAGAATGTAGACACACCACCTTCTCCCAGTGAAAACGTCCAAGCATCTAGAACACTTTATGCAGACACAGAGTCTCAGGCACTTGATAGCCGGAAGCCCATCCATCCTAGGATGCTGTGATGAAACAGCACATTGCAGGATTTCTCATGAATTTCATTTCTTTTAAGAACATTGAGTCCTACCTGTGTCACTCTGAGCACTGACTTACGGTAGAAGGGCAGCAGAGCATGTCATGTGAACCTTCAGCTCCAAAAGAGGTATAAAGTCACATTTTGTCTCTGTTTTCTCATCTTCCTGTCTTTCAGAGATCGAGCAGGGCAGTTGCGGTGACCCTGGCATACCTGCGTATGGCCAGAGGGAAGGCTCCCGGTTTCGCCACGGCGACACACTCAAGTTTGAGTGCCAGCCCGCCTTCGAGCTGGTGGGGCAGAAGGCAATCACATGCCAAAAGAATAACCAATGGTCGGCTAAGAAACCAGGCTGCGTGTGTAAGTGAGCAGGGAGGAGGCCACGCCAGGGTCTTCACCAAGAGGCAAGGGCCCATTTCCTAGCTAGTCCAGGGGCCCTGTCCCTGGGAACCTTGCAGGTTGTAACAGCAGGTGCACTCTGGTTAGTTTATTCTACTCCTCGGAACATTGCTGGTCGGGTCCTCATTTCTGGCAGCAATGTTGACTGTAGCACTGAGAATGAGTGCTCTTGACATTTGGGGATGTTCTTCAACACCGTCTTACCCTTCTTGGTGATCCTTAAGAGTGAGGAGAGACCACTGGGGCTTAGCCCACCAGGCTGAGACCCAACATCTCCTGCTCATCCTTACTGCCACCACTGACAATCAAGCAGGGTGGAAGGGACTGGCAAGTTTGTAAGACTGTAGACACCACCAGCCTCCAGTGCTGTGGGAAAATGCCTTGCCAGGATATAAAGTTTCCTAAAATTGCTTCATCTCGTATTGGATTTAGGGAGGGATGAGGGATCAAGCTATCTTTGGACTGTTGATCTTTTGGGGAAGGGTTGGAGTTGAGTGGTCTGTTTCGTGGAGATAACAAAAGACTTTCTTCCTTCTTCCTGGATGGCCTGGCCATACTTTGCATCACAAATGACATCTTAAGTCTTCAGTTGCGGTGGGATTGGCAAGGATGAGGGTCTGTGTGTAGCCAAGGGAGGCCCAGGCATGGTCTCTGTTGGAAAATCAAAGGTTCCAGCTTCTCTGGGCTGTCACCTCTTCTCCCATCCCTTGTCACTCCTCCTCCATCTCTCTCCATGTGCTTCTCTCAGGGAAAGACAGGCAGCCTGACCCTCAGATCCTTCATCCGCCTCAGTGGGGTACTTAGGGCCTCAAGCTTCACACACCAGAGATGGGTGATCCCTCAGGGCTGGGGGAGGAATAATCTGGGAGACTGTAAGGGTATCTGTGATGACTGAGAGTTTGGTGTATGAGTTGATGAGTTGGGATGTACCACGGTGATGATACTTTTAAAATGAAAAAAAAAATCACTTTGTCTGGTAAAGCATTTTGATGACTTCTGAGTTTATTTATGTAAAAAGTCTTGAGAGGTTTAAAGATCAAATCACCCTTAAATACACATTGAACAAATCACCCTTATTGAAAAAAATTAAATTGCACGATATCTGCTCATCTCTGTTCCCCACTGTGGTTAGAATATAGAGCCCAACAGCATTAGCCGTGTAGCATGCTGGGAGCCACGAAAACCTGGAGGATCAGGGAGCAGCTCAGGGCAGGCAAACACAAAGACTCTGCCCATTGCAGAGACCAACCCCAGGGACGGGTGCACAGGGCAGGGCTCTGCAGAGGCAGGGCCTAAGAAGATAAAGGTACACTCAGTGGGAGCCCCAGGTGCCATGAGGACTTAATCTCTGAAATTCATGTAGATAAAACAAGACAGAGAGAAGTGGAGAGATCTAGCTTCAGCAACAAAGAGGTGGGAGGATTGACATGGGAAGCGGGACCAGCCAGCCTCTTAGGACAGTTTCACTGCTCCCCAAGCTGAAAGAGGCAGGTAGCAGAATGCCACCTGAGGGGCTGATGCTCAACCCCTCCAAGAGTTTACTTGGCCTTTTGACCCTTAGGAGCAGGTTTAGAACATCTTTGTAAAACCTTCACCAAGGGCAGAAGACCTTGAAGTGCTGCCCAGCAGGCCCTTGGTGTCCATGAGCAGGGCTAGCAGCCTCCAATGAGCTGGGCACTGCTTGCAAACAGCTGAGAAGGAAAGAGGATAGAGCTGTCCCAGCAAGTTTGTATCAGTGCTCCCTGTGGTTTAAAACAAGGATAGGGGACTGAGGCTTATGGATGAGAGCTGTGAAGCAGGTACTCTGGGGAGATGACATGGCATTTCTTCTTCTAGACAGTTCTGGGTAGAGCAGGATGACATCCCCAGGCATTTTCATCCCTCAGGTGTTTCTGGACATTAGAGAATAACAGGACACAGCTTGAGTCTCAGGGCTGCTGGCTTCCATGGAGGAAGCCAGAGGGAGCCAACCAGCCCCATGTCTTTGCAGCATATAGCAAGGTCACATTTGCATTTCAATAAGGTGAGGGACTTCCATCTGCCCACTCTCTACTGAGTGCCCAGCAGGGAAACTTTTATAGGTCCTGGGATTTGCCCTCAGGGAGCTCATAGTCCAATCAGTAGAGACAGTATGGTGATAAGAACGGCCTGGTACACTGAGATGACTTTGGTTTCAAAATCTGGAGTTTCTTAGTTCTAGCTCAGCTTTGTGACTAAAGCCAGGGCATCTCCTCTTTAGATTTTCATTTACTGACCTATCCAATAGGGTAACACTCCATTCTGGCTCTAAAAATTCTAACCGTCTATGATCATATTTATAGAAAAAGATTGCTATGATGTGAATAGTCCCCACATCTCCCACAATAAATACCTGGAAGCTACTTTGAAAGTGGATCATTATAGAGCAAGTCATACTTTGATTGATGGACAGTGTCAAACTTTGGTGTCCTCTTAACTCTAGATCAAATGTATTATGGTGTTATCAATAGAAAAGGGACAACCCCTACAAACGTCTATAAAAATATAAAATAGTAAGGTTGGTCTCTATGTTTTATAAAGTGCTCATAAATGTACATACAAAAGCTCCTCTAGCAAGTCATTAAGTGCCCTAAATTTTGCAATACATTAGTCACAATAAATATTAATACAATACTTGGCAAACAATACTGCCCTTTCCTTATTGGAAGCTAGAAAGGGATTGGGGATATTATTTCAACTGCTCAAATTTCTTTGAGCAGTTGTCTGAAGAGGTACAAAGCATTGTATTGTTCTTCTCTTGAAATATTTCCTTCAAAACAACTCTTTGCTAGGGAATTACTCTGCCAAGAATACACAAATGCACCCTTCCTTCAGGTTCCAAAACATTTTCTGTAGCAAGCAGAGACTTCAGAATCATTTTGTTGGCTTCTGAGCTGCCCTCACAGTAGTGGATGCTCAATAGATAGTCTTTTTTAAATTTAGGTTTGTAAGAAGATGATTTATCTCACAGTGAAAAAATGTTTTGAAAGAAAAGGTGGAGCCAGCTTCATTGCTCTTACTCTCTGGTCCTTAGTTAATTCATCTCCAGGGACCCCTGCTCAAAATCAATGGGAAGTAATATCACTTTCCATCCCTTCAAGCTACTGAGCACCTGTCTTTCCTGTGCTGAGCAACATGCATTGGATGCAGAGGTGTTCCGTCTCTGCCTAGGAAATTTGCTCACCCTGGCTGTCATGGTGGGAAAGCGTTGGCCAGGCTGCACATATTCTTTACCTTCCAGAAGCTTTGCCCATTTCACTTCCTTCTTTATCAAAGAATAGAGAACCTTTCCCATAAACCTTGTTCAGTTATTCTTCCACCACAAGAGATACAATGGGAAGGAAGATACAAATAACTCTGCTGGTGGTTTGCACAATACTTGATGCTTTGTTGGCAGGCTGGCAGAATGCTTCACACTTCATAAGGAAGCCAGGAAACCAATTATCAGTCCATTAGCAGCCACTTTCAAAAGAAGTTTCAAAACAGCCTTCACCAGAGATATGCCAGGAACACATGAATACACACTTTCTTTTTGCCATTTTGTAAACCACCTTAAGAACATGTGAATCCTAATTGCTCAGTTCTTAATGTATGTAGTATATGTGTCAAATGTGAAGCCAGGGATTTCTTGGATGTATACTATTTAAGTTACAAATTAGCAATCTAATCCTGAGAGGTCAAGAGAAGGAGAATTGGATCCTTGGGTGCTCAGAGAAAATGTCCCAGAAGATACAGGACTTGGGCTTTGGAGAGTTGGAAGAGAAAGTAGGATTTTCTACACAGAGATGCTGTGGGAAATGGCCCTCTGCTAGTATCTTTCTGTCCTTTCCCCTGACTTCCTCATTACTTCTCCCACCTTCTACTCTGGTGACATGCACACACACGCACACATGGAATGAATTGGGTAATGGGATCTGCAAGAAGCTGGTCTCTCCCATGGACCATTACTCGAGTAGAGTTTCTCAACTTCAGCACTATTAATATTGTGGCCCAGATAATTCTTTCTGTGTGGGGCAGTCTTGTGTATTATGGGATATTTAACACGTCTCTGTCCTCTACCCACTAAATGCCAGTAGCAACTGCCCCACACACCAGTTGTGACAGCCAAAAATATCTCTAGACATTGCCAAATGTTCCCTGGGGAAAAAAACCATCACAGAATAAGAACCACTCGTCTAAGATAACTTAGTTTTGTCAAATTCCAAATATGAAGAATCCTATGGATTTGTGTTTTAAGTGAGGTTATGATTAAAGTCTGTAGCATTATGAGAGTGGGAAGGCATGGGTTAGAGGAGAATGCCAATTTTATTAAATGTTCAGTGGGAAAATATGAATCCTCCTTACTATGTTATCGGGTATTCTTTCAATTTATAGATTAAAACAAAGTTCAAAGAAATATAGCTAACACGATGGCCATAGAACCATTAAATAATTGGCAGAATTTGAGCTATTAATTGACAGAGCAGTAACTTGCACCCAAGTTCCCGCTCCAAGTCCTGCACTCTTTCCATTGCACTACATTTCTAGAAGCTTAGGGATCATCTGCAAAATGTAAGGACAAGGAGGCCTTAGCACAAAAATAGACCAGAGTACAGAAGCCAATTGCTGGCTGAGTTACCCCCATGAAGTAACAAAGGTTGACAAGAGTTAGACAAATCCAAGGATACATTTGTGACCCTTATTGGAACTCTATCAATATTGTATACCCCCAACATACAATATACTGGGATTGGAACCTCTTCCTAATCTTTACTTTTTCTTGTTCTATGGTTTAAAACAAGGATAGGGGACTGAGGCCATTTATTTATCTACCCATCCATTTGTTTATCCATTATGATTTATTGAGTACCTACTGTGTACAAAGTCGGCTGCATAAGAGGGTATAACGGTTCTTGGTCAAATTCTAAACTGAAGGGCCTTTGGGGATGTTCCTGCTCAGGTTAAAGGGACAATCTCATGGTGTCATGCCCTATGTAACGTATTATAACTCTATCTCTAGATGTAGCTGGAGCTCAAGGGCCAATACTTGACATAGAGTTTTGGTATGTTCTTGTATTTTTAAAGTTCAAGCTAATTTAATGATTTAGATAAATCTACAAGTTTAAATAAAGAAAATATTTATATTCTCTCTCCCTTAAGCCAAATTGATTTCAAATTTGGCCACTCTTTTTTTATTCTTACCCATCTATACACATACGTTATGTGGTCTTAATCACAGTGAACATACCATTTTGCATTCTGTGTTTTTAAGTCCATACTCTGTTGTGAATCTTACTGTGTTGCTACGTGTATTTCATAGTTATCATTCTTAAAATCTATGGGTTCTTCTATCAAATGAATAAACCATGACTTATTCAACCAATTATATTCAATTATTTTATGTAAGGCTATAATGAACATCTTCGGGCCTATGGCTTTCTTTTTCTTCTCTTGAATTATTTCCTTAGGATAAATTTCTAGGAGTGACATCGGATCAGGGCATGAATATTTTTATAACTCTTGATGGCTATTATTGTATGGTTCCCCTCAAACTATTGTGTCAATTCATAATCCCAGTAGCAAAAGCTATAAGATTAAGAACAAGATTCATAAAATGTGTGGTCTTTCCATCCAGAAACATGATATGTCTCTCTTTCATGTTTATCTATTTTCACTTTTCTAAAGATAGCAACTTTGTGGTTTCCTTCATGTAGGTCGTGTATATATTGCTTGTTAGAGTCACTAAACTTTGTTAGCGTCACTAAACTTCAAATATTTGTGTGGCTTTTTAAAAATTGCTAATTTAGTAGCTATAAGTTTAATATATTTCTATAGCACACCTTTGCTAACTACTGTAAAAGTGCCCAATGTTAAGTGCTGCGAATTCAGAGATGAACTGGCAATCCATGTCCTCAAGGAGCTCTCTTGATGTGGAGATAGACACTGTTATGTAAATGAAGCGGGCCCTTATGGCTTACAATTTAGTTTTTCAATGAGAAAACATCGGTAATATAAATAGATTTAAGTTCATTCTTTTATTAAACATATTTATTGAGTGCCTGCAATGTGGCAGGCATCATAGTGGGTGCTGAACAGAAGAGCAACAGCCCCTCTTCTTATGGGGCATAGACTTGACATCATCTCCGTTAAAATGGCTGGGCCGGAAAGATAAGAGGCCCTGCTGGAAAATGAGACTTCCAAGAAGCAGCAGTGGGTTCTGGGAGAAGCCACAGGGTTTGGACCTATGCAAAATGAACACGTTCCGTAGATACATTGATGCACACATAAACACCCATGCACACATGCGCACCCACACTGCAGGTCTGGGTGCTTGGGCTTGCAGTGGTTCCTATAGGGAATGGCTGCTCCCAAATGGATGTGAGTGAAGAAGGAAGGTGGGTTTAGGGTAGCACAGTCTGGAAACAGACTGCTGGGTAGCCATGGACCAGATACATATCCCTGTTGGGATAAAAGGGATAAAAGAGGTGTCTGGAGGACTGTCAAGATTGCCATCACAGGACACTGGATGGGGACTTTAGTCTTGGCCTTTCTTCAGCTGACCTGGGTCCAGCCCTGCCTAGAAGGGACATGGAGCATTTGCTGTTTCCAGTCCCTGTATAGCAACCACTGGTACTGACTTGTGGCTACTGGGGTGTTGGTATTTTCCTTCCCAATTTGAAGGCATTCTGTCTATATCGTGTATAGAAATTCTTTGCGATATCTGATATATGTATCTTCCCAATCCCATTTTCCCTTTTTGTTTTCTATTATTCATTGTACAGTTGTTTTACATTTCTATATAGACAAATCTCTCAATATTTGTGATTTCTTTTCAAAGCTGACAAAGTTATTCTGCCATGGATCTGAGAAACATTTCATTCTATTTTTGGTTGTCAGTAATTTGATTTTTTTAAATATAATTTGTTAATCCATCTGGAGTTTATTTAGATGAATGTATAATATTGTCCAAACTATTATGCAGTTTTCCAACACAATTTATTAAGTAATTCATTTCCCTTTTGATTTGAGGGAAATGAATTGTTTTATTACATACTGAATCCTCAAATGTAGTTAAGTCTATTTCTTGAGTCACCACTTTGTTCTGCTGCTCTATTTCTATCTTAGCACTGGTATTGAATAATTTTAATTGTTGTTTTATAATGTGTTCTAATATCTGGCAGAGCTAGAAACAACTCCTTCCTCCCTTAATTATTTTCTCTTTCAGAATATTCATTGTTATTCTCATCTGTTTGTTGTTCAAGATTAATTTTAGAATCACTTTGTCAGAGTAAAAAAAAAAAAACCTATTGGGATTTTGTGTATGCACTCCTGTTAAAATATAAATTAACTTGAAGAAAATAGGCATTTTTATAATACACAGCCTTCATATCCAGATATATGGCATATCTCTTTTTGTTCGCCCACTTTCGTTTTTCTAAATATAACACCTCCATGGTTTTCTTCATATAGGTCACATACATTGCTTCACATACATTGCTTGTTACCTTTGTTCTTAAATAGGCAGGTACTTTTTTCACTTCTCCTCCACCCTGACCTCAATGCCACATGCACAGGTGGAGTGTGCTCTTATCTTCCTTCCCCTCCATGGCTGAAACCTAGTATTCCCTGTAAACATACAATCCCAGATTTTCCATAACAAATGTAATTTCTAACATCATTTCCCTTGGCCCAGAAAATAGGATCACAATAGCTAGAGTCCTTGGAAATTGCCTTTTTGAAATGATCAGAGCCAGAGTTGGGATCAGCAAAGGTTTAAATGCATCAGTCTTAGCATGGGGGATAATATTCCTGGGAACTGTTTGTGATCAGGCCAGGGACCATGATCAATGTGAGCTTCCTCTGCTTAATGTAACATTCTGCTCATTTCTCTAGGCTTCCTTCAAGGTTTCATTGACCTACAGATGGCCCCAGAAAACAAGCAGGGAACTTAGGGAGTCCCAGGGCACCCTCCCTCTGTTATCCAGTCCTCAAGAACCTGGACACTGAAGACCTGTGGTCTCCCTTTGCTAGTAGTGGGCAGAGCAGGGGGTGCCTGCTCTGCAGAGTACTACCAGTGGTCCGAAGGGGATGTCACCTTGAATGGAAAGTCAGGCACTATAGTCATAGCTATGAAGCATTCCAGGTCCATGGGGCAGCCTGGGAAGGGTATGCCAGAGCTTAGGGAGTCCAGGGCTGAAAGAACTGACCCTGGATGAAGAAATGGCTCACAAAGGAGGCTTCTGGTGTTGCCTCTTAGAATGTACAAAGAGGCATAGTCAATTCTTGTCCTACCAGGTCAGTGTAGGTTTGTTACCTTTGTTTTCAGATAGGCAGATACTTTATGGGGGAAGGAAGATTCTAGATTGAATCAGGTCCTCACCCAAGGGAATAGGATCTACCCTTGCAGGGTATATCTCTGTCCCAACTAGAGGCTTCAGTCTCCAAAAGGAGTCTTCGGTCTCACAGCAGAGGCTAGAGAGGAAACCATGAACCAGAGCAGAAGCCCAGTCCCTAGGCTGGGGCATACATATTGAAGAAGGGTTAGCAGGAGAGGGAGATCCAAAAACTCAGTGGGCCTGTAGGTGTGCTGGGCTTCTCATAAGCCCAACCGTTACTGGCTCTGTGCAGCCACACACACCTCACCCCACCAGTTTGTGGGGATGGAACTCCCCAATGTGCCATTATGCTTAGCTGGGCTTGGCTCAAAATCTATCTATAAGAACCGAGCCCGTGGGATACAGATCTTCAGTGTACCTGGCCAGGATGAGATCAGGCAGACTGAAGGGATGGCTCACAAACGAGGTCCCCAGCCTTTCCTATCAGGATGCTCAAGGAAGTAGTCGGCACTTTCCCTACCAGGCCAGTGTGAGTTACATACATCACTTGTTTTCTTTACGTCTAAATAGGCAGGTACTTCAGGTACTTTTAGGAGAATGAAATGTCTTTGGTAGCCCTGCCTAGTCTAAAGTAGTTCCAAACCTAGCTAACCACAGGGCCATGGGCCTTTTAAAATACAAAATTCCTGGCCTTGTCCCCCAAAATTCCAATTCACTAGGTCCAAGATAGGGCCTACGAATTGTAGTTCTAAAAAACTCCTAGATGATCTAGACATCAGGTCATATTTCTAAACAACTAGTGTGGACCACATACTGTATGCCAGTTGCTTACAGGAAGTTTTGTGTCATTTCTGTGAGGTTTGGTCCCTTGAATTCCTTTCTTGAATTCCTCTGGGCTAATGGGAAGGCTTAAGCTCTTGGATTACATCATGCCAAGATATTTTTGTCCTAGCTAATACTTGTGTCATGCCAAGATCCATGGGCTTGTGATGCCTGTGGTGTTATGTTGTGCTCATATGCTGTTGCTGTGAAGTTGGCCAGGATGAGCTGCTGGGTTGTGATGCATGTGGTGGTATGTTGTATTCATATGTTGTTGCTGTGAAGTTGGCCAGGCTGAGCTGCTGGGTTGTGATGCATGTGGTGATATGTTGTGTTCATATGTTGCTGTGAAGTTGGCCAGGCTGAACTGCTGTAACTCAGTTGTTAGGATGATGTCTACTCTCAGGGACCGTGGGATGTTGACCTCCATGCTGGTATCCCATCAAGGAATGAGATGCATGGTCCAGTACTCTGACGTTACAACTTGATGTTTTTCGTTTAATTTAAATGCAGCAAAATGTGGGAGTGGGTATGTAATGGGCATTGCACTCAGCACTGGACAAGTGATGAAGATGATTCAAACATGGTTCTTGCCCTCCAGAGCTCATATTCTAGTGAGTAAGATAAGCACTTACTTTTATTTTAAAGCAGTCTCTGAATGATTGCAATTATAGACGTGGTCACAAAGTGCCACCAGAATGTAGAGGAAGAAAATTTCATTCCAACTGGCAGATTTTCAGAAGTCTTCTTAGAAGATTGTAGCACAGGCAAAATTTCAGTAACTTCAGTCCAATCCAACCCAGGAATCTGTCCAAAATCAAACTGTGAACACAGTTTAATCCAAGGCCCAGATCAAAGGCCTTATTTCTATAGCTAAGAGTTCTAGTCCAAGGTATATTAGGACCACAGCTACCTGGATAGAATAGGGACTGGGAAAACTGGCCAAGCTTTAAGAGTCTAATCCTGGGCTGTGACCTCTACTTGTAGGAGAATGAGGTATCTTTGTTATTGTCACTTCAGCTTTCACCTTTGGAATCAAGCCAACAGGCTCTGTTTTCTCTGTAAAATGCACAACACTGTTTGTGTGCATTCTCCACTGTGCTCTCCCATGTCTGACTCAGAGAGCTATGGAGGCAGACACAGTTTCCCTAACCAGGGTCTGTTTTCACAGCTGCTAACTCAAAAGCTGGAGCTTGAAGTTCTACCAATACTCCTACCCTGTTCTTTGAGCCTGTTGGTAAATTTGTCATCTTACTTGCACATATGTGCATTACTATCAGCCCTTATTGATATGGGTGTCCTCAGACTCTGTGGTCCTTGAAGAAGGTACTACATACCTTTTCTGGGACTTGGCTTTCTAAGAGAGGCTTAGGTTACCCCTCCTGTGTTGATTGGCCCTTCATCTAGGGCTTATGTATAAGAGCAATCTTTTGGAGGACTCAAGGGAGGTGGGTTCAGAGAAAAGTCTCCTGGCCCTAGGCTACCTGATCAACTCTCATCTTGCTCTGGGACTCAGATCAGACTCCCCCATGGTCTTACAGGGAGCTCTCCCAGGCTACATGTAAACTCCCTTGGATTATCATGTTTCCCCTGGAGAAAAATCCAAATGTACTTCTTGTGTTCCTGAAGAACAACCAGCATGTATTCTTTTCCAGTCTTCAGTGGGTGGTGGTAGTCTGAGGCATGACTGCACCATGGCAGTTCTAGACTCCTTGAGTGAGGATGCTCTGATGAAAAGGCTTAGAATCATGATGGCGTTCTCTAACAGAGCTCAGGGACTCAGGTAAAGAGGACAGGCTCTGAGTGCTTCAAAGACCCAGGAACCTGGGCCTGCAGTCCTGAGAATACCTCCTGAGTTGTTGAAGATGTGATTCATACCCTTTCTTGAATTCATCTGGGCTAGTGGGAAGGCTTGAGCTCTTGGATTACATCATGCCAAGATACTTTTTTCCTAGATAATACCAGGTTAATAAGAGCAGCTGAAGCTAACCTTAGCTGGGCATAGAAGCCAGCTGGGCATAGAAGCCAGATATGCCCATGTAGCAAGAATAGGACCCTACGAATATCACTCACAGGATCCTGGGGACTGGCTGCGGGCAGCTGTGGGATCTTATAGGAGACAGAAGCACTTTTGAGTAACTTTTGCTTGGGGCATGGAAAGACTGGGTTATCAGAGCATGTCACAGTTCCTCAGAATCTCACAGTGAGACTCAAAGACTGACAGAATATCCAACACTCAAGTGAAGAGCTGTTCAGTACCAGGTATTTCTATGCAGCTGACAGTATCTCTCCTTTCTAAGGTGATCTGCCCACAGAAGGTGGCTCACCAAGTCACGGGTGGCAGCCAAGGAATCACTAATTCCTGCAAATGGGGAATTTTGTCAGAATATTCTGGACTTGGAATTACCTGTTCATTCCTTGAGGAGTGGAGGGACTGAGGACTAAAGAGCAAACCTTTTGGTCTGGGGTGTTTCTGGATCGAGGGTGTGCTAGGGGAGGAGTGGGGAGACACCTCTTTTGCTGCCTTAGGCTGGTTGAGACTAGGAGATAACGCCAAGCAGAAGCACGTGTGGAGACAGCCATCAGCAGCAGAGTGGGGATGTGCCTCTTGTGTCAAATTCAGCCAAAATTAAATGTATACCTTCCCTGAGCCCAGCGCAGTGCTATGCACTGTGCTTTCACAAACTTCATCCTGTTGAGTCTTCACAACAAAGCTGCAATTTAGAAGTTATTAATCTCATTTTTTATATATGAGGGGAAAGACTCAATGATGCAAAGTAGCTGCCCTCTCTGTCCCTTCCAAGTATATACAGCTAATAAGTGAAAAATATATGCAAACCCCTAATTTTTGGAAAGATTCATATTTGCTCCAACTTTGGCATGATAGCTTGTTCTGGCTACCTACATTTTCCAAAAAGCTTATCTGTTTTCAAGGTAAAAGCTGAGCCCCAGAAGTGTGGGCTCAGCTACTTCCCAGTAGCACAGGGCAGGGGACCTTCTTCGTACTTTGTTCCTGTGAGCTGGGGACATGAGTTCCTCAGCCAGCCACTGGGAATGCATGAAAATCCCAATACAGAGGCTGGCCTTGGGAAAGACCTCTAAACATCTCAATGAAGAGGGTCTAAAGGCCGGGGTAAGCACCTGGAATGGTTTGGTGAGGGCATTGCATTATTCCAGAGGGGTGGCAAGAATCAGTCATGGCCGCAGGGTAATTCTAGACAGTGGGTAATTTCCAGAGGTTGTGCTGATAAACAGTCGTGTAATTTATACCAAGAACCTAGCCAGCCTCTGTGGGGTACAGGTAACAGGGTCCAGCCATCGAGAGCAAGAACTTAGCAATTGTCAGACCCTTACCAATAAAATAAACTTCAGTTTAAGATTCTAGTTTCAGAGGGAATTGAATTGCGAATAAGGAACCTGAAGGAAAAGCTACTTTCATGAGTAGCTGCTACTATGAGTAGGGTGACAATATATACCTATTTACTTCAGACAATTCCAGTTTACATTTTTTATTCTAGATAATTGTTCATATTGCCCCCTTTCATTCTCAGAAGTGTCCTAGTTTGGGCAATATGTTATGTGGGCACCCTAACATGCCAGAGACTCCATGCCAAGAAAGGGATAAAGGGATTGGACCTGAGTGAGTGATTTGAATGCCTAGAGGGATCTCTGAGCCAAAGGTTTGTAAGGCTGTATATAGTGTTTTCCGTGTGTGTGTGTGTGTGTGTGTGTTTTACTTGTCACTGACTTGAAACTTAAGCTCTATATGATTAACACCTTCCCACCTCTCTCCCTCACCCGATGCCACTTTTCTGTCAAAACTCTTGCCTGCCTCAGTGCCTCTCCACTTACAGTTCACCATGTTGGAATGTCCATCACGAGACTGGTTTTATCTCATCATTCCTTAACTGTCACATTCCCAGAGAGGCCATTTCTAACCACCTTATCCAGAAGAGCAATCTTTCACTTTTTATTTCCTTCATACCCTGTGTTTATAAGTGTATTAGTCAACTTTTGCTGTGGTATCAACAGCCCAAAACTCTCAATGACTTGCAGCAATAAATATTTATTTCTCATTCATATTTCAAGAGGGCCGGAAGTCAGTTGCAGCTCTGCAGGGCTTTCCTGGGCTCCACATAAAATCTCATTCTGGGACATAGGCTGAAGGACCAGGTTGTGCCTAGAGCATGCTGTTCTCATGGCAGGAGGCAAAAGCTTCAGAGAACAGAGCCAAACTACCCAAGTACCTTTAAAGCCTCTGCTTGGAAATGCCTATGTCATGTCCAATCATAATTCCGTCACCTAAAGTAAATTGCAAGACTAAGCCCTAAGTCAATGGGAATAGGGAAGAGAGCACCACCAAAAGAGATATATAGCAAGGGCAAGGAGAGAACAAATGATTGTGAACAATTAGTATAATCTGCCATAATAAGTGATGATTATTTTATTTGTTGATTATCTGGCACCCTTACTAGACTTTAAACTCCCTGAGGACAGACATGTATATGTCTGTTTCATTATTGTACCAATCATATAGCAAATTGTTAGTATTGTTTTCCTATTTTTGTTATAGTTATTAGTAGTAGTGTTATATGGCTGCTACTATATAAGCAAAGCCAACATAGCTGGAGTGAGAGAGCATTTGGTTTGGAAGACGCTTGGCCACCCAGGTTCTATTGGCAGCAGGATTTTATTCTACAGCCCTTGAGCTAGTGTGGTTATAGCCAAGAGTGGCTGAGGCCCTAAGTGCAATGAGCCTGTCATATAAACTCTATCACTGCAGCTAGGAAGGATAAGGGGGCAGGGGGAGAGAATGTTCTAGAAAAAGAAAACCACTGGGGCAAAAATACAAACATGGAATAGCCTTGAACATTTGGAGAGCTGCAAGTAGTTTAATCTGACTAGAGGTGTAGGATGCAATGGAGGGTGGTGGGGAGAGTGCAAAAATAAAAATACAAGAGATTGGCAAGGGCCTTTGGTCACTGAGGGTCTTTTGTGTCTCTATGAGGAGTCCAGACTTTATTTTCCGTGTAGTAGGGAGTCGTTAAGGAGTCCCAAGCAAGGATGTAACAGCAAAAGAACTTGTGATTTTCAAAACTGACCCTGGAGCCAGTATGGAGAATGGATTTGAAAAGAGTGAAATTCAAAGTAGAGGACCAGGTAAACTATGGCAGTCACAAGAGGGCCTCCACTTAATAGGGATGTGATGAGGATGTGACAAGTACAAGAGATACTGAAGAGATAGAATCAACAGAATTGAGTTACTGATTGAATATGAGAGCGAGGGAGGAAGAGTTGACATGTTTTGCTTAGGCACCTGTGTGTTGTCATTCATGGAGATAAGGAATGAAGGCGGCTTAGGAAAATAGATAAAGAGTTCCATTTTGGACATGCATTTGAGGTGCCAGTGGGATCTCCAGGAGCGATATACATCAGACAGTTTTGCTTCAAGTCTGGAGTGTGGTAGGAGGATTTGGGCTACTAGTATTTACTTTGGAGGCAGTGGCATACAGGAAGTAAGAGTGGGGAGTAAGAGCACCTAGGGCAACCTATACCTGGGTGACGGAAGGGCTGAGTCATTTGTGAATGCCAGGAAACATTCCAGGTCCCAGAGAACCTTGGTTCCCTTGAGAACCAAGTTTGGGAAAACTTGGCCCCTGAGAACCAAGTTTTGGGAAGAAGACAAAAGGTTCAATTGTGGACATGTTTTGTTTAAGTTGCTGTTATAAAATCCAAACTGCCTTTCATGATCTTTAAAAGACCTCATCATCCTCTTCAGTTCATCTTGTGTTCCTTGCTCCTTCTATCACCCTGCTTCTATCTACCATGCTGGCCTCCCTTCTGTCCCTCACATGCACCAAACTCATTCCCACCCAGGGCCTTTGCACTTGTAATTCTTCCCCCCCTGTCCAAAGGCCACCTCCTCAGACAGGCCATTTCTGCCACCTTGTTAAAGCAACCCACCCCTGTGCCATCCCTTCTTTTTTTTTTTTTCCATCACCTATTAGAATGTAAGCTTCACAGGGACTAAGGACTTGCTCATCCATCTCGGTGGTTGCTGATCACAAAGCTAGAGCAGTGACAGGCACACAGCAGATGCTCCATCATTCCATCAATACTTGAGCTAGATGGAGACATTTCAAAGACCATTGGATACATAGGTCTGGAGTTCAGAAGAAATGTCTTTTCTGTAGGCATACATTTAAGAGTTGTGTGGGGATGAGGTGCCCTAAAGAGGATCAGCAAATGATAAGTTGACCCTAAAATAGATCTGTTCATGTTTCAAAAGGTAGAAGTTAGGTAGAAGAGGAAAGCTTTCAAATGACCATCAAAGGGCAGTCAGAGCTAGAGGTGGAAACCTGGAGAAGGTATTATGGAAGACCCAAAGTGTCTTAGGAATGAGAGAGGGCCAGCTCTGTTAAATGCCCTGCTAATTTGTCTCAGAACACCAGTACTCAAATCCTACCTGTCCAAGAGATGGGAACCGGACAGAAAAAAAGACACACAAAAACTTGAGTACAAGCCAGGTGTCTTAAGACCAGAGTGAGCAACATAATAAGACACCTGCCGCTCCCTACCCCCACATCTCTTTTAAAAAATAAAAATAATTAGCCAGGCATGATGGCACACACCTATAGTCCCAGCTACGTGGGAAGCTGAGGTGGGAGGATCACTTCTAGCCCAGGAGTTCAGGACTACAGTGAGCTACAGTTGCACCACTGCACTGCAGCCTAGAGATAGTGAGACCCTTATCTCTCAAAAAAAATTGTTTTAATAAAAAACAACTTGGGCACGGTTTATGGTTTTTATACTGGATTATATCAAATATGAATCTAGGAGGACATGCATGTGCTCAGGAAATATGCAGCCAGTATTGTCCATTTACCCTTTATACTCCTTTAGGAATGTGTGTGTGTTTCTAGCCTACATCCTCGGTATTCTCCTTAGAGAGAATTGAGCCTAAAGTTAACTTAATCTTGTTTATGATAAGGATAAGCCCTGCCCAGTGACTAGCTTTGCCCTGATGCAAGTGATCTTGAGAACCTCAGACAATATCTTTGGGACTAACACAGTTAAATAATAACTTTCACCAAGCTCCAGTGCCAAAGATGACATTAAGATAACTGAGACAAAATTTTACATACACTGAGCTTCTGAGCGGAAAGAGGTGAAAGAAATTTAAGGTTGGGTTTGTGAAGCCTCTGTTTCCAGCTCAACAATAGCTTAATCAGCAGAGCTGCCTCAGTTTACTGATCTAGATACATACATTGAAGCAAGAACAATCTGATTGGGCCACTTCTGCTTGGGTGAGCATTGCTGGAGAAAATCGCCCAACCAGACAAATTGTGACTGCTATAAATTCATGAACACCAATCTCAGTCAGGCTCACAATAGTAACTGGCAATCCATCTGTGTTTCTCAAGTCATTCCTTTCTCCATTTCTCCATGGAAACTACCCCAACCATTTTCTGCTCTCCCCAAACTCATGAACAGCCCCTTTCCTCACCTTGCTCCCACCTCACAGGCAACACTCTCAATTTTCAAATGCTAGAGACAACAAGCCTACAGACCAACACCCATCCTCACTCTTCCTCTGTTCTTCCCACCTTTTATAATAGATGATCAATCATTTCTTCCATCAAAAAACAATTCCCCTGTAAATTACCCGTCAAAAAAAATTTAGCACAACTCCATTTAGGCTTTAGATAAGGAAACTTTAAAAACCTTTAACACAACAATGAGAAATGTATTTTTACCTTGTAACTTTGTACACACTTGCACGTAATTGAACCATACATTTCACAAACAGTACTTACCTTTATTGCCTATATTGAATTCAGGTATTTCCTATTCCCTTCTTTTATTAGCCTGTTCTTACACTGCTATAAAGAAATTCCTGAGGCTGAGTAATTTATAAAGAAAAGAGGTTTAATTTGGCTCGTAGTTCTGCAGGTTGTACAGACATGGCACCAACATCTGCTCAGCTCCTGATGAGAGCCTCAGGAAGCTTACAATTATGGCAGAAGGCAAAGGAGAGCCAGTGCATCATATGGCAAGAGTGGGAGCAAGATGGGGGTGGGATGGGTGGTAGATACCACATGCTTTTACACAACCAGATCTTTCATGAACTACCAGAGCAATAATTCACTTATAACCAAGGGAATGATGCTAAGCCACTCATGAAGAATCTAACCCCATTATCCAAATACCTCCCACCAGGCCCTATGTCTGACATTGAGGATTATATTTCAGTGTGATATTTGGAGGGAACAAACATCCAAACCATATCATTCTGCCCCCGGACCCCCAAATCTCATGTTCTTTTCACATTGTAAAATCCAATTATCTCTTCCCAATAGTCCCCCAAAGTCTTAACTTATTCCAACATTAACCCAAAAGTCCTAAGTCTAAAGTCTCATCTGAACATAAATTTCTTCCGTCTACGAGCTGATGAGGTCAAAAGCAAGTTATTTACTTCCCAAATACAATGGTGTATGGCATTTGGTACACATTCCAATTCCAAAAGGGAGAAGTTGGCCAAAAGAAAGGGGTAACAGGCCCTACACAATTCTAAAACCCAGCACTGTAGCCATTAAATCTTAAAGAGCCAAAATAATCCTCTACTCCATATCCCACATCCTGGGCACACTGGTGCATGGGGTGAGCTCCCAAGACCTTGGGCAGCTCTGCCCCTGTAGCTTTGCAGAGTGCAGTCCTTGTGGCTGCTCTTATGAGTTGAACTTGAATACCTGTTGCTTTTTCAGTCTCAGGATGAAAGTCTGGAGGGTGGCAGCCCCCTTCCCACAGCTCCATCATGCAGTTCCCCGGTGGAGACTCTGTGTGGGGGTTCCATCCCCACATTGCCACTCCACAATGCCCTAGTAGAGGTTCTCTGTTAGGGCTCAGCTACTGCAGCAGGCATCCACCTGGGCACCCAGACTTTCTCATACATCCTCTGAAATCTATGGAGAAATTGCCAAGCTGTCTTTATGCTTGCAGCCTGTGCACCTACAGGCTTAACATCACATGGAAACTGCCAAGGCTTATAGCAGCTTACACTCTCCAGAGCAGCAGCCCAAGCTATATCTGGAGCACTTCGAGCTGTGGTTGCAGCTGGAGTAGCCAGGATGCAGGGAGCGACAGCAGTGCCCCAGGCCTGGTCCCTGAAATCATTCTTTCCTCCTGGGCCTCTGGGCCTATGATGGGAGAGGCCTCTGCAAAGATTTCTGAATTGCCTTCAAGGCCTTTTTTCCATTGTCTTGCACATTAGCAGTTGGCTCCCTTTCAGTAATGTTAATCTCTCTAGCAAGTGGTTGCTCTACAGACTGCTTAGATTCCTTCTTTACCACAGGGCCAGGCTGCAAATTTTCCAAACTTGTATGCTTTTCTTTCTTTCAAATATAAGTTCCAACTTTAAGTCATCCCTTTGCTCCTGTGTCTGATCTTGGGCTGTTAGAAGCAGCCATGCTAATTCTTGAATGCTTTGCTGCTTAGACATTTTTTTCAATCAGATACCCTAGGTCGTCACTCTGAAATTCAAATTTGCAAAAAGCCTTAGGATGTGGACTTAATGCAGCCAAGTTATTTGCTAGAGAGTAGCAAGGGTGCCCTTTATACCAACTCCCAATACATTCCTCATTTCCATCTGAGACCTGTTAGCCTGGCCTTCACTGTCCCTACTTCTTTCAGCATTTTGGTGACAACCATTTAAACAGTCTCCGAGAAATTACAAACTTTCCCTCAACTTCTTATCTTCTTCTGAACCCTTCAAACTCCTCCAGTCTATCCCTGTTACCAAATTCCAAAGCTGCTTTCACATCATCAGGTATCTTATAGCAACATCCCACCCCTGATACCAGTTTTCTGTGTTAGCCTATTGTATTTCTATAAATACTTGAGACTGGATAATTTATAAAGAAAAGAGGTTTGATTTGGCTCATGGTTCTACAGGCTGTACAGGCATGGCACTAACATCTGCTCAGCTCCTGGTGAGGGTCTCAGGAGGCTTACAATTATGGCAAAAACCAAAAGGGAGCCAGCATATCATATGGTGAGAGTGGGAGTAAGGTGGGGCAGGGGGTGCCACACTCTTAAGAAACCAGATCTCATGTGAACTACCAGAACAAAAATTTACTCACCACCAAGGGCACTAAGCCATTCATGAAGGATCTACCCCTGTGATTCCCACCAGGCCCCACCTCCAACCCTGGGGATTACATTTCAACCTGAGATTTGGAGGAGACAAAAAACCAACCATATTATTTTTATTGTTTTTTGTTTGTTTTGTTTTTTAACATGAAATTTCTGACCAGCCAATAATGGGTTGCAACCCACTGTTTAATACATTTAGCCAAAAATTCTTCCTCACTTTTCATATTCTCAAGAACCTTATGCTTCATATAATTCTTCTTCCTTCTGCTAACTCTTCAGTCATCTCCCTTCTGCCAGTTGCCTTCCATCAACATTGAAATTTTCTCAGGCCTCTTTCATATTTAAAAAAAAAAAAAAAAAAAAAAGCATCTTTCTTCACACCACCATCTTCTTGCAAGTTCTCTAAGTCTCTTTCATACCCGAACTTCTGTGGCAGGATTTCTGTGTACCCTTGCTGTGTTCGTTTCTCACCTCCCAGTACCCTGTTACCCGACTCCATTCTGACTTCTGAATCCACCGCTTCTCTGAAATTGCTCTCACTGAGCACACCAATTATCCTTATGTTGCTGAAACCCAATGGATCATTTTCAGCTGAGGTGATACATGGTGCTCGGCCGTCTTTCAAAACAGATGGCCCTTCCTCCTTGTGGAAACCCTCTTTCCTTTCCTTGTCTGCGTGACACCATTCTCCTGTGTTTTCTCCCACCTCTTGACTGCTTGGTCTCTATCTGCCCTGCCAGCTTGTCTCCTTTCTCTCAAAAAGTTCCATGCCATCTTTTCTTTTTTTTTCCAATAGCTCTGTTTTTTGTTTTTTGTTTTTTGTTTTTTGTTTTGTTTTGTTTTGTTTTGTTTTTGAGACGGAGTTTCACTCTCGTTACCCAGGCTGGAGTGCAATGGCGCGATCTCGGCTCACTGCAACCTCCGCCTCCTGGGTTCAAGCAATTCTTCTGCCTCAGCCTCCCAAGTAGCTGGGACTACAGGCATGTGCCACCATGCCCAGCTAATTTTAGTATTTTTTTTAGTAGAGATGGAGTTTCACCATGTTGACCAGAATGGTCTCCATCTCTTGACCTCGTGATCCACCCGCCTCAGCCTCCCAAAGTGCTGGGATTATAGGCGTGAGCCACCGCACCTGGCCCGTTTTTTGTTTTTTAATAGCTCTGTTGTTTGAAGCTTTTGTTTTCTAATAGTATTATATGTTTTTTCACCTCTTTACTAACCAACTTCGTTTATTCTTCGTTGATTGCCTCTTAATTTCCTTGGCCAATATTTCTATGTTGAGTGTACGTCTTTCTACCAAATTGTAATTCTTTATATATGAAGGATAGTAAATATTTAAATGTGGTAACTTGCACATATTTTGTCTCCACTTGTGTCTCATCACTCAGCTTTTGTTTATGGGGATTTTTAAAATCTAAAACCTTCCCTTTGTGTTGTTTAAAATTTCCCTTATGATTTCTAGTTTTGGTGTAATACTAATAGAGTCCTTCCTTACCTCCAAGGTTATGCAAATATTCCTTATATTTTCTTCAAGGACTTCTCTGGTACTTGGCATGAAGTGTGGATCTAATTTTGTCAATAACAGGCTAGCCATTTGCTCCAGCATCATGTATTGATCAATCAACCCTATCTCTGCTAATTTGAAAAGCCCCCTTCATCATATATTTTTGGTTCTTTTTCTGGACTTTCTTTTCTAGCTCTGTTGATCTCTCTTTTGAAGTCAACGTATAAATTATATTATAGCTTTATAATATGTTTTAAAATTTAATATCTGAGCTGGCAAGCCCTTCCTCCGCTGGGAGGAAGTAAGTGTCATGGCTGAGACCTTGGGCTCTGGTTCTGGCCTGACTGGCTTATTTTCCCAGCTCTATCACCTACAGTGACTGTGTGACTGTGGGCAGGTTACTTGCACATTTGGACTCAGCTTCTGTCTCTGTAAAGTAGGTTATAATAGTATCCATCTCAGAGGGTTGCTGTGAGAGTTAATGAGTTAAGATACAGAAAGCTCTTAGAATGCCAACTAGCACCTTACATGCAATTATTCCTTATCAGTCTCAAGGAGAGCATGGCTGTTTTCACCTGTTTACCAATAGATGGATCGTACAGTGGCTTTAAGTTCCAGAAAAAGAAAATAGATCTTGCCTAGAATTGTGTTACATTTGTACTGTGATTTGAGGACACTTTTCATCAACCAGGAATATAGATTGTCTCTCCATTACAAATTTTTTTTCTGCCCATCAGTAAAGTTTTGTTGTTTTTGTTGTGTAGGAGATGTTGGCTTATTTGATTTTCTAGCACTCTGCATGTATGTTTTTTTACACTGTAGGTGTGTCATTGTGTTGGTGGGTATAATCATGTGTGAGTATCTTACATATTATTGTTATGAGTGTATTGTATCAAGATCAATTTAAATAGCATGGCTATTACAAGTTTGCTTGCAGTTTTGAAGCACTGACCATCAAACCACTTACCCACTAAGTGTTTTCAAGTTTCCTCAGGTTTTTCCCTTCATGCTAATTTTAGTAATTCAAATTTCCCTAGGAAATTCTCCATCATATCCATATTTCATATGTTATATATACTATTCTTTTATAGTTGGATTATCACCTTAGTTTTATTATAGCCTCCTATCTCTATGTACATTTATGTTTTCCATTTCTACTTATTGAGTAGACCAGTCAGAAATTGTTATTGATCTCTTCAGAAGCCAATTATTTTTTTCTGTTTTCATCTTTTCTATGTTTATTCTCCCTTCTCTCCTTAATCTTAAGTTATTCTTTTTGTAACTTTTTAAGTATAAACACTAATTGCACTTATTCTATTTCTTTATTATTTAATCGTGAAGAAAGCTATGAATTTTCTCCTTACTACAGCTTTGGTCTAGTATCATCATCATTATAAGACATCTATATTGACAGCTTTGTTTCCTCATTGAACTCAGGAACTTATTTGGAAAGAGTTTTATGAATTTTTAAGTGATTATGATTTTTATTTGTTATTTTCTTATTGACTTATAGTTTATTTGTACTGTGAACAGAAAATGTGGCCCAACAGTTTTTGCATTGTGGTAGAATTTATGGGGATTTTTCTATAGCCTAATGAAGGTTAACTTTGTAATATTCCATGGGTACCTGTAAAGAAGGTTGCATTTCTTGTTTGAAGACTACAGAGTTTCATGTAATACACATACTCATAATATTCTCAGATCCTCTTTAACTTTATTTTGAATTCAGGTTAGTATATTTATTTTGTCTGTTTTCATGCTTTGGGACATAAAATATCATAACTGTCTTATCTTTATTTGAATGGGCTCATTCTCCATGTTTCAAATATGATACTTGGATTTTGTTTTGGGTCTCCATAAGGACTACTGAAAACTCCCTTTGTTTGGAATTATCATTTTGAAAGCAATCAAGCTAACAAGGACAACAGCAAAAGAAAAACATAATAAAAGAGGGGTCTTCAACAAGCCCCTTTTATCTTCTACTCAAGTTCATGTTCAATCATAACCCAATATCATGCACAGTAATCACACATCTACTTGTTAACAAGTTTCCCATCTTTATTATTTTTCAACAGTCTGAGGCCTCTGACTTAAAAGTTCAGTCAAGGTCAAGATCCATGAGCACAGCCTGGTCACTACTCTGAAGGAGGAAGGTGTCTGATCTCCCTCTTTTAACCCGGGTGTTTGATAGTAATGAGATCCAATTACGACTTTTTTTAAATCCATCATTTGAGACACTGAGAAGCAGGCTCTCCCTAAATTCTCTTACAGAAATACTATGACACAACATGCATTCATAATTTTCCAGAGCAAGAAAGATTAGATCTTTGTAAGACAATGCAGGCTTCCTCTCACTGCCCTTGTTGCAACAGGTCTGAGTACTCTCTTGAGATGGAAGACAGAGCTTTAGAAGGTCACATTCTTTTCTAAGCGTGTCAGTTTATCAACCCTGTATCTTTCCAGGTATAAAAAGAAATGTCTTTTGGTAGCTGTCCAGAAAACTTTTGCATAAGAAAAGGAGCATCCAAGAGTCAGAAGTAATATAATATCCAAGGATCTGATATTAATATTAAAACTCCTTTTTTGTTGTTCACATTTGCCTCCATCAGTAGTTCTCAAAGCCTGGCTGTAATTTGGGATCACCTAGGGAACATTTTAAAATCTGTGATGCCCTGAGCCCAGTCCACCAGTTAAATAGAATATTTTGGACTTGTGTTGATAAATTATAACACTCTTCTAATGTAAAGCCTGAGCTGTATTGGCCCATTCCTTTACTTTTGACTGTTCAGGATCACTTTGTCTTAGCTGTGTGTCTTGTCCTAAAGAGAAGGTTATATATTACTAGGAGGTTAACTGTACACATTTATTGTCATAAATGTTGTTTTATCTTTTTTAAAGCCTCTTATGTTACAATCCCCCTACCCCATGCTTCTTTGTTGTTTCTTTTGAATTTTTTTTTCCCCCTAAACTGACTGCTTTGCTTTTTCCTCTTTGGTAATTTTGAAGATAAGCTATTTCATATTCTGTTACTAATTACACCTAACATCTTTAAAAACATGCCCCAACCTATATTTCTCTAATTAACCACAGAAACTACAAAACAGGATTTCTTGCAACAAATTAGCATATCTTCTTGCTTCAACTTTACTCTTCGTGTCAGTATAATCTGGAATATTCTACCCTAGAGTATGGACAGGAGTAATGTATTAAGTTTTCTCTTCCAAGGAATATTTGTTACACTTGCATTTCATTTTATAACTATGTTTATATAAATTATTTAAACTCATTACCATATGGTTTACTTGCTCATTGTCATTCTTTTTTATGCTTTTTGTTAACTACATTTAAATCCATCTCTTGGTTGGATAGGAAACCTCTTTGAGTGGATTTAAAAAGGCCATTTTTTTAGGCCTTTAATATTTAAGAGCAGCTTTCTCTTGCCTTTGCTGTTTAAGCATTTGGCTCATTCACACCCTTTTCCATTGTAAATTATTTAGGGGCACATCTGTACTCTGTCTAAGGGAAATACATGGAGGGCTGCAGCACAGTATTTTTCTCTGTTTTCCAGAGTTGACATAGGTGTCCATCTATTAATGTTTGTACAGACTTTGGTGAATCCGTTGGTTGAGGTTTGGAGTGAGATGGTGTTGCGAGGCTCACATGTTCATGTCATCATCTTTCAGAATGGTTTGACCCGTTAGGTACTCATTGATCCATTCAGCAAATATTGGTTGAGAACCTATAATGTGCCAGGCATTGTGTGAGCCACTAAAGATTCAGCAAAAACAGATGAGATTTCTGCTCTCATGGAAGATCTGTGTATGTGTTGGGGAGAAGGAGGAACTGACCATCAATAGCTAAACATGTAAACAAGATAATTTTAGAGAATGATAAGCAGAGCTATCATATATAGCTGCTCAAATTCCAAAATGGTGCCCCTGGAGCTTTGCAACATGGTAAGTCTGGTGAAAGATTCTAGAGAAAAAATAATACACTGATGGAATGATGGAGCAGGGATGAGGGGCACAGGCCTACTTAATTAAATACTCCTCTACAGTAAATTCATTTGCTCACATACTCACAGTGCCCCTGACCCTCTTCCCTCTGAAACTTTAGCAGCTTTCTTTGTCTTCATCTGCCTTGGACTTGCTCAGGAGGCCTCCTGATTCACCTCCTCTGTGTTCAAGGCCTTTGCCTTTGGGTTTTGATTCCTCGTTATTTGCTTTATGTTCCCAACTGAACTCCCACAAAGCTAGAGATAAGATGGCTGTGTGGGGGCATCCGTGTCCAGCCTAGAGACCCCTAATTCAGAGCTGATATAATATTTCAAGTCAACAGATGAATCTTCAGCAGATTCAAGGAACACATTCTAAGACTGCACAGTCACATAGGCCCAGTGGGAAGTGTTATTCTCATACTGAGAGACAGTGATAGGGGGTTGGTAAGGGCTTGGTCTCTGGAGTCAGACTGCATTAATTTGGCCTTGGTGCTACCATTTACTGGCCCTGCATTACTTAACCTCTGTGTGCCTCAGTGTCTTCGTCTTTAAATGGGGTTAATAACAATAGCTACCTCATGGTATTATAGTGACAGTTAAATTGAGTAATTGATGAAAGTGCTTAGAATGATGTCTACTCTTAGTAAACCCTCAATAATATATAATAATAATTACCATTAGCTGTATCTTGCATTGCCTAAAAGCTTTTTCATGTCCTTCTCTCTCCTTGGCTCGAAGTCTTTCTATACTTAAAACATACACGGATTATAGGGATGAGACTGAATGTGTCTTAGGAACAGGCTTACTTCGCTGAATTGCATGGGAGGGCTTTACAGCTGCAGACTGGAAAAGAAATATTTCATGCAGAAAAGGGGGAGCTGGGCAGAGTCAGGAAGAATCAGGACTAAACTCATCACCAGCAGTCACCAATTTTTTTTGTTTTATGTGTTTTTTTCTTCCCCATTGGCAAACATCATTTTATTATTATTCATCTTAGCATCATTACATTTAGTAAGTCAAATATTTTACTCACTTAAGTATCAATTTAAATAACACCAAATATCTATATAAATGCTATAAATGGACTTAAATGTTTATCCATGTTTGGAATTACCTTCGTTGTACTTGTATCTATTAAAAGATGTTTAGAATGAACCTACAGCATTTTTGCAATCAGAAAAATTAAACGTTGTTTCATTTTGAATGCCTATGACCCTGATACAATTTTTATTTGGGGGCTCATGTCCAGTCTTTATCCATATATAAACAAATATTTAATAGCTATAATCAAAAGCATGCGTATGATTTTATGATCTACTGCTTTACTTAAAATTATGTTTAACATTCTTTCTACAGGGTCATATTTATCACTTTAATGATTGCACTCAAACTACATCACATTAAAGGCTGTAATTTACCTCACATTATTGGGCTTACATATAGTTTGTTCACATTTTTCCTCTCTAATAAAATTATGTCATTGTAAACATCTTTGGCTAGGTGGCTCTTTTTCTTTCCAATTAATTCCTAGAGATTACTGAGTCAGCCTTTGAGTAGTTTTGTGGCTCTGGATAAGAACTTACATACTCCCTTCAAAAAGGATCATATCACTTTTGCTCTGCAACTGACAATAAATGCATATATAAGATGCCAGAAAGCCTCAACAATATTGGGTTCTATATTTTTTCTTTATTTTTCCTATTGAAGTGGACTGTGTTATCATATTACTCTATCTTCTTATGAATCCTCTAGGCACTCTCTTTACTCATCTTGGTGATGTTCTTAAATAATAATAAAAGCTCGAATTCAATACAGATATTTTTCCTGTATTATAGGTGTTGCAATTATTTTTTCATTCTATTATTTTCTTTTATAATTTTGTTTTAGCATTTTTTGTTTGTTTGTTTTCCCATTTATAGCACTTTATTTGCCTATTCTTATTCCAGGGTCTGCTAGTAGTTGGCATTAAAAGGGCTTTAAATAAGGGTTTTTAGAAGGGTGGATCCTTGGGGTGAAATAGAGGAGAGAAAACAGGACATGGGCAGGTATCACAATGGACACTGTCACCTCCCTCCCCCAGTTTCTTCAGTAGCTTTGGTGTCTGAAAGATGGTGCTCCTGGCACCTCTTCAGCATAATGTGGTATCTTAGGGTTATCAGAAACTCATGGCACATCTATCATTTTCCCATCAAAAATGTTTGAAGGAGGCAAATGGTCCTGGACTGCCTCTACCCCATTACCGCCTGGGGAATTACCACCACTGTGTCATTAAGCAATGTCCTTTCCTACTGCTGCAAACCCAGCTGAGAGAGGTCGAGGACTGTGACTCTACACTTAGGCTTGGGTTATGGATTTGCCCCACCCCAGGGACCCAAAGCATGAAGACACAGCCTAGGTGAGCATGCTGACTAAGGGAGAGGAGCCAAGAGAAGCCCAGTTCTGCCATGTCTGCCTTTTGCCAAAGGGGCCCTTCTCATTGCTAAATCCAGCATGGAGCCCAGCATGTCTCCCGCCTGGAGCTCAGAGCTCAGCCAGTCCAACCCGAACCTTGTGCCACTCTTTCTATTGCTTTTTAGGCCAAGAAGATATGCCTCCTGCCAGCCCTCGGTGGCCCAGGCAGAATATTGGGGATGCTTACTGACCTCCACTGCTCTTCTCTTGCAGTCTCCTGCTTCTTCAACTTCACCAGCCCATCTGGGGTCGTCCTGTCTCCCAACTACCCAGAGGACTACAGCAACCACCTCCACTGCGTCTGGCTCATCCTGGCCAGGCCTGAGAGCCGCATCCACCTGGCCTTCAATGACATTGATGTGGAGCCTCAGTTTGATTTCCTGGTCATCAAGGATGGGGCCACCGCAGAGGCACCCGTCCTGGGTACCTTCTCAGGAAACCAGCTTCCCTCCTCCATCACAAGCAGTGGCCATGTGGCCCGTCTCGAGTTCCAGACTGACCACTCCACAGGGAAGAGGGGCTTCAACATCACCTTTACCAGTGAGTCCTCCCTCTGAGTGTCTGCCTCTGAGGATGATTGAAGGTGCTCCCATGGAGGAGTGTTGGTATGAGTGGGCAATTCCCAGGGCATTTCAGGGCTAAAGTGCCCAGACATGGAGCCCCCAACATGAGCTCCCAACAAGAAAGGGCATGCAGCACTGGCTGCCAGGCAAGGTGCTCTTTTCTGGAAGTCACTCTCTAAAGGGCATTTATCTCCCATAGTTGTGATATATAATGTTAAAGGAGCCTGGAACCTCATTTTTGCCACCAACTTTCCCCATCCTACAAGACCCAGCCAGAACTAGGGAGGGCCCAATAGAAAGAAAGCCTCTATCATTCTCATTAGTTCCTGATGCCCTCTCTGAGGTGCTCTCCCAGATCCCTGAATGCCTGCAGGGCTGCTCACTTTGCTTTGCCCAGTTCCCATTCCCATAGTCAAATCAGAATCAGAGCTTTGGAGCAGCACTTCTGTTGGGCTTCCAGACTGATGGGAGACAACTCTTAGGGAATTTCCCCACAGCCCCTCTCAGGGCCACCGCCTGAAAGCTGCCACCTCCAGTTTCAATCCTCAGCCCCTTCTCTGGAAGGAGCCTAAACTCAGCAGTGATTATTTTTATTTCTGTATCTCGTGGTTGCAAAGGGGTTGGTGGGGCGGGGGGCAGGCAGAAGCTTGGAGACTAGAAATAGCAAGCCACCAAAGATAGCAAGAAGTGGTTATCAGGTCATAATAAGCTGTAAATCCAGTGAACTTGGCTGATGACGAACAGTCAAGTGAGGCTGGAGCTGGGTCTATCTGAGCAATTAACTAGATCCTTTCCCAGAGGCTGCTTCTCAAGGGCAAGTCCCCAGTGCAAGCTCTGCCCCATGCCCATAAACACATACTGATTTCCCAACCCCCATTCCCACCCTTGGCATAAAGACCTTGCCTCCTTCTTCCACCTATCTCTGGGGCCCAGTTGGACTGAAGACATTAGGTGCTACGTGGTGGGCTATTTGGGACCCTCGATTCCAAGGATCAGCCAGATAAAGCCCATTCCATTCCCCTCACCACCCTTCTTTAGGACATAACCAACCTTCTCAGGGCATAGCTCCTTCAGGGGATTCCTGTTTCATCCCCTACGGGCAGGAAGAAGCAGGGGAAGAGTTCTGTCTTTTCTAACCTTCATAGTCTAGCATTGACCATGCTGCTTCATACTAGAAAGGAGCAAGTATGCATTGCTTATCTTTCTATTTCCTCAACCCAGCACAGGGCCTGGCGTGTGGTAAGGATCAGCAAATGTTTACAGAATGGAAGGATCTGTGAATGAGTAAATGCTTTTTCTTGCCCTGGCAGAGTGGGAAGAACAAGGATGAGAGATGTTCCAGGGAACACACTTAATCCAGGATGGTGAGGGCTGAGGACTCTATGGGTTTGGAGCATGCGTAGACACTGAGCAAGAACTTGGGAGGAGGAGGCAGCAGGTGGCCCAGAGGCTAAGCCTCATCTTGAGGGAAGCAGACTAATCTGAGGATCAAGCTCTTACTTGTATTTCTTTCCAAGCTTTCTCTACCATTGTAAAAATGATATGCATCCAATACGCAAATACTCAAAAAACAGGGCAGGTCAAAGGAGAGATGTTAACCACCACGCAAAATCTCCCCAGGCAGAAATGATCCTTACCAACAATTGGTGGGTGCTATTACAGAGAGCAGATAGTTTTCTACGCATTTATAAAAATGGACCGTTGGTTGGATTAATAGAAATAAATTTTACGGAAGGCAGCAAACCACACTGCCATGTGTGTACCTATGCAACAATCTTGCATGTTCTTCACATGTACCCCAAAACCTAAAATGCAATTTAAAAAAATAATAAATAAATAAATAAATTTTAAAAATCTGGGCCCCATCCTAGACCTGCTGAATCAGAATCACTAAGGGATGGGGCCCCAGAGTCTACATTTTTTGTAGGCTTGTGAGGCAATCCGGATACAGCCAGTGAAACAGTCGTCCGTGGCCAAGTGTCAGGGAATTAGTGTAGTCTCTCCCACAGGACTTTAATCTGCTCCTACATCCTGGCTGATGATCACTGAGGCTGAGCTTGAATCTGCCCAGTGTCAGGGAGCTTGCATCCCCAGACAGCTCTCTCCATAGCTAGCAGGAACTTGTTGTTTTCCCTTACGTTGACTTGAAATCTGTGTCCCTGTAACAAGGATCGGTGATCCCACTTCCACCCCTAGAACTCCTGGGAACAAAGCTGATTCTTCTTCCACATGGAATATAATGAACAATGACGACAGTAGCTGCCATTTATTGAGATAGAAATAAAACAAAAGTTTTATTTATTTTATTTATGGGCACCCACTGTGGGCCGAACCTGGTGCCGAGCACTCAACAGTCATCACTGGAAGCCTCACAACAAAAACTCCATAAAGCAAGATCTATCCCTTTTCACATGCCAGGAAACTGAGGTTTGGAAAGGTACACAGGGAGAAATGGGTCCTTGACTCAAAACTTTTGCTCCCAGATGTTGGAAATAGCTCCATATTCCTGCTATGTGCATTTGCATGTGTGTGTGTGTGTGTCCACGCATGTACGTGTTCGTATGTGGCAGCTCCATCTTCTTCCTCTGTGCCTGCATGTGTATGACTGATGGGTTTGAAAGAAAAATGCCTGGATTCCTGGGCCTCAAGCATCACTTTTCTTCCCACACCATATTTCTAAATGTCAGGGCGACTTCATGGTCATAGTTCCCAATGCAGAAATGTTGGGAGACTCAAGTTTGGGCTGACCTAGGCATTCAAAGGGAAGGGTGTTGGGTGCTCAGCCAAAGCCCTGCATGGGATCATCACAGTCATGTCCACATCAGAGGCTCCTGTACCTCGTCTGTAATGGAAAGGGTCAGTTTGCAGGCCTCTTGCTTCTAGCAAGATCCAGCAGCCTCCAGGACCACTGCTGTTTCTGAATGTGCAAGTATTTCTATCACTAGGGGATTTCAGAGTCCAAGAATTTTTTTTTCAAGTGGCCCATACCCATGCAGCCACAGATCCTGGTCTCCACTGGAAAGTTGCTGTCCTCAGAACAGCAGGGATGCAAATATGGCCTGGCTTCAGAGACATTTAACAAGAGAACTGTGATACCCCTGCTGGAGGAAGGCAGGGAACATGCTTTGTAGAGACTGAGCAGGAAAGAGCATCTTACCATGCAGAGGAGAGAAGAAGAAAGGGAAGTCATATTCAGTGAGCACTTACCACCTGTCACGTGCTGCACCAAACACTCAGCACTCTCATGTTCATATCAACTTTCATTTTATTTATATCTCAGAATGACCCTGCAAGTGAAGGATGATCTCCATATTAGTCAGGAAACTAAGGCTCATCAGGATTGCATAAGTTGTCCAGGACCATGTAACAAATAAGAGGCAAAGTATGATTAAATCTGCAGTGTTGTGACTCTGTCCTCTCCCCATGCTCTGCATTATCAATTGCCTGGGTAGAGTGAGAGGCAGCCCTGACAATAGGCAAGGAAATAAAGTAGCTTCAGACAGGGTTAGTTCTAGGGTATCTCCTTTATGATGCTTACAGTCTATTAGTGTCACAGGATTTAGAGTCCAGCTCACCTGAAGAAGAAATTATCCCATCACTGTCTGAAGTTAGGGAAACTGGGAATGGATTTGACATTGAGGAGACAGATCAGTTCATTAGCCACACTGAGCCTCAGTTTCCTCATTTGTAAAGTAGGGTAACAAGAATTACTTCATAGAATCATTATATGGTGTAAGTGAGCTAACAGGAGAAACACTTAGCTCATTGTCCGATCTATAAATGTTCATTAGAATGCAGTGAGAATAGGTGCTCAGGAAGGCAGGAAGTCAAATAATGAGCACCTGCTTAATGCCCAGGTCCTGGGTGTCTAGCTCTCCCTCCAGCATGGCAAGTTCTTGGGGAAGTGGTGGAGCTCTAGGGTTGACCATCCCAAGGAAGCTTATTTTCTTTGGGGATTCTTCTGTACTCCAGCAATGTCTGATCATGTTTTTGAACCCCATCTACACAGCCTTCCGACACAATGAGTGCCCGGATCCTGGCGTTCCAGTAAATGGCAAACGGTTTGGGGACAGCCTCCAGCTGGGCAGCTCCATCTCCTTCCTCTGTGATGAAGGCTTCCTTGGGACACAAGGCTCGGAGACCATCACCTGCGTCTTGAAGGAGGGCAGCGTGGTCTGGAACAGCGCTGTGCTGCGTTGTGAAGGTACGTGCCTGCAGGGGCAGCAGCTGTTGTCAGCCAGAGAAGCTGGGCATGGGAAGCAAGCAGCCCAAGCCATAGTGTTCCCTTTTTGTATCAGTCCTTCCTCTTCTCCTGGGACCAAGGGCCACTCTCTTACTCCCATGCTGGCATAGCAGGGGCTTCATAAGGCCACTGTGCATAGGAATTTAAGTTATAACCAGAGATTAAAGTAGAGAAACGGCTCTAGACTGTCAGGCATCAAAAGCACCTCTTCTTTCAACTGGGAACTCTCTCAATATCACAGCCATTAAGAGCTGAGTTTCCAGCTCCTGCCCAGGGGAGCTCTGTCAGCCCGAAGTACTATCAGCAGCGCTGCAAGTTTTTGGGTCTTTCAAGCTGCCTACCACTCTTCCCTTCTTCACATGTTAATTTTCCCCAATTCCCTGGGATGTCTCCCAGTCTCTGCCTTTGTGCCCTGTTAAATGCTGACTTGATACCCTCGTGATCACTCTCCAGGAGACTCAGGGCCAACCAGCCAGAAGAAACACAGCTTGTAGCAAGCACATGGCTTATGATAGCAGCTCCTCTGTCCTGCCTTGCCACACAAGACAGCTTTGGACTCAATTTGCAAGATCAGCCATCTGTTTCACGAAACTACAGACATTTAAAATACAGATAAAGCTTCTTGAGGCAGAAGTCAGGTTTTGTGTACCAAGCATGGTGTACCAAGCATTTGTATACCAGGCAAATTTGTGTACCAAACATTGTGTACCAACCATGATACCTGGCACAGAATAAGTGCATAATAAATATTTGTGAATATGGATGAATAGCAAGTATCCCAAAGGCCCCTTGGGGGCACTGACGGTGTCCAAGGAGATGAAGGCTGTGATTCCCTCCTTTTAGGAGGAAGAAGCCTTCTTCCTCACATTTCATGTGATAGAAAGAGGATAGGGACCTAAGAGACCTTTTGACTTACCCAATTCCTAAACTCAAATCTGGACATCATGGCCATGAGTAGAAGGACAGGAGAATGGAGAAGGGAGTGTGCCTAAGAGAGAGTATTGCCCAGAGCTTACAAGTGGGTGGATGGGAGACAAGGGACCATGAGAAAACTGGTCATGGCAAGGGGTCCAGGTGGGCTTTTGAGTGAGAGGGGCCTGGGCTGGGATCCTGGCAATTCACTTTTCCCCTTGAGCCTTTGTATTTTCCAGCTGGAAAAAAAAAGGAGGGATAATGATGATTATCAGATACGTATGGAGTGAGCAGTCCTGGTGTAAAGTCCTCATAAGCTGCACTGTCACTGTCACGGATGCCCCATGAGGTTAGGGAATCTTCTTTGGCATCATATTTCCACATCTGGTGTATTCTTTGACACTTGGTAGATGCTTGTTCAATACTGGTTGATGAATCACCAAATGAATGAATTAATGAATGACCTTTTAACTAGACTAGAGCCTCCTTAATGAGAAGCATATCAACAAAAGGCCTCCAGGGCCCCGACTCACCAGACTGCCTGCTGTCTCCACCCTGCAACTTATCATCCATGCCACCCTGGGGAGATGACTTGACTTCTCTGTGCCTCAGTTGCCCAACTGTAAAATGCAGGTCAATAATGGGAACCCCCTTGCAGAGTTGTCTTGTGTATGTGTAGTTCTTGAAGCAGTGCCTGGTGAGAGGTAGCACTCACTAAGTCTTGGCCATTCGTGTTAACTTGATTTTAACTTTTTCTTCATTTGACCAATCAGATCAGTATTTGCTCCAATTTGCAGGACCAAGTGGTGCATTTCTGTCCTTCCAAGAAACTGCCTCAACCGTGACATGAAAAGACATTCCTTTCTGACTTCCAAGCTTCCCACAGTGTGGTCTACACAACCTGATCTGCCATTCTTCCCCAGTGCAATCAGCGCTTTTGGAAATAACAGAAGCTTTGGAGTTAGAAAAACAATACAAAACTCAGTTTTCATGCTTCCCAGCTGTAGAACTAATAAGCTTAGATTAAGTAACTAGACCTAGACCTCAGCTCCCTTGTTGGCAACAGGGGAATAAGGATGTACATCTGATGGAGTTATTTTTACCAGTGAAACAGGTCACCATACAAAGCATCCATGCAGAACCCAGTCTGGAGGGTTGTCAGTCAGTGGTCTTTCACCTTCCTACAGACCAGCCCCCTCATTTTCCTTTGCACTTCTTGATCACTTCTAATTTCTTCAGTTTTCATTTGTGTTGGTTCATCTCTCTGAGCTCTTTCCTGCCATCTCTAGCTCACCCGATCTCTTCATTCTCCTAATTTCTATTATTTTTCATGGGCCACCACCACTGGATCACTCTCTTGGATACTGGGTCTTACCGTTATTACATTTACCAGTTCCATGGGCCTTCGTCCTGTCTCCCTACCAAGATTGTGAGCAGTCTCAAGGCAGAAGGCCAGATTTCCGTTGCCCCTGAGCCTGCAGGAGCTCAGTCCCAAATGAGTTGACCCCACCGAGGAAGCCTCAGGACTTGGTAACTTCACACTCCTCCTCTCTACCCACTACTCCTGAATCAAATGCTCCTAGACCATAGCTCTGCAATGCATTGAAACCCTCAAGACCATGTATGAACACGTGAGATAATTTGATTTTTGTTAACGTATCTTCAAGTGGATCACTATTTCATAAGCAAAGTCTTCATTTTAGACTTAAAAAGGTCTTGCTTATTCTGTCCCTGGATTAGGAAATGCTGTAGGGTTGAGGCAGTCGGCACCAGAAGTAAGGGACAGTCTATTGGAGACCCCTTCACTTGCCCCAGGGAGAACGTGCTTGGTTTTCTCAGCATGATGCACATTAGATGCCAGCCTGGTTTTCAGGCATCTGGGGAGTAGCATGACAGGCAGAGTGAGAGAGCCTGATGCCATCTAGGGTAGCTGAATCCCATCCTTAAAACCTTAGACAGGGCTGGATAAAGGAGCCCCTGGGAACCTATCCCTTCTTGGCCCTTCTCCCTCCTTCTGTCTGAGCCTTGGGAGAACCCTGCTTTGCAATCAGCATCTGTGTCTTTTTCAGTTTTTTTCTAGTTTTGTTTTTGATTAAGTATCCCCACCTTGTGGACAATTAAATGCAGACGCTAATGGTCTTTTAGAAAATCTTTTAATATATGCTAAGAGCCACTTCGCTTTTGAGAGGCTGTAATAGGACAAGAGAGACGATGGCTTCTCCTAAATTTAGAAAGAAGGATGATTATCTGGAGGATCTAAAGCAGGGGCCGGCAAACTTTTTCTTAAAGGGCCAGATAGGAAATTGTGGGACATAACTCTGCTGTCATAATGCAACAGCAGCCTTCGACAATACAGAAGTGAATGGGCTAGGTTGGCCAAGTCTATGATCTTGAGTTCACAGGGCACAAGAGTTCCGTAGGTTGAAAATCAGAAATTTCCCAAGAAAGACTTCTGGGCAGTGAAGGCAGCTACAGCAGAGTCCCTGCCTGACTTTCTGTCCCACTTACCTCCTTGTTTCTTTTAAGGAAAATCAGATAATCATACCCTACTATGATAAATGTCTTACGGGGTTGCAGTGTCACCTCATTTCAACCTCGCACCAGTCCTAGGAAATAGTTGTCATTTTTGTCCCTACTAGGGCACAGAGAGGTTAAGTCACCTGCCTAGGATCTTCTTCCCAGCTTGTAAGTGTTGGATTCCATGGGGCAGTGGATGTTCATATGACGTTGGAGCCAGAATTCAAATCCAGACCCTGTTACTGCATTTTTCTTGAATTATGTCACTAAAGAGAATATAGTTTCCAACACATTTGTGAAAGACTTAAAAGCATCTCCAAATAGATATGAAAAGCCGGTTTTCTACTTTCCACATCCACATAGAAAATTAAAAGGAAACATATTGCCTAATGCATAAGACAAAGAAAACAGGACACCACATGGAAGCTTTGGAAATTGACAGCATGAAACAAAATGACAGCAATAAGACAAACATATCAGTTATGACAATAAAGGTAATTAAACTCCCTTTTAAAAGACAAAGAGCTGAGCTTTAAAAATATTCTGCTTACAAGAAATAAAAAAAGAGATGAATTATCTATAGTAAGTGCATTTTTTTTTGAGACAGAGTCTCGCTTTGTCATCCAGGCTGGAGTGCAGTAGCATGATCTTGGCTCACTGCAACCTCCGCCTCCTGGGTTCTAGCGATTCTTCTGCCTCCCAAGTAGCTGGGACTGCAGGTATGTGCCACCATGCGTGGCTAATTTTTGTAGTCTTAGTAGAGATGGAGTTTCACTATGTTGGCCAGGCTGGACTCGAACTCCTGACCTCATGATCTGCCAGCCTCAGCCTCCCAAAGTGCTGAGATTGCAGGCCTCAGCTACTGTGCCTGGCTCCTGTATTTTCATTTAATTTTTAAAGAAATACTTAAAACATTGCTTGAGCCTGGGAATCAGAGGCTGCAGTGAACTATGATCATACCACTGCACTCCAGCCGGGGTGACAGAGCTGGACTCTGTCAAATAAATAAATAAAGGAACACTTGGTGGTTGTAAAAATTTCAAACGATGCACAAGTGCAGTAAAGCTCAGAATGAAAATGCTCATTTCCCAATCCCACTCCCCAGAGGAAAATGATTGAACAGTTTAGCATAAACATGTCCACATTTATTCTCTATATGTACACCAAATGTGTTACTTTTTTTTTTTTTGAGACAGAGTTTTGCTCTTGTTACCCAGGCTGGAGTGCAATGGCGCGATCACGGCTCACTACAACCTCCGCCTCCTGGGTTCAGGCAATTCTCCTGCCTCAGTCTCCTGAGTAGCTGGGATTACAGGCACGCACCACCATGCCCAGCTAATTTTTTGTATTTTTAGTAGAAACGGGGTTTCACTATGTTGACCAGGTTGGTCTCGATCTCTCGACCTTGTGATCCACCCGCCTCGGCCTCCCAAAGTGCTGGGATTACAGGCTTGAGCCACCGCGCCCGGCCGTGTGTTACTTTTAAAATCAGAAAAAAAGGCAAGTCCTGTAATGAAGACAGAAGGTCAGTTCTCCTTCCTCCCACAGAGAAATCTAAGTGGTGGTGGTAGCTCATTTAGGCATCTAAGGAAGAATCGTAAGTGCGGATATTGGGTTTCTTGCAATCTCTTATTTAATCTTCTTGTCATTCTTGAGGAAGATATACTTGTGCTTGATGCATGAGAATCTGGAAAAACAGTGAGGTGAATTGACTTTCCCAAAATCACCCAGCTAGTAATCACTGAGTGTGTACTATGTGCTAAATACTAGGCCAACTGCTTTACATCATTATTAGTCCATTATCACATTTCTATGAAGAAATATCCAAAACTGGGTAATTTATAAAGGAAAGAGGTTTAATTGACTCCCAGTTTCACATGGCTAGGGAGGCCTCAGGAAACTTACAATTATAATGAAAGGCAAAAGAGAAGCAGGCACCTTCTTCACAGGGTGTCAGGACAGAGTGAATGCAAGCAGGGGAAATGCCAGTTCCTTATAAAAGCATCAGATCTCCTGAGACTCACTATCATGAGAACAGCATGGGGGAAACTGCCGCCGTGATCCAATTAACTCCACCTGGTCCCACCCTTGACATGTGGGGATTATGGGAATTACAATTTGGGGTGAGATTTGGGTGGGGACACAGAGCCTAACCATATCAACATCCATTGCCCCATTGAATCTTCATAACAACCTCATGAAGATAGTATTGTTATCTTCACTTAATAGATGAAGAAACTGAAGCTCAAAATGGTTATGTAATTTGCTCAAGACCACAGTTAAGTGAGTAAGAGAGTCGGGGTTCAAATCCAGATATTCTGATTCCAGAATCATCACTTTTAACCTCCAAGTGAGGACTGAGTCCAAGTTCATTCTGCTTGTATTCTACCACAAAACAGTGGAAGACAGGTGGTAAGGGGCTCAGGTGGGTAGCAGGAAGGCAGCGCGGGAGAGTAGGAGGCCACACTTCCAGCGACAGGGCCTACTTCCAACTCCAGAGTCACTTTCGTCAGAGGAAAGAACTTCCACTACTTCTTTTCACTCACACTATCAATAAAACCCCTTTAGCAGCAGCCTACATCCCATTACAGAGGCAGTGGTTGAGCTGGGCATTCCCATGTGCACCCATGGTGATTGAAAATGCAGGCTCTGGAGCTGGACTTTCCAGGTTTAAATCCTGGCTCTGCGCCTTCCTACGGTGTGTTCCTGGCCAGTTGTCTAAGCTCTTTGAACCCTAACAGTATTCCCTCAGCTATGAAATGAGGCTAATGCCCGTGCCTGCCTTATCGGTAGCGGTGAAGACTAACACACAGCAAAAGTAAAAACACACATGAAGGGTAGCGCCTGGTATGCTGTAGGGCTCAATGCTCTATTACTATTCATTCTTTGTATTCTATTCTGTCACCATTCCCTATTCCTCTTTGCCTTGCACAACTCTAGCATCACAGTCAGGAGAAGTGGCTCATCTCTCACAGGGACAGCAACCCCTTATCAGAAGCCCAGTGTATCACTCAGCCTAGGCTGCCGTAACACAGTACCGCAGACTGGGCACCTTAAACAACAGAAATTTATTTTCTCACAGGTCTGAAAGCTGGAAGTTCAAGATCAAGGTACTGGCAGGGTTGGTTTATCCTGAAGCATCTCTCCTTGGCTTGCAGATGCCCACGTCCTCTCTATGTTCTTACGTGGCCTGTTTTCTGTGACGTGCACCCCTGGTGTCTCTTCCTCTTATAATGAGGACACGAATCCTACTGGATTAGGGCTCTGTCCTGATGACCTCATTCAACCTTATTTATATCCCGAAAGGCTTTCTCTCCAAATGCAGTCACATCGGTGGCTAGGGTTTCAACCTATACATTTTGGGAGGACACAGTTCCATTCATAACACCCAGTATCCCTACCTATCAACCAGTATTTCATTCCTTCAATAAATATTGAGCATCTACTGAGTACCAGGTGCTGGGACAGGCACAGGGTCCCTCTTTTGTCTTATTGCTGAGCTCTTCTCCCTGTTCAAGGCAGGATCCACCCTTCTTTTTCCTTCTTTTCCTTGTGTGTATGTGTGTGCATGTGCACACAGGAATGTTTGTTTCCCTTTTTATGCCTTCACATTGTTTAAATGAAAAATTTCAAACCTATACCAAAACAGAGAGAATAGTATAGTGAACTCCCCTGTACCTATCAGTCAGCCTCGACAATTATAAACTCATAGCCTATTTTGTTTTCATTTGTACCCCCACCCATTCCCTTGCCACCACCCTGCTGGTTCTGGGATTATTTCGCAGCAAATTTCAGGCATCATACTTCATCTGTAACATTTTAGTAATGAGTCTCCAACAGATAAAACTAACTCTTTAGATCATCAGCTTTTCCTATGCTATTAAATATTTTTGAAAGAAAGTAAAAAAAAAATAGTCAAATTACTATCATTTATAAAAATTAAAAATTTCATGGAAATGGAGTGGGCACTCAGTACAATCAAATTTCCATGATTGACTAATACTTTCTTTGATAGTATTTTTTAAGTCAGTATCCTTGTTAGCTTCATACATTACAATTGGCTAATATGTCTCAAGTCTTTCCTAATCTATAGGTGTCTACTCCCAACCCCTTGAGAATTTTTTGTTGTTGTAGAAGTCAGTCGTTTATCTGGAGATAAATGAGAATTATTCAGAATGAGTCGTTTCCTGCATTCGGAATTTTGCCAGTTGCTGCCCTGGGAGGTTGTTTAACATGATTGTCTCTCTTTTATGTTTCCTTTAATTGGCAGTAAGATCTAGAAACTTAATCAGATTGAGCTTCTATTTTTTAGCTAGAATATTTTGTAGGCAGTGTCTCCAACAGAATCAGATAATATTTGGGTGTCTCTCTCTTTTAGGGTCATTAGGAACTAATAATGATTATAGCCTAGGGATTACAAAATGGTAACATGCTATCATTTATTTTTTCATGAGCTGAAATGCTATACGTAAAGAAAACATGTCTCACCAACTATTTGGTTATTTGGGAATATAGTTCATAAAGGAAAAGCAAGGAAATAATTATTTCTATTTACCAGTTTTCATATTAATGAGTTGATTCCCTAAGACCTTCCAAAGCTGCACATTTTAAAGTAGGATTACAATCTAAACATATTTTATGTATTTAAATCCACTGCTGTTTGTTCTAATTAATGCTCAAATTGTGCCATTGGCTAGTGGGAGCCTTTTGAAGTTGGCTCAACATCATCTTGTGCATTTTCTGTCTCTGACCTAGAATTAGTTGTTTCTCCAAGAAGCCCTGGTTCCTTTTAGTGGAAACTGATATTTAAAATGTGGGCACTAGGGGTACTTTTGGACTTGGTTCTTGCTTCTAAGCCTTTTTAATGAACACAGCTAGGAAATACTTTTTAAAAGAAAATTCACAGGGGTTTATTTCATTTCCAGTGTAAAAACACTTTTTCTTTTTTACTTCTTTAAAATCATATCTATATCTCCTTTCACTCTTGCTGAAAATCCAGTTCTCAACACCACTAATATAATTTCCCAATACGTAGGACATGCCTAGGAGTCGCAGAGTAGGAATACCAACGACTACCAACAATAATATAATGACTGAGAATAGTTCAAGGTTTTTTATTTCTTTTTTGTATCCTGCTAAGGTAGACTATCAAATTACTGTGTTTTAAAATCTGTTGTACTCGTTTCTTCATGTGATATTATGCCACCAACTGACATAGCATTGCATTTATTTATTTCACTCTACTTTTCAATTTTTAGAAATTGCTTATCAGTTTATTGATTTGCCTAATCTTAATATTTTAATTATTTAAAATATGTACATAATTCCAAAATGAAATATATAAAAAACCATATATTCTGAGAAAGCCTAGCTTTTATCTCTATCCCCTCTACCCTGTTCCCTCCCTCTTTCTGTGAATAATCTTTTTAGTTTTTGGTTTACCTTTTCATTGATTGTTAATACAAGTGAGAATGAGTGTATGCTTCTACCCCTTTCCTAGATAAAGAGAATATGCTATACCTACTATTCTCTACCATGCTTTTATTCACTTAACAATATAGTCTGGGAACCACTCCATGACATTATATAGAATATCCCTCATTCTTGTTTTATAGCTGCATAAATAGTCCATTTTGTTAATTACCCTAAATTTATTCAGTTAGATCTCTACAGCCAAAATTTGGGCTGTTTCCATACTTTTGTTATCACAAATAGTGCTACCTTGCATAACCTTGTACATAGATGTCATTTCATATTTTTGCCAGTGTATCTTTGGGAGAGTGCTAGAAATAGAATTGCTGGGTCAGAGAGTAAATGCATATGCATTTTGCTGGATATTACCAAACTCCTCTGCATAGCGGTTGTACCATATTGCACATTCACCAGCAAGGTACTAGAATCCTTGGTTTCTCACAGCCTCATGTGTCATTAAACTTCGGATGTTGCCTATCTAATGGATGAGAAATAATATTTCCTTGTGCTTTTAATATATATTTTCTTTTTAAGAGTGAGGCTGAACGTCTTTTCACATGTGAAAGACACATTGCATTTAGGAATCCTCTCCTCCAAATCCCTGCCAGGCAACTACCATTCTGGAATAGGAAGATGAACAACAGAGGAAATGAAGGACAGAATGAATAGAGAGGTCATTGGACAATCACAGGTGCGCAGAAGAGATTAACTAGCCAAACTAATGAAGCAACAAAGGAAGAAAACAAAGGAGCGATCGTCAAAGGAAGGGATTGGATTTCCCTCTCTAGAGATTGTAGATGGGGTTTCGTTGATGTGTATGCACTGAGTGGAGGGTGGCCTCGACAGGCAATGGCAACCACATGATCTATGGCTCCCTGGGAAGTAAACGGGGAGATCACAATCCAGCAACCAAAGAGGCCAGGCCTGTGCTGAGATGGAGCCAAGAGAGAGTCCCTTCTAACTGCTGAGATGCAAACCTGCATTGTAACACTGGAATGTAGCACTTCCCCACCTCTAAGTTCTCACGTGTCCACCAGAGAAATAGAGGAAAGCATTAGTAGTTGCAGTGAAATGGATGGATGGGCTTTGAAAACTGTAGTTACCCAGGAAGTGACAATACACATATACAATTTACTCTCTCAATGTTTGATGTAGCCCTATGTAGTTATTTAGTTTCTCTAAGCCTCAATTTACTGAAAATGGGGTAATAATCCCAGCCTATAAAATGAGGATAATAATAGTATGTGCCTTTTAGTGTTGCCATTGTCACAAGGGTAATCCACATTAAGGCCTGACACGTAGTAAGTTATCAGTACATATGAGCTTATTACTGTTGTCTGTGGTTGCAGCACTATTATGTGTCACAGGGGGATTTAGGGACAGAAGTCTTGAGATTCAATCTCAGCTCTAGTTTCATTAGCTCCGTGTCCTTGATCTGGTCTCTTAACCTACTTGGCCTTAGTTTTCTTCTCTGTAAAATAGGGGTAATAACTTCATAAATGTATGCATTTAAATGAGATAACACATGTATAGCAATTAGCATAGTAAGCCATCAGTAAGGGTTGAGTACTACAACCATTATTATTATCTTCTTTGTTAATTAAACTTCTTTTTTTTTTTTGCAGAGGAGACCAGTGACTTCCTGTCACCCAACTTTATTTGACCAATCTTACTTTATCTCTGCCACCCCTCAAACACATCCCTCCCCTTCAACGTCAATATTTCAGTCACTCCAGAAAACAGCATTTCTATTCTTTCTTTTATTTTTATTTATTTATTCTTTGAGACAGAGTCTCGTTCTGTTGGCCAGGCTGGAGTGCAGTGGCACAATGGAGGGTGGGGAGGTGGGGAGAGAGAGCATGGGGAGAAATGCCAGATATAGGTGAAGGGGGAGGAAGGCAGCAAATCACACTGCCATGTGTGTACCTATGCAACAATCTTGCATTTTCTTCACATGTACCCCAAAATGCAATAAATAAATAAACTTCTAATACAAGTTTATGTTACGAATACTTGACGACTATTTTAGATAATTCCTCCAGGTTTACAACATTAAAAAAAAAAAAGAGGATTGGGTAAATTAGACTATCTTTTATGGAACTGATTACCTGAAGAAATCTATAAAACTTTGCAGAGAGAGAAGTGCTATGTAGCTCTTTATTCCTCCCTAGTCTTGTTCAGGGAATTTTTGGCATCTGATAGCGCCGTAGTAACAGAGTACAAAGGAGCAGAGGTTCCTTTGACATGGGAGGCGGCTTAGCTTAAGATCTCTGGATTTACGCTGTCTTGCCTAGGTCTCAGTCCAAGCTCTGCAGCTTGCTAACCCAGGGCTAGTTACTCAACCTCCATAAGCCTCAGTTTTCTTAGGAGGTAATAATAGCACCAGCCTCACATGGGATTTTGTTTTGCAAAGAGTGAACATGATTATGTATGTAAGCTCAGTGCCTGAGGTGGAGTCAGCCCTCAGCCAATGGCAGAGGTGATGACAGTGACAGAAGCACTAGTAGTGGATGTTATCATCATCCTCGTCACCAGCCTTGGGGAACTGTGCTGGTCTGAGTGGGCTAGGCTACACAGTGTTAACTCACAGCCCCCAAATCCCAGCAGCTTAAAAACAGGAGTTTATATGTCACACAGACCACTGAAGCTACATATTTAACATGGTTCATCAGGGATGTCTGCTCCTCAGAGTCACTTAGGGGCCCAGATTGATGACACTTCCCTCTTGACACCTGTTTCCACAATTACTGAGGCAGGAAAAGGAAACTGTGCAAATCACACACAGGCTTGTAAAGTTTCCACATGGACATGATTTAATCACTTCTGCTCTCTTGTTGGTCACAGCAGTCACATGGCCTTGCATAACTTAAAAAGGGGCCAGCAATGAAATCCAGTCATGTGCCCTTCAAAGAGGAACAGCTCTAGTTACTATCTCAGGGGCTGAGGGTCTGGTTGCAGGAAGAGGCAGGGGTGGTGGGAAAGAAGCAGGTGAGAATGGGGAAGCCCAGGATGGGACATGTGGACAGAGGCGTAAATAACAGGCTCTGCAAGACCAGAGTCAGCCAGCAGCTGTGCCTGGACTGTCCAGTGTCTTGTGGAGTTCCTTGCCTTGACTGTATTCATTCATCCTGTCATTAACTCATTTATTCATTCAACCAGCAATCATTGAGAAACAACTGTGTGTCAAGCACCATGCTAAATGCAGGGATACCCAGTTGTGTAAGACAACGAATACGTCCCATGCCCTCCTGGAGTTTACAGTGAAGCAGGGAGTGCGGGCACCCTGATCTGAGCATCTGAGTTATAGGGTCCTGGGGTTCTGACCCTCTCCAGGGCCAGATGAGAGCAGGTGGGCTGGGTCTATGCCCCTGCCTGACAGTTGAGTGAGTCACAAAGGAAAAACACAGGGTGGCCCAAATATTAGCTGTACGTCAGCCCTTCTGGAACGACAGACGGACTTTGCTTAAAGGATTCTTTTTATTTCTCCCCTCTGGCCCTCAGTAAAGCGCCACATGATATAACTGGACCTACACATACAGGTCCCAGTAGACAAAACTCACGGTTTACAGTTTATGTAATTTTCCATAAAAACAAAAACAATGCTTGTTGCCTGACACATTTCATAGAGAGATTTTCTGTTCATTTACTCATTTGTCCCTGAAGAAAGCTGCTTCTCTTCCTTCTGTCCCCCCAGCTCCCTGCGGTGGTCACCTGACTTCGCCCAGTGGCACCATCCTCTCTCCAGGCTGGCCCGGCTTCTACAAGGACGCCTTGAGCTGTGCCTGGGTGATTGAGGCCCAGCCAGGCTACCCCATCAAAATCACCTTTGACAGGTGCCTGTGACCACAGCCCTGGGGAAGAGGGCAAGGGGGAAATTTTTATTAAGTCATGTGGGAGGGAATCCAGGGTGGAGGGGGGACCAGTACCAATGCTGAAATGTCAGCAAAGTTGAAGAACACTGACCAGACTGGATGGGGCACACCTCACTGGCTCTGCCTTTGGGCTTGGTTTGTGCTGTTTAGGGGACTCTGGCAGGAGGGGTGAAGAGAAGGCTTGGGGACCATTTGGGATGTTAGAGCCCCATCCCCAGCCCCCAAGGAGGGAGAGTGGGCAGATAGACACCATCAGATGTTGCAGCATGACACTGGCATCTGACGAGCATTCTCCTGGAAATGTCCAACATGGGAAGGCAGCTCCCAACCTCTGCCCCAAATCCCGCTCCTGTGCCCTACTTCTAGCTCTCACCCTGGCTCTGCCCCTTGGGTAGAGAACGTAGCCACCTAAATGTGAAAACAAACTTCTTCCGGACAATGTGTTCCTGGCCTGGAATAGCAGTCTGCAAACTTTGTGTGAAGAGCCAGATGGTAAATATTTTAGGCTTTGTGGGCCACTTGCCTACTTGCAGATCTCTGATGCATGTTCTGCTTTGCCGTTTTTTGTGTTTTTTTTTTTTTTTTTTTTTTTAACATCTCTCTACAAATGTAAAAACCATCCTTAGCTCTCTGGGCTAAAGACCGAATCTAGCCCTGGGGCTTTAGTGTGCTGACCCCTGGCCTAGAATGTTCTGACCTCCATGAGGCTAGTCACTGTGCCTCTAAGTCTTAAGCTGGCTCACAGACCAGGCCACAGAGGATGAGAGCAGCTTCCAACCATGGAGAGGAGGAGGAGGGGTTAAATCGAGTAGAAAAGGTCTTTCTGCATCGCTAGTGAATGTGTGCAAATTATATTAAAAGATCCCAGCCTGCCAAAATCTGGTTATTCTGAAGCCCTGGGTCAGCCAGGGCTTTTGTCATCTGCAAATTAATAAGCTTGGATTTCTCAAGAAGGCTTCATTTCTGTCATTTGGCAGATTCAAAACTGAGGTCAACTATGACACCCTGGAAGTGCGCGATGGACGGACTTACTCAGCACCCTTGATCGGGGTTTACCACGGGACCCAGGTTCCCCAGTTCCTCATCAGCACCAGCAACTACCTCTACCTCCTCTTCTCTACCGACAAGAGTCACTCGGACATTGGCTTCCAGCTCCGCTATGAGAGTGAGTCTCCATAGGCACAGGGAGAGGGATGACAGGGTCAGCCCAGGTGGGTCAGAGGCCTCAGGACTGTGCTCCACCACAGGCCTCTGCTCGGCCCCATCCTCATGATGTTTTTGGCTACATTGTGCCCTTCAGAAGGCCCTTTGGAAGGCACTCTGTTGCTCTCAGCATCCCTTAGGGTCATGGGAGCTTAGAGTTCATGACCTTCACACCAGGCCTTTTCCTGGAGACCTCATGGCCTCTTCTGTTTGCAGGTGATTGGGTGTTACCATGCTGGGCACTCTGGGATCAGAACATTTGCCTGACCTTGAAGTTAACCCAAGATGGCATCTCACACCCACACTTGCCTTTCCTTGTCACCTTCCACATTCATCCCCTCGATTTAAAGGATCAGTGTCACTTCAGTTCTCTGTAGACCAACGTAGAAAGCTGGGGCTGTGAGCACCAGAGGACAGGGTCATTTTCTTACTCCTATTGTATCCTGAAGCCTTAGCATAGCACCTAAGCCACTCTCAGCAAATACTGATGGCCACATTTCATGAGTCAGTCATTGGCAACTTCCACCTTTAATAAACTGGGGCTCTCTTCTCCCTCTTTGGAGTCAACTGGGGTCCCTCTATGGTGACAGTGAGCTGTCTGTCCCAGCTGTGGCCTCTCTATTTCAGCTATAACACTGCAGTCAGACCACTGTCTGGATCCAGGAATCCCTGTAAATGGACAGCGTCATGGGAATGACTTCTACGTGGGTGCTCTGGTGACCTTCAGCTGTGACTCGGGCTATACATTAAGTGACGGGGAGCCTCTGGAGTGTGAGCCCAACTTCCAGTGGAGCCGGGCTTTGCCCAGTTGTGAAGGTGAGGCCCACCATGAGGGGGAACAAAAGTAGCAAACTCCTCTCCTGCTACAGAAGCACAGGAGCTCAAAAGGCCACGCACTCCTCTACCCCATCAGTTAGGGTCGAGGTTTTGAGAGATGGGGGGTGGGGATCCAGGAGGATGACAGGGGTGCTCCCTGAGGCCCTCTGGTCTTTCACTGCCCTCTTCACTCCTTCTATAGCTCTCTGTGGTGGCTTCATTCAAGGCTCCAGTGGGACCATCTTGTCTCCAGGGTTCCCTGACTTCTACCCCAACAACTTGAACTGCACCTGGATTATTGAAACATCTCATGGCAAGGGTGAGTGTTTCAGCCCATAGCAGGCATTGGGATGTGACGTGGTCAGGGACCCAAGTTCCTCAGGTCAAGTTGACCTCAGTCGGGATCTCCCTAGATATTAACCTCTGGGCTTAGTCTGAACTTCTCTCACCAACAAGAAAACTTCCAGTCTTCCCATCTCTTTGAATGGTAGAATTTGTTCATTAAGTATTGTTGAGATTCTAAAATCTCCCTGCTGGAAGAGATCTTAGAGGTTACCGACTATCCAATCTCACTCAGTACAGAAATCTTCTCTGAATCATTCCCCATGAGATGGCAGCACACCAGCTCACCCTCTGCCTAAACATCCCTGGTGTGGGGAGGCCACCAACCCATTCAACAAATGGGTACCTACTATCCTTTTTGGACAGATGCTGTCTTCTTCTAAGTCTATTAGGTGTCTCTAAAAATATTTTCCTTGTATTGCATCCTGGAGGAACATTAGATACACCTGCTCCTTCTTCCTCACATTGACCCTTCAGATACTGAACACAGCGATCCCCTTCTTGCATAACTCAGCTCCTCCGCTGATGCCATCTTTCATATGGGTCACCAGCCTGCACTGCTGCCTCAGCTCCCCTAACATGAGCGATCTTTGGGTGTCCAAGTTCAAAGTAAGGATACTGGTTACAAATAAACATTAATTAACATATTAATACTCTTTTCTCAACAAATATGTATTCAATACTACTCATGTGACTGACACTGGGGCTGGGCTTGGGCAGTAACAAGGCAGATTTGGCTTCTAGCCTCAGAAGCTTATTGCCAAGTTCATCCGGAGTCATGGTTGTTGCAGTTTGGCAAATACACTAATGCTTAGGCCCAAGGCTAGAGGTTTTGATTTTCTATGCTGGCGGTGGAAACCAGGCATCCATGTTTTCAGAACACTTTGCCAGTAATTTTGATGCATGCTTTTAATTAAGAACCTCTGATCTAAAAGAATTAACATGCAGGAGAGGCAAGAAACAAAATTTAAAGGAAAATTAATCCTTCTGGATGTTAAAATGTCATTATGGGCTACATTAATGTTAACAATGTGGTATGAGTGCAAAAGTGGACATAGAAATAAGAGGTGGGGAATAATTGTGCAGAAATAGATCCCTCCGTGTGTGTGTGTGTGTGTGTGTGCACACATGCATGCCTGTGTATGTGTGAGAAAGAGACAGACTTTAGTATATGAGTAAAGTGTCATTTCAGATCCATTGAAGAAAGGATGGATTATAATAAATGGTGTTAAAACAGTGGGCTGAACCATTTGGAGCAAAAGAAAAAAAAATCTATACCTCAAGCATTTAATCACATAAATTCCAGCACTAGGGGAATGTAACTCTCAGGTGAGCACATACTTTAAAGAGTAACAACAAAGGTACAATCCATAAAGGCAAAGACTGCTAGATTCAATTAAAAAAAAAAACTTTGAAAGGATTTAGGTTTAAAAAAAAAAAGCTTCGTAAAAATTCAAAGTCAAATACTAAATAGAAAAAAAAATTTCAACATATAATAGATTAAGGATTAGCAAACAGACATACAAAGAGCTCTTAAAATTTATATATATATATATATATACATATATATAAATTTTAAAATATTACTTTAAGTTCTGGGGTACATGTACAGATCTTGCAGGATTGTTACATAGGTATACATATGCCTACCCAAACCAGCCTGCAAAATGAGCAAAGCTCTAAACTAACACTTCGTAACAGAGGAAATAGAAATGGAAATGCATTGACCTCATTAATAATGAAACAAGTGAAATTTTAGAAGGAAAATAACATTTCCCTTTTTAATCATCAAAAGAAAATTATAACAGCCTTGGGAAGAATGTGGACACTTGAATACTATTCACTGCTGACATTGTGTAAAATGGTTCAAACTTTCCAGAGGATGACTTGGTGATGTGAATCAAAAGCCTCGAAAATATATTGTAAGGAACTTAGGAATCTGTAGATTTTGGTATCCAAGGGTGGTCCTGGGACTAATCCCCTGCAGATACAGAGGGACAACTGTACCTGCCTTTGCACCCAGCAATTCCACTTACTGGAATTTATCTGAAGAAAATAAGTAAAACTCTACATCAAGATTTAGCTGCAAAGATTTCCCCTAAGACATTATGTATTATGATGGAACATTAGAAACTATTCAATGTCCATCAATAAGGAAATATTAAATAAACATCGGGTATGGCCATAGAATAAAATACTAGGCAGCTACTAAAAGGAATAATGTGAAAGAATATTTAAAGACCTACAGGGGTGGTTGCAATACTTTGGTAAGTAAAAAAAGAAGTTTGCCAAAAGAATATATTTAGTTTAAAAGACATCGCGTTTGCATAAAAAGCAGCCTGAAAAAATACACCCCAAGATGTTGTCTCTTATTTTCATCTTTTGGCTTTTTTCTAATTTTGAGCAATAAACACATTACATCTCAAATATACTATTTGTATAGAAAAGAAAATTTGAAAGAGAAGTCATTTATAGTCCCACCACATGTACTTAAGTGTGTCACTTGGCCTTCACTAGGCCTGCCCTAGCCAGAGCTAGGATGGGTTGGCCTGGAGCTTACCGGGTCAAGGCAGGACAATCCAGGCAGTCAGGATGAGGCCCGGGGTCGTCCCCTTCTTCCCACAATATTGTTGCTAAGGAGAGGAGGAATGGGACAGTGTCCTTGTTCATCATGCAGTGCTGTTTCCACCAAGCCTGGGCAGAGGAGACCACTGGAAAGAAAGGCAGCCCCTCACAATCCCTAGAGAAACAACCCCTGTCATTATGGTCTTCTCTATGTCTGGGCATCTGTGATTATAAAGGCGTGTGCTTTTCTTTTTATGAGTTTCTATGCGTGTGTTTGCCTGGAAGTCAATCAAGCTCATCAACTATTTAACAAATGCTTATTTGCTACTCGCACTACTGAAATTGCTAGGAAAACAGCTGAACAAGCCACTCTGCCATTGCCTGCCATCAGGAAGTTTATGATTTAGTGACAGTAGACAGCCTAAACCAAGATCTCAGTATAGCATGACCAATGTGTGGTAGAGCAGACAGAGGTGTGGAAACATCCCGAGCCCAGCCTAGGGCTTAGGAAGGTGTCCTGGAGTTGAGACTTCAGCTAGTCTTCAAAGATGAACAGGAAGTAGAAGAAGCCAGGTTGAAAGGTGCTCAGCAGAGAATCAACAAGAAAGCACAGATGAATGACCAGATCACTTCTTCCTTAGAAACATTTAAAGGCATCACCTAATTCTTAGCCTAGATCCCCCAAATTATAAAATGGCTAGCGTAGCCCCATAGTCTTTCTTTTTTTTTTTTTTTTTTTTTTTTTTTTGAGATAAAGTCTTGCTCTGTCTCCAGGCTGGAGTGCAGTGGTACAATCTCAGCTCACTGCAACCTCTGCCTCCTGGGTTCAAGCGATTCTTCCACCTCAGCCTCCCAAGTAGCTGAGACCATAGGTGTGTGCCACCACACCTGGCTAATTTTTTTGTATTTTTTAGTAGAGACGGGTTTTCACCGTGTTGGCCAGGATGGTCTCAATCTCTTGACCTCATGATCCACTCGCCTCCGTCTCCGTAACCCCATAGTCTTTCTTACCTTTCTCAGCCTCATTCTCAGGCCTCTGAACTAAGTTCTAGCTACACAGAACTTCTTTCCATTTCTAGAACTTGCCAGGCTTTCTTTCTCCTCTAGAGCTTTGCATATCTGTACAATTTCCTTCTCTCTGGAATACTTCCTCTCCCCAAGCACGGGGAATGGGAGTCTCTACCATCACCCTTGCCTGGCCAACCCGTCATTCTTCTGAACCCCCCTTCCTCTAATGAGCCTTCCCTGACCCTCTCTCCCCAGCTCTGCATTTAGGTTGGGCTCTTCTCCCCTGGGCTCCCATAGTATGCACTCTGTACCTCCCTGATTTCAGACTTGACTCCACTGTCAAGAACATGCATGTTCATCGTCAGTCTCCCTGACAGACTAGGAACTCTTAGAGATGGGTCTGTCTTGTTTCCTGCAGTTGCCCCAGCTTCTGGCTCTCCGCCTGGCATATAAGAAACTCAAGAAGCATTTGGTGATATGAATCAAATTGAAGTGAGCCCAGGCCCTTCTCCAGAGGGCATTCTCTGTTCTCTGTTTATGAAAGTATTTCGGGTTAACAGACCTATTAAGCTGCTATCTGTGATTGCTCCCTAAGAGAAAGCAGTGTGGCTCAGGAAACTCAAAACTCTGTGAAATTCAAAATAGTTCAACTTGCCACCTGCCCAGTCCAAGGGAACAGCCAATTCAGGAGTCCTGAGAATGCGCCCTTGCTGAGACCCCAGAGCTGACACCTTTTAACCCATGAAGCTGTCTGGGAGTTAGATGAGTTGAGCAAAGGGAACACCTGCTTCATACCTACTGTGTGCCAGCCACTGTGCTGCATGCTTTGCATATGCTATCCCAGTTTTGCCTCACTTTGGGAGTAAATGTCACCTGTAAAAGAGATATTATCGCCTACATATTACCCTTGAAGAACCTGGAACTCTGGGTGTTACACAACCTTAGCCAAGACCCTTGAGCAGGTAAATGGGCTTTTGATCCAGGTATGTCTACTCCCAAGCCCAAGTCTTTTCCATTGTCCTGCTCTTTCTGTTCCTACGTGGTGTTGATGTCATTGGTACATTTCTGCATGGTTCACTCAAGTGAAATATCTGTGTGTGCCTCTGTCACATCGAATCTGGATTCCAACTCCAACATGGGGCCTTTCTGTTTCTGTGACATTGTCTTCACTTTCACACAACGGCCCAAAAAGCCCCAAGCAATCAGCACAGCTAGGAAACCCCGAGGTTTCATGTCAGCTTTTTGCTCATCCTTAGAATCCCAGCCAAATGTTTACTCCTTAGGAAGGGCTCTCTTTTCATGCTAGAAGGATAGAATGCAAAGTGTGATGTTTAATCAACTTGTTTCCACCTGTGACTGAGGCTCATCCACTCTCCACCCAATTCCATGTCCTAGGTAGGAGGGAAAGGACATATATATTTCCTAAGCTGCATAGACTGACAACAGTTTTCTCATTTGAGACATGTTTGTATGTCAGGAGTATAGCATGCATATGGGCACATAAACCCACCAGTCTTTCACATTGTGGATCTGGACCCACATGAAGCCTTCCTAACCCTGAGGCACAGTTTCTTACTCTTCCTCTGTGCCCCACTCTATATTCTCACTAGTAGTGATGTGCCTGTCTTCCCCACTACACTGGGAGATCTTTCTCAGTGCTTAGCACGAAGCCCAGCGCTTGGTAGGTGCTTAGGACTTGATGCATCTCAGTTGCCTGGGAACAGGGTATTTACAAGCTGCATCTCTGGACCCAACTCTTCTGTGGTGTTTTGTCTCCTCCACCTCCATCTATAGAAGCCCAAATGCTCTGGGATCTAGTTCCTGTCAACAGGGAGGCAAGGATATAAAAACTTTTAAAATGCTTTAGCATTAGAGGCTTGGCTCCAACTATCATTTATAAAGCATGTATCAGTAATGTTCTAGATAAGTATTTCTGAAGCTTTAAGTGCCTATAAATCATTTGGGGATCTAAAGAGCATGCAGATTATAATTCAGTAGGTCTGCAGTAGAAGCCAAAGATTCTGCAATTCTAGTAAGTTCCTTGGTGATAAACACGCTGCTGGTTCATGGACCATACTTTGAGTAGAAAGTGGGATCACACTTGGAGTAGCAGGTGGGTCCTAATTCCTGTCCTGGCACCATCCACGATACATAGTCCCATAGGACACTCACTTGTGCATGGCCACGCACTTACACACATGCCCAGCAAACACAACTGCCATCTGGACAAGTTCCACAATTGCTTTGGGTGTTAAGACCATGCTGCTCTAAAACTTCCCTCACCATCTGATCCCTTACCCCACCTGGCTACTCTTACTACCTGCTCTCTTTCTGTAGCCTAAGGGGCCACACCCTGAAGTAGCTGAGAGCATGGCCTCTGCAGTCAATTTGCCTGAGTTCAAATCCCAGCTCTACCACATGCTAGCTGAGTGATCTTGGACAGATGACTTCATCTCTTTGTGCCTCTGTTTCCTTGGGTGTAAACTGGAGATGATAATAATGTACCCATACCACGGGGGTTCCTGGCAGGATTAAATGAGTTTTCCTATCTCCCTTCCAAGGGAGTAGATGCAAATAAAAGCAGTTAGGAGGGCTGCGCGCGGTGGCTCAAGCCTGTAATCCCAGCACTTTCGGAGGCCGAGGCGGGTGGATCACAAGGTCAAGACATCGAGACCATCCTGGTCAACATGGTGAAACCCCGTCTCTACTAAAAATACAAAAAATTAGCTGGGGATGGTGGCACGTGCTTGTAATCCCAAGTACTCAGGAGGCTGAGGCAGGAGAATTGCCTGAACCCAGGAGGCAGAGGTTGCAGTCAGCTGAGATCACGCCATTGCACTCCAGCCTGGGTAACAAGAGTGAAACTCCGTCTCAAAAAAAAAAGAAAAAAAAAAAGCAGTTAGGACACTGACACTAAATATTTAGTGCTTGAACTGCTAATGAATATCATCACTTTGATTTTATTATTTTATGCTCTTAACCTTCCCCCTTAGTGGAGCTCCCTCCTTCATTTTTCCAGCTCTCTGATTGCTCTTTGACCGTCTCCCCCATCGCTCCTCCTTTGCCCTGTCTCCTATTCCCTGTCACTTCTGCCCATGCTTCCATTCACCCCTTCTCTAGTTCTCTCTCTTCCCTCTTCTCTCCTATCTATCTTCTCCATGCTTGTGGCTCCAGATATCAATGCTTTGCTGGTGACTCCCAGATCTACCTCTGTAGTCCCCTCTTCATTCTGAACTTCCAATTCTGTCCTTCCAGTGGCCCACTAGCTGTCATTGCTTGCATGCAGAAGAAGCTAAGTACATTACTCTTCTACAACCCAACCCTCCCTCCTGTGCCCTTCCCCAGGTAAGAGAAGACATCACTATTCTTCAGGTGGACATGCCGCCAGATATCTTGTCATTTCTCTTTTGCATTAAGTGCCTGCTGTCTTGGCCACCCTACCCCAACCCCCAAGGGCTCCTGGCCATCTCCTGCTCTTGTTCCTTCTGCCAAGCCCCATCCTCTTCCAGTGCAGAGCAGCTACCAATATAAACAATCTCCCTGCCTCCTCTCCCTCTATTTCATCCTCCTTACAGCCACCAACATCTTGCTTAAACTGAGATCTAGTCCACTCTGGATAGGATGGCTTCTCATTGCTTCCAGAAGAACATTGGGTCTGGCCCCAGGCTACCTATCCAGCATCAATTTCAGGAGTAGCCACAGCCAGCCACTGCTCAACAAACCTGGAATCGACAGTCCCTTTACACATATGGGTCTCCTTCCTGGTATACTCTTCTCCCCTTACCTGGATAATTCCTGTGCATCCTTTTAAGATCCATGTCAAACGTTTACTCCTTCATGAAGCCATCCTTCACCCTCTTCTTGCTGCCAACTGCTTTCCTTTCTGCCCCCCCTTGGCATGCTGAGCCACATTCATTCCAGCACTCAGCACTCGGTACTGCAGCTAATGGTTAATGTCTGGTGTATCCCCTTGCACCTAACCCTGGATCCTAGCCCGTAGTAAAGACTCAACAAATACACAAACACTTGTTGAATGAATTAATGACTGTCTGTAAAGCATTCTCATACGCCTAGCCATAAATCTCTCTTTTAAATTTTGACAACTGTAAAAAAGCGTTCTTCTCCCTGACTGGATCTTTGGGCACTTGTGTGTTCGGGTTCATTCATTCAGATTCACCTGTGTGGTTTATCAATGCATGCTTGTAGTCATACACACAGGTAGCATTTGCAAACTGGAAATGTTTGTGTGGATCCTGTCTTGCAGCTGAGGAGCTCCAGCCATCTCACCATTACCAACCTGACCCTCTGGTCTCTTGGCAGGTGTATTCTTTACTTTCCACACCTTCCACCTGGAGAGTGGCCACGACTACCTCCTCATCACTGAGAATGGCAGCTTTACCCAGCCCCTGAGGCAGCTGACTGGCTCTCGGCTGCCGGCTCCCATCAGCGCTGGGCTCTATGGCAACTTCACTGCCCAGGTCCGCTTCATTTCCGATTTCTCCATGTCATACGAAGGATTCAACATCACCTTCTCAGGTAAAGAGTGCGAGAGTCCCTTAGGGGAAGAGATCATGTTGCTATTCCCTGTCTCCCTCTGCTGTCAGTCTCTGGTTTTCCCAGCAGATGGATATTAATCGACTCTTTCAGTCTCTGGGAAAATGACCTCAGTGCTTCAGCAAAAGATGCTTGGGTCAGACCCAAGTAAGAACTTCCCTGTAATGGTCTTGGAAGGAGGTAGCATGATCACTGAGGAGTCTCCTTCTATGAAGGTGTTTAGAATTTGCTCTGAACATGGCCCATGTAGGTGGTTGAACTAGAGGACTTCAGAAAAGTCCCTTCCTACCCTAGTTATTCCAGATTTTTCTTCTGATTCCACTTCCATATTCCCAACCCAGCAATATGAAAAAAAAAAAGGTTGGAAATTAACATATTGGAGTGGTTTAGTCTCATTTGGGATCTTTTTCATCAATGCTAATTTAGTAGTAATAGATATTTATCTCTGTGTTGAGGGATTCGGAAAAGAAAGCCCTTTTATTTGGCATTCAGGGAGGAAAGAAGACCCTTGGCTCCTCTCATACTGAGTCTTCCACCATTGTTGTCCCAGAGCACCCCAAAGTACCTCCCTCCACCTTTCTCAGCCATGGCCAGTGATATCAGATGGATTCCTCCTGGGATGGGCAAGAGGTATCCAGCTTCTAGAAACTGGGGCATGGCCCAGCTTAGTCCCCCACCTGCCCTCCAATGCAGAAGTCACCCACCTGTCACATCCCTGGATTCGCCTGGCCAATGGGACATATCCAGCAAGTGAGACTCAACCCTTATGAAAGAGACCCTCCTTCTCCTCACGCAGAGCCCTGGAGGACTGCATCCCGAAGGGATATGCCCTTGCAGACCAGGGACTAGTCATTTCTATGCTGTTACTAGAGACCCCAGGCAGGGCCTTGCCCATAAATGCCACTAGTCATGCTTGCCGACTGCCTCAAGTGCCAACATAGCCGAGACATGGCTTCTAATCAGGCAGTTGGTATGTCTTCCCCAGTGGGAGTTGCCTGAGGCTGGGTCATGTATTCTGACCTTCTAGAACCCACTGGTTGAATTTATCTAGTTCAGTGCCCAGCAGGAAAGCCTGTGAGCCCCAAGGCACAGGTTAAAATGGAGGTGAAGGAACAGAGCAGGGAGGAGCTGAGTCCTGAGGCTCCTCAGATGTCCTCCTGGGAAACCTGTCTGGGAAACACTGTGCCCTTTTCCACTGCTCATGGGGGGGTGCCGACTGCCTGGCCTGGCGCCCTCATATTTCTCTCTGCCTCAGCTCCCCTCCAGCTCTCACTTCTTGTCTCGTCACCTTTGGTGGGCCAGTGCACTAAAGCTCTCTGCTCTGTCTTTTGTTGTTCCTGGCCCTTTCCCTCTGGCGTTTTGCCAGCGTGTTCCCATATTCTTGCTCTGTGTCTCCCTGCGATGTCTCTGAGCAAGATGTCTCCTGCTGCCTTTCCAGAATATGACTTGGAGCCCTGTGAGGAGCCCGAGGTCCCGGCCTACAGCATTCGGAAGGGCTTGCAGTTTGGTGTGGGCGACACCTTGACCTTCTCCTGCTTCCCCGGGTATCGTCTGGAGGGCACCGCCCGTATCACGTGCCTGGGGGGCAGACGGCGCCTGTGGAGCTCGCCTCTGCCAAGGTGTGTTGGTAGGTGGTCACGTGCTTTCATTTTGCTTCACTAATGGGGTGGGCCAGATTATAGTCAATTGATGTGAGGTGGTGGACAACACACGGGCCAAGAGGCTGACTGAGCCCACACTTAACCTGCACTGGGACCTGGGCATGTAACCTAATCTCCTTCTGCTCCAGCCTCCTTATCTGTAAAACAGGGATGGCAATCCCTGTTTCATCAAGCAGTTCTGTATAAACCAAAGTGACCATTACAAAGTACATCTACAGTGGGCACTCGCATGAAGTTGACTTTAGTGCTTTCACCTCCCCACCCTTAGCACACAGACCCATGGTTCAAGGATGCCTCTTGCCAAGGAATCTGGATGGGCACTAGATGGGCCTGTAGGAGGGGTTCATGACCCTTGCCCGGGGGAGTCCCCATCTGGTGGAGTAGATGGGTGCTTTTACTAATCCAATGGCAGTGCTGACTCTCAGAGAAGCCTTAGGAGGACTTCATCCATTCAGCAGGGGAGGACAGAAGGAACAGGGACAGGGTCATTTTTAGTGTACCCACTACATGTCAGGCATCTGCTAGGTTCTGAAGATTCAAAAGTGAACAAAACAGAGAAATTCTCCACTCCTGTTCCACATTCTGTGCGGGGGGAACACAAGCTGTGAATACATAGATGTGTGATGTGTCAGGCAGTGTTGAGGCATACAGAGAAAAATTAAGTCAGCTTAGAAGGTGCTGTAGCTAGGGTTGCTTTTTTATAGTGATCAGGATAGGCCTCTCTGAGGAGCTGACATTTGGGCAGAGATAGATATCTGGGAGAAGAGGGAACAGAGGACCAGGACCTGAACCGTGAGGATGCTCAGCATTTGAGGAATAGCTCAGAGGCCAGGCTGAAGCAAGCGGCAGGGAGAACAGGAGATGCGGAGGTTAGATGCAGCTGTCGGAGGTTGGATCCAGGCCCTACCTGCCTCTTTGCAGGAACTTTAAAGAAGCCTGTTCGGGGTGCTGTGCCCAGAGAGTAGGGGGACGCAGGTATTGTCCCCGGGGGCAGAGTGATTGCTGTGCCTCCCTAACGTATGAGGCTTCTGGGTGCCTGCTTGCTCAATCCTTATCATGTAGGGCTGGATAAAATACTAGCTACATTCATGGAGTATTTTCCATGCTCACTGTTAGCCATGGAACTCACGTAAAGTGAAATATTATATAAAACCCATGAAGATATACAAAACAGATCAAAGCAGCACTGCAATGACTGAAACAGGGACCAGCATCTCAAAAGCCAGTGAGGTCAGCTGTGTCCATGGAGCCCTCAGGCTGTGCCAAGGGCAACTTAGACAGGCTGGCAAGATGGGCCACGCCCAGGCTGTGCAGTCATGCAGGCCAAGGTGGGGTCACTGCTTTGCCACTTAACCAGCGCTCAGATCTCAGGCAGGCCAGCAAACTCTCTCACCCCCATCTTCCTCGTTTGTAAAACAGGGATAACAACCTCCAACTCACAGACTTTACTCTACATTAGATGGCATCATTTACATAAACTAAGAGGTGGTATATAATTATCATCATTTTGCCAATAATCTTTTTATCTGTATTTATCAATAACCAATTATCATTATTTTGCCAATAACCTTTTACAATCTCATAAAGGAAACATTAAAACAAAGAGCTGCAGAATTCCATTTCTGCCCAATTAAATAACCATGGAGTGTATTCCTTCTCCTATAACCATCCCCAAAGGCATTCACCCACCCTGACCTGGCCACACACACTCAGTAACACATGGAACCCCCCCTAGGAAGGTTCAGCTCATATCTGGCTGCTAGAAGCTCCTTTAATCTCTGAGAAAACATCCTCAGCTAAATGGTTCTGGGGGAAATTCTTCTTGAATGGGATTAACCAGGACCACAGATGCACACAGCCCGTAAGCTCTTGCCTCATTGATCTCATTACATAAACTCATTCTTTAACTTATTATTCCAATTACTGTTTGTTCATGACACCTCACAATATTTTCATTATTATTACATTTGTCTTCTCTTTCACATGTTATTAATAACGCATGGCAATTATAATCACCTCTAATTACCACCAGCCCTGCTGCGGAGGATCAGGCTGGAGGTATCTCGGGAATGCCCACTGGGGGTGCTCCTAGTCGCCGTGCAAATTGGATGATTTAGTCCACATGGTGCTACCAGAAACGTTCCCAGCCTAGAAGGAGACGAACAGCCCTGGGCTTTAATTCATGGTGTGATGTGGGTGGTGGGGAGGGAGGTGACCTAGCCCCTGACCTCAGGGACCCCTGAATTTGTTGTAGAAGAGGCAGCCCTGACCCCAGGGGACCCCAATCTGCAGCAGGAGACAAGACCCTGTCCTTGGGAATCCCGGTGTGATGGAGAAAACCTAGCCCTCTGCCTCGGAAGCCTCAGGCTGATGGATAAGATACAGCCTCTGCCCTTAACAAGACCCCTTCTGATGGGGGCGACAGAAGTCACAGATGCCAGAATCAGCTACAGCACTTTCCTGTGGATGTGACTGCCTGTTTCTCTGGAACATTTATTTGTTTCCACTTATGCCTGTGTTTGGCTTCTCAGTGCATCTGTTCACCTCCCCTGTTACTTTGGAAACTCTCCCGGAAGCAAACGCCCCATCCCTATACTCCTCCTGTCCCCTTTCTGGTGCTCAGGACAAAGGCCTAACAGGGAGTCGGGACCTGGCGATTGGCCAAGGACTGGCCATATCTAAAGCTATCAGCCCTCCTTGTAAAGGTGTCAGGCGTTTGGGAAAGAGGAAAGGCTCATGCTGGGGCAGAGATGGGGCATATGGCTCTTATGCAGGAAGCAGGGCCAGGAAGGAGGTCCAAAACACACCAAAGCCCATGTTTAAGGGAAGCCAGCTGTCGAGAATTAGGCAGAGGGCAAGAGGCATCAGGAACCGTGAGGATGCTGTGAGCCTCAGGCAGCTAACGCGTGCTTCCCATTAGCTTCTTAGGCTTTCTGCCAGTCCCAGAATGCAGGCAGTTAGGGCTCCAAATGGAAGCAGGCAAGCCACATAGATTCACCTGGGACATTGGTGGAGAGCCTTCTATGTGCTAACCATTCCCCTATGTTTACCTATATTGTATCTAAAATCTCACCCATTTATTCTACAGTCTTATGAGAATGCTATTATTGTCCAGATGAAGAGACTGAAATTCAGAAGTTCAGAGAGTTGACACAATGTGTCTAACTCCAAAGTCCATGATCATCCCATTGCACCACAGGCCTCAGCCTAGACGTAGAGGAGTGATAATGATCTCAGAGAAAATGGAGAGATGCTTCAGAAGGCTGCCCATGTAATGTGACTGAGTAATAAATGTTTACATACGCATGGCCCTCAGCAACCCTGCCCCCCACCACAAATCCCCACTCACATCTGAGACCACCGAAGAAATGTACATGTGATGGAAACATCTATGTAAATTACCAACAGCTTCTGCCGCCAAGGAGCCTGTCCACCACTGTCCCTTGAGTTTTATGAGCCATCTCAGCACATTCATCATGATACTTGGAAGTTTTGCAAACAGACAAAGTTTAAAAGTACTGTAAAATATACAAAAAATTAGCCAGGCATGGTGGCATGTGCCTATAGTCCCAGCCTACTCAGGAGGCTGGGGCAGGAAAATCGCTTGAACCCAGGAGGCAGAGGTTGCAGTGAGCCAAGATTGTGCCACTGCACTTATGTGTGAGTGACAGAGCGAGACTGTCTCACAGAAAATAAGCTAAAAATGAAAGTATTGTAAAGTTAGATTTATCCTCCAAGAGAAATCAATGAGGCCTTATATAAAGTCTCAGGAAACTGAAGCTGGTCCTGAATTGAGCAGGACCCAGGGAGGAGGGTCCACTGAGAAAAGTAGGGACTCAGTGGTGGGACATATGGCCCCCCATCTTCAAAGGACTAAGGAGCCGCCTTGGGGACAAGAGAACAAACAGACATATAACTAAGCCCATGAGCAGTTCAGCTCTGAAGGTTTCCATGTGCTCCGTCTGTGATGCCTCAGCCTAGTACACTTCTGGCTTAGGGCAATTAGGGGTTAACTATAAGATCCAAGCAATGGCCCCTTGGTCAACCCCAGGGCTTTTCCAGCCACAGACTGTGCCTAGACTAAAGGATGCTGAGGGATGGTTCACAGAAAGCAGACTTGCTACCAGCCGCCTGAAAGATTCAAGGCATGCTCCAAATTCCCCATATGTCCACATGGATAATGGGCCTGCCATCTGGACTTGTATTTACATCCTTCCGGAGCCTAATTATTATTTTTAGGACTGTACATCTTCAGAGGTCAGTGTATTCCTTATCCATTCATTCATTCATTTCTTTTCAGTAAATATTTATTTTACAGACAATCCAGGCTAAGGCTTGGAAATTCATAGGTTCATCCAGCATGACCCTAGCCCTCAAGTTACTGGCAGTGTAGGTGGGGAACACAGACAGGCAGCAAGAATCAAGGTGCAATATGAGAGGTACTCAGATACGGGGAGGAACAGGGAAAAACAGGGAGGGGCCTCCCAGTGATTAAAGATCCCATTCCTCCGTGCATGCCCTGCAGTGAGCCTGCCCTACCCACACACTGAGTGGGTGTTAAGGAGACAGTAACACGACCAAGCCCCACAGGACCCACAGTGCAGCAGAGGACATAGAATTGTTAACAAATAAGTCAAGTAGAATGGGATGACTGCTATAAATAAAGGTATGAGAACAATGGGGAAAGAATAACTAATTCTGGAGGAGGAGAAACAGATTTCCAGAGGAGAGTGTGATTTCATTAGCCATTGAATGAAACAGGCTGCAATGAGACTATGCTAAAAACTTTCCCCAGGACCCAGGAGCTTGAGTTCTCATCCCCCTCCTCTTTACGAATCGACAGAGAGACTTGGTCTGAGTTGCTGAGTACCTCGTTCCTTATCTTTAAACCAGTGATGATCCTTGTGCCTACCTGATGGGGCTGGCTGTTGTGACTAATGACTGAAATGGTCCTTGTCAACGGTCAGTCATGCTGTTTTGCACCTAAAGGTTAGCGATTATGATGTGATCTTGCCCCCTCTTAGTTTCTGTTCTGTGATACTGAAAGGCTTCATCTGTCCTCACTTAACTGCCTCCCTCTTCCCCTGACCTCCTCCTTGGTCATTTCTGTTGCTATGCTACTATATGAACAGGTATGTGGAAGGGCTGCTTAATAGCACTGTGAAATTGTAAAGGGTGCCTGGTGTTAGTTTCTGTTTCTATAGACAGATAAAACAGAATGAGAGGCAGAACAATCCAGGCAGCACCGTAGGTAGGAAGGTACATTTTTTTTTTTTTACATTTGTTAGGCATTTCTGTAGACAGTCCAACAACTGGACAGACACATAGGCATCTTGGCAGGTAGACAGGCAAACGACTTGTCATCTTTGTCAGGTTCTCCAGAGCTGTGAGTTGCTTTCCAGATGCAGCTGAGGGGGTTAATCTGTGGTTATTGTGATTCTCTTTCCAGCTGAGTGTGGGAATTCAGTCACAGGCACTCAGGGTACTTTGCTGTCCCCGAACTTTCCTGTGAACTACAATAACAATCACGAATGCATCTACTCCATCCAGACCCAGCCAGGGAAGGGGATTCAGCTGAAAGCCAGGGCATTCGAACTCTCTGAAGGAGATGTCCTCAAGGTAAAATTGATCAATTTCAGAGTATGTGTGTTACAGTATGCAAAAGTCTGGTCAATACTCCTTTGTCTCTGTGTGAATGATCCAAACTTTCTCCTTCCTTCCTGAGTCCTAAAATACTCTCCTCACTCATCTGGGAGAAAGAGAGGACCAAAAGAGAGCAGTATGTGGGTATCTAAGAATATGGTTTTAGATTTTGTTTAGAAGCTGCCTGCTATCAAATGCATGTGTAATTGAGTATGAGTTGACTACATAATAAAAGATAATAATTCAACTTGGGAAACATGGCAAAAGCCTGTCTTTACAAAAAATACGAAAATTAGCTGGGTGTGGTGTCTTTTGCCTGTAGTCCCAGCTACTGGGGAGGCTGAGATGGGAGAAGCCAGGGAGGTTAAGGTTACAGTGAGCTGTGATCATGCCACTGCACTCCGGAATGGTGACAGAGTCAGACCCTATCTTAAGAAATAATAATAATAATAATAATAATAATAATACATTGGATTGGAACAGCCAATTGATCCAGTTTTCCATTTTGAACTCTGACCATCAACATGGATAATGAAGAGTTCAAAGAACATGCATATATATGCATGTGTGTGTTCATTTGTGTAGCTATATATTTGTGGATATAAATGCTTTTATAAATATGTTTCCACATGTGTGGGAATCGGTGTCCATATATTTATTTGGTCTGAGGATCTGTGTCTGTGCACACTCGTGTCAGTGTATTGTGTGTATGTGCCCTTGTGCATGTTTTCAGTGTGTTTTAGTAGACTAACAGACTATTACAGCTGTTTCAGTGTACCACTATGATGGCCTGGTGTGGCAGTGGGGTTAGAGAAAGTGTATTCGAGACATATGTAAGAGAAAGAAATGACAGGACTTGGATTACAGAGAGGGTCATAGAGGGATTTGTTAAGACATTGAGCATACGTGTCTTGTATTTCTTTGCTTAAATACGAAGAATGTGTGATTGAGTATCTCCAATAATGTGTGATGTGTGTCTGTGTAATCAAAGAATAGGGTTTGGAGAATTTATTAAAGAGCTGCCTTAAAAAATGAATAATAAGGAAAGCCTCATACAAAGCATGTCCATTATCATCCTAGGCCAAGGAATTTTTTTAACTTTTTCTAATACAGTTTTATTCCTTGTAGCCAGAGAAGTCCTTACATTAGAAAAAGCTGAACCAGAGCCCACTACTCTGGAAAATGCAAAGAGAAACCACTGAATTTCTATGCTTCCAGATTATCTCCAGATGTAATGAATATGCTATCCTTTTTACGTACAGCTGATGCATGTTCTTGGCCAACCCCCCTGGGGTATATGTCCTCTAGGGTGTGTGTGTAGGGGTGTGTGTGTGTGTGTGTGTGTGTGTGTGTGTGTGTGTAATTGAAATGCATTTCTTGCTCTAGTAATCCTGTTTGAACCCAAGAAGATGCACTTATGAGATGACTGGATGACATGCATGAAATGGGATAGAACAATCCCATTGGCTCCTTAAGCTCTGCTTTCCAACCCCACATAAAAACAGTGTGTGTCTCCCAACAAGAGAACACAAACAAGGGTTTTATACCCTTCAGAGAACCATGTCTTCAGGCATCACCCTTGCCCTCACTTCTCTCCATCCATTTGAGCCTCAGATGCTGCAATCAGTACAGCAGTACCAGAGGGACCTCCTCTCTGTAGAGGTACAGATGGAGTGATATGAGTTAGGCAATTCAGAGACCTTCTTGGATGAAGGCCATTAGCACAAAAAGCCAGCTTTGAGGCATAGGTTACAATTTTCAGGTTTTGAAGGGAATGTAAGTAATGGTTCTGTGTAAGTGACCTGATAGAGCCAACAGAAATGGCTCCTAGGCTGCTGGAGGTCATATGGAGTATTGCCAGTGCCCATGTTTCCTCACTAAGGAGGTCTAAATTGGAATAGCACCTAAGACATAATCAACAGGTGTGCACACTCAACTGTACTGTCAAGGTTCTGGCTGCAGGGTCAGGTGTGGGCAGCTTAGTAGATAGGCAGAGAGAGTCTTTCTGAGGTGGTTAGAATAAGAAAGGAGGAGGGACATGGGGCATAAAACCCAGGTCAGAGTTCAGGGAGGACTAACAGAGGATGCAGGAGCCCAGGTAGTGCACACGCAAAGACACACATGCACATGCACACACACATTCTTTAGCACCAGGGTAGGAAATGCCCCTGCTACGGACTCTTTAAGTTTAGTTCGTCTGCTCCCTTAGAGACTGCTGAGTGTTTCCATTTTCCCTCTGTAATGGTGTGCCAACAAGAAAATTAACTAGATATGTATAAATATTCAGCAGATAAGAGGAAGGAGACATGTCTGAGGAATCAGCTAATTGCCCCTCTGTAAGCAACAAAGAACAGAAACATACTTTAAAAGCTCCTAATTTGTATTCTTAAGAGAATTTGAGAGAATATTATATTTATGACACAAAAATAGGCAATAATGAAAACAGAGCAATCTTAGATAAGGAGAGGTTGAACAGAGATGAAAAACATGATCACCCAATTAAAAAATGGAATGGAGGCAATGAACGGAAGATGGTGAACCATGGAAAAATGAAATCAGTTTATTAAAAGATAAATTCGAAAACTTCTCCCACATCTCATAAGGAAATGAAAAAGAGGATTATTTTATATTAATAAAATGGATAATCAATCCACAGTAAAACTTCATGTGGCAAGTAACATAGCATGAATAAATTAAATAAAAACTCCTGGAAATGTAAAAAAAATTAATAAAGTAATAGTTATCATGGAAGATTTTAATATAACTCTATAAGTCTGTAACATTCACCTAAGTTAAAAATAAATAAGGATTTGGGTAGCTTGAATAGTGTAACAGAATAAGTCAGAAGAAAGTAGGAGAAAAATACTTTTAAAGATAAAGGCAGAAACAACTAGAGAAAGAGAACTAAAGAAACAATAGCAATTGTCAACACAACCAACGGGGTTCTTTGAAAAATAACTAATAAAATAGACAAAACTGGCAGAACTGATCAAAGAATAAAGAAGACACAAGTACATAATATTAGGAATTGAAAAGGGACATAATCAAATATATAGGAGAGATTATGGAAATAAAAAAATATTTAGGCATCGTGCCACTGCACTCCAGCCTGAGCAACAGTGAGACCCTTTAAAAAAAAAAAGAAGGAAAATGTTCAGGAACAACTGTAAGCCAAGAAATCTGAAAGCTCAAATGAAACAAATTTTTATAAATAAAAAGTACTAATATGAAAAAAAATCTGAAAAAAAAATAACATTAAAAAATTGTAATTCCCCCATATTCTCTCTCAAAAGCCCCAGGCCTTAACTATTTTACAGGTAAGCTTTACCAAAACTTCAAGAAGCAATTAATCGTTGCCATAAATAGTTCAGAAGAGAGAAAAATAAAGATCCATCTATCTACTCATTTTTTTAAATTAATGAAGCAAGTAGAAACTTTGGGATCAAAGAATAAAATTACGGTCACCAGGAGATTGAGGGAATGGTTAGATAATGGCCAAAGTATACAAAGCATCAATTAGACAGAAGAATTAAGGGTTTTTTTTTTCTTTGAGATATAATGACATCACAGTGAATACGGCAAATAATAATGTATCATACATTTCAAAATCACTAAAAGAGTAAATTTCAAATGTTCTTGCCACAAAAAAGGTAAGTATTTGTGGTGATGATTATGTTAGCTTGATTTACTAATTCCCCATTGTATTTATAAATCATAACATTACCTTCTACTCTATAAATGTATGCAGCTACAATTTATCAATTTATAATTTAAAATAATAATTTTTTAAAGAACAGACATCAGAAACTATTAGGGCATTCTCACTTATGATCATAGATCTAAAAAGTCTGAGTATAAATCAGATTGAATTTGACTGTGTATTAAAACAAAGATGACCAAGTAGGTTTGATTCCAGGAATGTGAAGATGTGTCAAAATTAGAAACACTCATAATGTTATTTGTTAGACAAGCCATATGAAATTGCTATTTTTGTAGGTCAAAACTGTTAAAATATTGGCAATTTCATGGTTCAACCTAATATTCTATAAACACATTAGCAAAGAAAAAGACATTATCCTACTAATAAACCCCAAAACATCGTGATTAAATTCAATAACCACTCATGATTTTTAAAAATATCTCATAAAACTACAAATAGAACTTTCTAAACTTGATAAAAACATTTCTACCAAACGCCTACAGCAAACATTATAGTTAATCGCAAAACTTCCTAAAGATTTTCAGCAAAGGCAATAACAAGATCAATAGTTCTGCTATCACCAATAGAATTCAGCATTGTACTGAAAAGCCAAGCCATTATATTTAAACCAGAAAAAGAAGAAAAGGAACTATAAAAATTAGAAAGGAATATAGAAAACTATGTCTTAGTTTCAAAACTACAAAACAATCAACTAATAAACTCAAAATCAATAAGAAGATTCACAAAGCTTCTGGTGTTTCTATAACCAAATAAAACTTGTAATCAGGAGGGAAAGTCTCATTTGTAATAGAAACAAAAACAAAAGACACCTAGAAATAAGCCCTCCAAAATATGCATAATCTTAACTGAGAGAATAATAAAACTTTATTCTGATATTGATGTAACTGAAATAAGTGCAGGGAGATTTCATGCTCATGGATGAACAGAGGGTATGAACAGGCAGGCAATTCACAGAAAAGGAAATAAGAACTGTTGATAAACATATAAAAAGATGCTCAACTTCAATGGTGATCATGGATTTACATATTAAAATAAGATACCACTTTACATTCATCAAATTAGAAAACATCATAATACCCGAAAATACCAAGTATCAGCAAGGATATAAAGCAATGAAAGCTGTCAGACGTTGCTGGTGAGAGAGCAAATTGGTATTCCTTTTCAAAGGGAATCTAGTAATACTAACCGAATTGAAGATGTGCCATCCCTGCAACCAGCTCTTCCGTGCTAGCTGTATGCCCGAGAGAAACTCAAGCACACGTGTGCAAGCAGACATGCAGGAATATTTGTAGAAATTATGTTTACATTGTTTGTAATTGTGTATATGTGTATATGAAAGCTTTCTGCTTAGCATATTCGTTTTGAAACCAGCCAACTTGCTGACCTTCTTTATTGGATGTAATGGGTGTGCATATATTCCCCTGGATTTCTTAGGGAGACATTTCCATCACCTGCACATAATGATGAATTGGACCATCAGGCAATATCCTGTTAGGAAATAAATGTATACAAAGGCCCAATTCCCAATAGCAGTCAAAAATATAAAAATACCCAGGAATAAGTACAGAACGTGAGTGAGAGACGTGAAAGACAACTTGATTAAATTGAGCCAGACACCATGTATATGGATTGGAAGACTCAGTATCACACAGATGCATTTTTCTCAAATCCATCCATGCATTTAATGTAGCTCAGAATTACACAAGTTTTGTTTTGGGGGGTTTTGTTTTATTATTTTTAATTCAGGAAAATTCTTCATGAGTTTAGTAGAATACATCTGGGAGAATTCTTTTTAAGTTAAAAGAAGACAAGTTAGGACTTTTCCTACTAATTATCTAAATATATTGCAAAGCTATGGTAACTAAAATAGTGTGGGTCATGCATAGGAATAGATAAATAGACAAATGCAATAGAATAGAAAGTTGACAAACAAAACCAAATTTATATAATTATATGTTAATTATATATGTGACAAAGATCGGTTTAAAATTGGTAGTGTGTGGAATATATACAGAGTTTAGCTAGATGGCTAATCTCTCAGGGTGTTAAGGTAGAATTGTATATCATATCCCAAAATAAATTCCAGATAGATTTAAGGACATGAATTCTAGAGGAAAATATTGGTTTATTTATCATACATTTACTAAGTGAGCCTTATGTGCCAGAGCACATATTGTGGACACTGATATGTAAATAATTATATTGCAGATTGGGTTAACTTTTATTATAGAAATTCCTGCAGCCATTTAAATGCCATTATGGAAAAAATATTCAATGACTTTAAAAATATACACATTATATTAAGTGAAAGAGCAGGTTGCCCCATAGTATCTATAATTTGATCTTATTGTTATAAAAAGTATTTTTAAATAAATGTATACAAGGAATTAAAGGCATAGAACAAAGCCTAGAAAGATACTCACCAACATGTTGTAAGTCCTGAAAGTTATTTGCACATTTCTGTTTTATAAGTTCTTCTGCAATTAATATTTTATTGTAATGATGCAAACAACATTTTTGTTCTTAATGAATTAGGATGAATTATGCTTGGAAATTAAGGAAAGCATCATGTTCCAATCAGACTTTTATTAAAAAACCATAATTTCTTAACAACTCATACATCCAGTGAATGTTTAAATTTCCAATTATCTCATAGATGTCATAATATTTTTAAAATTTATAGTTTATTTGAATCAGGATTCAGTAAGGTCCACACACTGGGTTAATTGTCTCATGTGTTTTTTAGTCTATCGGTTTCTCCCTCCATCTCTTTTCTTTTCCTCTTTGTAGTTTATTTGTTGAGAAAATCAAAGCATTTGTTCAGTGGGATTTTCCACTCTGGATTTTGCTGAATGCCCTCACAGGGTATCATTTTGTATGTTCCTCTGTCCTCAGTATTTATAGCCTGTAAGTTGCAAATTGGATCCAGTGGCTTGATCCGATCAGGTCTGATATTTTTGGCAAGATAACTCTGTGGGTGGTTGTATATCTTTTATTAAAGAAACACGTGGTGTCTGATTGTCTTTCTTACTGCACCTGGTGATTATTATTTCTTATTGTGATTGATGATTCTTATTCCATTGATGATAAATGCCTTGATCCATTAATTTCCATGTATGTTTCAGTGGGCAAAAATATTTTTATAACAAATTAGGTTAACTCTTTGAACTTGTATTATCTTGAGGTCTGTTGGAACCCTTGAATTCACTCAGTCTATCAGTGATATACAGCAGTTACGCAAGGATCTGGAAACAGACTTCAGGCTTCCAGGACCCTAAACACATCTCTGTAATATACAACACTGTTAGCTTGAAGGATGGCTTCTTTTAGAAAGCTTTGCTTCATAAATAGTACAATGGAAATATTGTTTCAATTTGCTGGCAGCTGGCACCACATTGTGTGCCATGTACAAATATTCATCACCCACTCATAGATCCCATCGTTGATATTTACGAAACCAACAGGGGGTCTTTCACTCAATCACAACTTCTGTTGTTATTTGTACAATTATCTGGAAAGGAGCAGCAACCTCAAGACCTGGGGAGCCAGTTCATTATTCTGATGATTATTGTCTTTGCTGGTGCTCAGAAGTTCAGGGGACAGATGGGAGCAAGGGAAGCCAGATGCCTGTACGATTCCACCCTTGGCAAGCCCAGCAAGTCCTAGCTGGAGCCCTCATTTTAGGAGGAAAGGGGCAGAGGCTGAGCTTGGGGAAGGAAAAATCACCATGGTTATTTTAACTATATCCCCTCTGGATCCCAGGGATGACCTCCAGCAGAGTGGTCAAGACAGGCTACTGCCACGGGGGGTGGGATCAGGTGAGAGAATGGCTGTATTTGAAGGTTCAGCAACGTAGAGATGAATGCTTTCAGCCTATCTCTCTGAAGAAACAGATGGTTTGAGAAGCAGGCAACCCAAACCTGGCCTCCCCAGGCTGCTAAATAGTAAGCTGGTGCTATATGGGGGTTGAGGGAACAAGAGCAGATCTCCACTGGAAAGGTTAGAATAGCAACCAGTTCCCAAGGACTAGATTCACACTAGAGGTGGACTGAGCATAGAACTGACATGAAGGGAAAACAAGATAACTTGCTCAGTTGGTAGCTTCCTTCTGCCATCTTCCTTGCATCTGATAGTTGTGCCTCTAATAGTTGTTACCAGTGCTAGATTTACTCCAGGAGTGTGAGTTGTGGAATAAGGTATGGTTCAACATAAGGCCATGCTGACATTGGGTTGGGGGTCTCTCTTGCGTCCAGGTTTATGACGGCAACAACAACTCCGCCCGTTTGCTGGGAGTATTCAGCCATTCTGAGATGATGGGGGTGACTTTGAACAGCACATCCAGCAATCTGTGGCTTGATTTCATCACTGATGCTGAAAACACCAGCAAGGGCTTTGAACTGCAGTTTTCCAGTAAGTCTTTCTTGCATCTATGTGGACAATGAAATCAGCCTTTCCCATTTTATTCATTTATTTGAGCTTTTGCTTAACCATGAGATACAAAGAATGTGTGCTTAAGATTGTTTTAAAATCCAATGTGTATCTATCAGTAGATGCATGAGTAAACAAAATGTGATAAGTTCATACAATGGAATAGCATTTGGCCATAGAAAGGAGTGAAGTGGCCAGGCATAGTGACTCACACCTGTAATCCCAGCACTTTGGAAGGCTGAGGCAAGTGGATCATGAGGTCAGGAGTTGGAGACCAGCCTGGCCAAGATGGTGAAACCCCGTCTCTACTAAAAATACAAAAATTGGCCAGGCACAGTGACAGGTGCCTGTAATCCCAGCTACTCAGGAGGCTGAGGCAGGAGACTCACTTGAACCTGGGAGGTGGAGGTTGCAGTGAGTTGAGATCGTGCAATTGCACTCTAGCCTGGGCAACAGAGCAAGACTCCATCTCAAGAACAAAAAAGAGTGAAGTGCTGATACATGCTTCAATATGGATGACCCTTGAAAAGATTGCACCAAGAGAAAGAACCCAGTTGCAAAGGCCACATATTTTTTGAGTCCCTTCATATAAGCTGTCCAGAACAGGCAAATCCATAGACCCAGAAAGTAAATGGCAGTTGCCTAGGGCTGAGGGAGTTGGGGGAAAATGTGTATGGAATTTCTTTTTGAGGTGATAAAAATGTTCTAGAGCTGATTATGGCAATAGCTGCACAACTCTGTGAATCTACTAAAAGACATTGGATTGTACATTAGATGGGAGAATGTGTGGTATGTGAACTGTATCTCAATAAAGATAGCTATTGGGGAAAATAATTCACAGAATATACTCAAGCTTCCCCTTGCCTGTGCTCGAGGCTGCCTGGCAGAGGATCCCTGCCTGTTACAGCAGGAGGTTCAGTGGAAGAGGATTAGAGACATCTTTGAATTCTATTTCTATCAAGTGAAAATTGTGCAAGTTTGGAACAGTTTATTTAACCTTACCAAATCAATGCTCTCAGTTGTAAACTGCAGATAATTATACCCACCTGTAAGACTCCTGTGACTAACAAATGAGAGAGAGAGAACACATGTATAGCACCACAGAGTGGGAGCTCTGCATAAGTTTGCTTCCTTTTCCAGCCTGTTTCAACAGCGTATGTTTAAGTAGGTCATAACTAAGCTTTCAAACATACATTTAAGGTAACTTCTCCATATTACCCCATCTTATCAGAATGTCTCAGTGAGCAAAATGAAAAGAACACTCCTGCTAGCAAAAATGCTACGGGGTCAAACAAAAGAAATAGAAAATGCAGACCTTAGGCCTGAAAACTATTAAAAGCTGAACTCATTTACATATAGCAACCGAGAAATGAATGCCACTTAATATCCCCTCAACTGAGCATAGAAATGAGGAAATCCTGACTGGTGACTCCATCAGAACCCAGGGGCCATGGCTAAGACAGCTTCCTTGAGGACGTGGACTTCAAGGGAAGGGAGGAAGCGTGGTTTCTGCCACGATAGGTCTTATCTGCCTCTTCTCTCCTCACCAGGTTTTGAACTCATCAAATGTGAGGACCCAGGAACCCCCAAGTTTGGCTACAAGGTTCATGATGAAGGTCATTTTGCAGGAAGCTCCGTGTCCTTCAGCTGTGACCCTGGATACAGCCTTCGGGGTAGTGAGGAGCTGCTGTGTCTAAGTGGAGAGCGCAGGACCTGGGACCGGCCTCTGCCCATCTGTGTCGGTAGGAGGCCTCTTCCTCTGCAGGGAACCCTTGGGTCTCCCATAATACCAAGCTCTAGCCCTGGGCTCATTCCAGTTAGACGCCATGCTCCAGGGCTGGGGGCCGTCTACTTGGACTGAATCCTCTTGTTAACAGGCATCATGGCTCGCCTGCACCCCTTCTCCACTTCCTCACTTTCACACCTCATTACACCCATGCAGCAGTGCAGTCAGGCAGGTGGCCTGCCTTTGTTGCACATTTAGCAAGTGGGACCACAACCAAGTCATGTCCTCAAAATTGTAACGCAAGTGATAGCGACAAGGTGGGAGAGTCCAGCACAGCCCATTAGAAAGGGAGAGATGGGGCTTTGCCTGAGTTCCAGCTATTATTGTAACACCAAAACTCAGATGAGTCTCTCACCCACTCTGGGTCACAGTTTGTAGATAAAATGGGGCTCATGCTCCCTTTTCTGGTGGGATGTCAAAAGAGAGTAGGATAAAGAGCTAGCACTGCTCTCACTGATAAAGAATGCAATAATGAACTTTCATCTTCTTAAATCTGTGGTTTTTCCAGAATATCATCAGAGATTCTCTGGAATCTTTACACGTGTGTCACAGGACAAGCAACAGTGGTCTGAGGCCGAAGTGCAAAATAGGCAAAGTTGGTCATTCTGTTTGTCTGGCCTTTTCATCTCTCACCACTCATCTCCCTGCTAATGTGGCTTCCCCCATATTGCTTCGTCCTGCCTCCTACCTTGTCAAAACTAGACCTTTCTCTCTCTCCACCCCCTTCCCCATGTCCCACAACCTCAACATGTCTGTGCCAGCACTGGCTAATCTTGTAAGAACAAAATATCCACTGGGAAAACACATACATGCCTACGAAGCCCCACATACCAGAATTGGTGTACATGTATGTCTGGGTATTTGTGGAGGCAGAGAAATAAGAATAAAACCTGTTCACTGCCTTTGTGGGGGCCCATACTCTAGCATAAAAAATAGATACATAAACAGGTAAGTATAATATAAGAGAAGCACTATAGAAAAAAATAAGTGCTAAATGTTGGGAGGATATGAGAATGTTTTGCATGGGAGGTGATATTTCAATTGAGACTTGAAAGAATGGGATAGAATTCATCAATAGGAGGGAGGGGAGGGGAGTGCACATTCTAGACTGAGCATGTCTAACGGTGAAAGTGTGAGCCGGCATGGTGGGAAGTGTTAATGGCCACAGTTGCTTCTTTTCCCCCCAGGTGACTACATTTTCACAGGATCTTTAACACTGTTATACAACAGAGGGTCTAAGTGGACCCTCTGCAAGTGAACAGACCAAAGCAGTAGCCTTTATGGAGCCTCTAGTGTCTTCCTCTCCCTTTGTCATTGACCTGGTCTTCGGGAATATCTTCCCTTTCACCTTCCATTGCTGTTTTTATATCTCCCCTCATTCAGATGCCAGGCCCTAGGCTAGGCACTAGGAATACAGAGAAGAGTAGATCTCAGGCCAGGAAGGGTGATGCTTGCATAAACACACAACAGTATAATGCCATAGACAAGCAAGCCAGAGCACGCAAAATGAAAAGGAGGGATGATGACTCCCATTACAAGATAATTATTTTCTTTGCAGAAAGGATTCACTGTAAGATTACTTTGAATATCAAATATGCCAGTTGGACTGGACTTATTGGATTCACTCAAGCAGTGTAAGAGCATTTAAACTTAGAATTATACTAGAACCTTGGAGGCCTTCCCCACTGAGTCTGCCTGTGGCCTGCTAGGGGAGCGAGGCTGTGTGTTTGAGATTATGTGTGCACATTTTTGTATATGTCATGTTGTGGTTGACTTTACCACGGTCTACCACAAGTGACTGCCATAGCTTAAAACATCCTAATGTTTTATTCATTGGTGAGTGGACTCTGCAGCCCAAATAAGGCAGCCAAGACTCTAGGGTGGGAAGAAGGAAGAAGACCAGAAAAAATAGAGTTGTATGTTCTCAATGTTGTTGAATCTGCTGCATGCTGGCCCACTCAGCCCCCTCCTGCCCACCTGCCAGGCCCTTGGTAAAGTGTCTAGTTGTCCATGATGACATGATCCCAGTGCTGCTGCCTCCAAACACTCACTTCCCAAGAAGCGGGAGGTACTTTTCTATCTGGAATATGGAAGGAAGCTCTAACCAAGGTCTTGGATAATGCCCTACCACTTTTCTAGCTACTTTGTCTATTTGTGGAACCAATCAAGCCTCCTTCCCACAATTGTGGTTCATCTTCTCACCAGCACCCTATACCCTGCCATGGGCCCATTCAACCTGGCACCTTTCAATCAGGTTGGCACCTCCCACCCCAATAGCACCTTGGTGAGAGGGCCCACCATGAAGCTTCAGCGAAAGGTCTAATAGAGGGCCTCTCCTGCAACCTTTCCTTAGTGGTCCTATGTGAAACCAAGGGGTCCACGAGATGTTTGATGGATCCTTTATAGCAACAGGTAGGGGTCAGTCTTCCATCTGTGACCTTGATCCCTTCTTCCTCTATTTCTAGCATCTTGCCTAATCAGCTATTCCTTTTCCTAAATAACTCTGCATTAAATATCCTCTTCTTCATTTTAACTCATTCTCCCTTGATTCAGATGCTTATAGTAATTTGCATGGAAAGCAATAATCTACTTCCATTCATTTGATTGTCCAGCCATCCATTAATTCAATAAACATTAAGCATCTATAATGTGCCAAACAGTATACTAGGTACTTGATGTGCAAATATAAGACAAGGTCCCTGCTGCCAAGGAGCTCATAGTCTTGTGGAGGAAATAGACATGACTTAAATAACTTGTTACACATGCTACGATAAAAATCTATCCACATTGTAATGGAGACGCAAAGGTGAAAAATGTCAGTTCTACCTGGGGCGGGAGGGTGTGTCACAAAAGGTGTCATTGGGAGGATGTTTATTCAGGTTGTCTATCCAAATAGAGCTTGTGGACTTCATCAGGCTGGACCAAAGTGCTCAGGGAGGCCAAAGGGAGCCACTCTGGTGGGCTCAGTGGGCCCTACTGAAAAGTTTAGAATTCATTCCAGGAATGAATGCACACAGTGACTTGTTTGCATCAATGAATAAAGATCTGTTGATGGCACTGCCTAGAGGGTGGACAACTGTGCCAGCCTAGAGATAGTGAGGGCCTGAGCCAAGACTCTAGCAATGTGGGCAGAGTAGAGTCAAACATGAATAGTATCACACAGGTTTAGTGACTGGATCTCCAAGGCAGATTAGATATAGGGAGGAAAGAGGAGAAGGCCAGGAGGAACCCCCAGCTTCTGACTTCAGTGACTGCTCCGATGGGGAATGTAGACCTCTTCACTTGCCTCCTTGCCTCCAGTTTCACCCCTGCTGTACTCATACTGCTACCACAGTGACTCCTTCTAACATTCAAAGTTCACTAATGTGTCACACGGTCAATTAACTCATGCGTATAAACACTGCAGTTATTTCCTGGTACAGTAAATATATGACAGCCTGGTCTCCAAGGTCCTTCAGCCTGAGATGCCTGCCCACCTTTCCAGTCCCATTTCCCTCATCTCCCTGTGTCATGCCCTGGCCTCCAGCCTGTCATAATGTTCCTCACCTCCAGGAACTTTGCACTTACTCTTCTCTCTCTCTTTGCAGTGTCCTCCTTCCCATCCCACCCTTCCCACCTAACTTACCTGGTCAACTCTGCTTCTTCTGCTGCTGCTACTTGCTGTTAGGACACATAGCACACACCATGGCTGTCTTCTCTACTAGAGATTAAACTCTTCCAGAGGAAGGCAGTCTCTTGTTGATCTCAGTTCCCCTGGCAGCTAGCAGAGGTCCTGTTGCTATCAAGAAGCAGGTTCAAGCACTTGCATGTTCCTCCCTAGGAGCCTTTGAGGAGATTGGTCACAGAATAGGCAATCAGCTCTATACCCAGGGACTGTTTTTGTTTACCAGCATACAATGCAGTTGTTTGTAGTTGTATTAGTCTGTTCTCGCACTGCTATAAACATACTATCTGAGACTAGGTAATTTGTAAAGAGGTTTAATTGACTCACAGTTCCGCATGGCTGGGAAGGCCTCAGGAAACATACAATCATGGTGAAAGAGGAAGCAGGCACCTTCTTTACAAGGCAGCAGGAGAGAGAAGAGTGAGAGGAGGAGGAACTTGCCAAACACATAAAACCATGAGATTTCATGAGAGCTCACTCACTATTGTGAGAACAGCATGGGGGAAAGCACCCCCATGATTGAATCACCTCCCACCAGGCTCCTCCCTCAACACCTGGGGATTACAATTCAAGATGAGATTTGGGCAGGGACACAAAGCCTAACCGTGAGTAGTATACTCACAGGGTTTTACAGCCATCACCACAATCTAATTTTTGAACATTTTGTCCCCACGAAAGAAAATTCATGCCCATTAACAGCCACTCCCCATTGTCCCCTCCCCCAGGCCCTGGCAACCACTAATGTCCTTCTGTCTCCAAGACTGGCCTATTCTAGGTATCTCGTATAAGTGGAATCACACAATGTGTCTGGCTTCTTTCACTTAACTAATGTTTCTAGAGTTCATCTATATTTTAGCATGTATCAAGCCTTGATTCCTTTTTATGGTTGAATACTATTCCATTGTGTGGTTATGCCAATGTTGTTCATTCAGTTCATTGGTTGATAGACATTTGGGTTGTTTCTACTTTTTGATAACTGTGAATAATGTTGCTATGAACATCATCACCAGGCTATCCAGCTAGTGCCTGACCTGCCGGCGTTCAAGTTTTTATGCAGACATATTTTCATTTATCTTGGGTATATGCCTAAGAGCAGAATTGCTAGGTCATATGGTAACTATATTTAACATTTTGAGGGACCACCAAATTGTTTTTGAAAGCAGCTGCACCATTTTACATTTCCATCAGTAATGATGAGAGTTCTAGTTTCTCCACATCCCCACCTAGGCTAGTATGGTCTTTCTGACTATAGACATCCTAGTGGGCATGAAATGATATCCCGTTGTGGGTTTGATTTGTATTTCCCTAAGGACTAACAATGTTAAACATCTTTTCATGTGTGTATTAGCTATTTATGTATCTTCTTTGGAGAAATGTTTATTCAAATATTTTGCCTTTTTAAAATTGGGTTATTTGTCTTTTTATTGTTGATTTGTAGGGATTCTTTATAGGTTCTGGATATAAGTCTCATCCAGGAACCTTTTAATATGCTGTGCTCAATCACTTGGAATGAGTGAGAGGGATTCAGGAGCACACAGGCAAAAGGAGCCACTGAGTGACTGCAGGCAGCTCAGGCCCCCCCATGAAGCTCATTCTTTTGGGATTTCTTTCAGCCGAGTGTGGAGGGACAGTGAAAGGAGAGGTGTCGGGACAGGTGCTGTCTCCCGGGTATCCAGCTCCCTATGAACACAATCTCAACTGCATCTGGACCATCGAAGCAGAGGCTGGCTGCACCATTGGGTAAGTGTCAGGGCTGGCAAAGCAACCATCACCAGTGTTTCAGGGGAGCCATCGTTGGCATCATCACCAGGCTATCCAGCTAGTGCCTGGCCTGCCTGCATCACCTGGAGAACCTTGTAATCAATAGTGGTTTCTATGCTGGATGCCTTAGAAGATCTGAAAAGGTTCAGTCTCAGCCTCTTGGGGCTTCATGCCAAGTCCATACACCTCACTGGCCCAGATAGCACTGTTACAGCAGAGTAGCTGAGGGCATGGGATTGAAGGCATGCAGACCCCTATTTGAATCCATCCCTTCCATGTGCTGCTTGCAGGACCTGGGGAAAGTCCCTTATCCTCTCTGCATCTCACTATCTTCTTCTGTAGAGTATGGATCTCAGGATAAAGCACTCGGATGAGATATTGCATGTAATATGCTCAGTACAGTACTTGGAACATAGTGAATGTTTAATAACAGTTGCTGTGGTTATTTCTGACAGTTAGCAAGAACTAACTCAGCTTTAGCTGTATGACCCCTGACAGATTGCTTCCCTTTCTCAGGCTGTTTCCTCATCTTTAAAATTAGGACAGAAATGCTTGTATTTTAAGGTTGTGGAGGAAGTAAATAGCAAAAGCCCAGTGGTGGTATGTACTCCTTCAAAAGATAACTTCCTTCAAAATAGATATGCCATCAAAATGTAACTTCCTTCAAGCACCTAACAGGAATTCTTTATTGGAATTGCAAGGAGTCAGAGGAGAAAGAACCATCACCATTTATTGAGCACACAGCCTGCCTTATTTACTCCCCAAAATAGCCCTATTGAAAATAATAATAAGCCCTAATAACAAATATACATTATTATAATTCTCATCTTATAGATGAGAAAACTCAGATTCCAAGAGGATGCATAGCATTTCTAAGTTTGCACAAAGAATAAAAAAACAGATCTGAAGCCAGGTCTTCCTGAATCTTCACACTATTGCACTGCTGGCAAAACAGAGCCTTGGTTCAGATGAGTTGGGAGGAAAAGAGCAGGTTCGGATAGCAATATGAGCAGAGGTATGAAAGGAGGATAGAACAGGGAATTGGGGAGGAAACAGTCTGCCTGGAGTAGAGGAAACACGTGGATAAAGAATGGGAGATACATGGGGTTGAAGTATGGCTGGTTTTCAAGCATCTTAAATGCCAAGAACTAAGAGGGAGCCATGGAAGTTTCTTGAGCAGGGTCAGTCTACCAGGGTTATTTGCAATGTAGAGAGCTCGTGGGAAGGCAGCATCAGGAGCCTGTTACAATGATCTAGGAAGTAAGTGCTAAGGATTTGGAATAGCGAGGAGCCAAGAAAAGGAATGGAAGTGTAGCTAGGAGAAAATTCCTGCATGTGAGAGTTTTCAGTTAAGGATAACTGGCTGAATGAGTGTGTTGCTGTGAGAGAAATAGATATTTACTGATGTGCATAGTTCCGTTAATGTTAAAGAAATGTATCAAGGCTTTACTGTATGCAAATTTTTTAGCTAAACTCTGAGCACAATAAGGTCAGCAGTGTACTTAAGGACTTCGCATTATTAGGAGGACAAGTTAAATATACGCATTCATCCTGCACGGCACTGCGAGGATAACCTTCTGGAAGCACACCTGATCTGTTCACCCTCTGATAGAAACCTTCCATGGCTACCCCACGCTCACAGAATAAAAACTAAACATTTTATTATGGTCTTTGAGACTGCAGTGACTTCAACCTCCCTCCTCAACCTTATTTTCCACCACTTCTCTTCAATGACATTCTGGCAAAGCAGAATTACTGGTGACCCCTGTACATGGCCTAGCTCAGGGCCGTTGTCTCTACTCTGCCCTTCATCTGGAACACCTTCCTTCCTCCAAAGGCTTACATGTAAAATTCTCCATCCTTCAAAGTCAAGTGCAAATGTCAGCTCACCCAGGAAGTCATCCCTCACCCCCTGTCTTGCGGGGCTCCTAGGAGTCCTTTCCCCTCTTCTGAGCTCCTGTTGCCTGGTGCCTATGTTTTCCTGATGACACTGACCACCTTTCTCCTTTATTTATGCTCATGCCTTACCTCCCCTCCTGGAGCTGTGGTCTCTGCCTGATTCATCTTTGCAAGTCTCCCAGCTCTTAGCACAGTTCCGTCCCCACCCCCCAGCTCAACAAGTGCCAAGTGTTTGATGAATGAAAGAATGAATGAAGCAAGACTCAAGTATAAAAGTAGCTATATGCCTAGTGGATCTATGATAGTTCCTCAGTGACTAGCGAATGAACGGTGAGCATAATGCCTATTTCGCTTTAGTATACACATGTGCAAATCACGAGGTTTTCTCACTTTCTTAACTTAAAGCATCATTTATTGATTCATTCATTCCATCATATTCGCAAACTTCTGTTTATTACCTGTCTGTGCCTGTGCCAGATGCTGGCATTTTATAAATGAAAGAGACGAGACCGTGGTTCACAAAGAGCAGACACATGTCTGTCCAGAAGAAAGTGGTAGCACAAGGAGGAAGGGGAATGAAATAGCAGGACAGGAGGAGATGGGAGAAGTTATCCTGGAAAAGGTAATCCTAGAGCTGAGTGCTGAAGGAGGGAGAGGAGGTTGCCAGGTAGCCAGTGAGAAAGATGGGTGGGAGGGGAATGGGCTTCTAGGCACAGAAAGTGAAGCAGTGTGGTCAGCCTCAAGGAGCTGGAAATGTTCCCACAGCTGGATGATCACCTGCGATTTGATGGGTGGCAGCATTCATGGGAGATGAAGTTGCTGGTGGAGGCTCTGGGGAGCACAGAGGGCCTTGGGGCTGTGATGCTACATTTGGACAGCTCCTTGCAGTTTTGTGGAGAATGGGTGGAGTGGGACAGGATAGGCTGGTAAGCCCAGAAGGTGGCTGTCTCCAGAATGTGGCTGGGAGTGAGGAGTCCTGAAGCCAGGCAGTGGCAGTGGAGATGGAGAAGAAGGAAAAATTTAGGGGACATTCAAGTGATCACACCAACTTTTCTCAACCAATGTTTGAGACAGCAGTACACCACATACCTGTGTACCTACCGCCTACACTCAAATGGTGTTACTATTTTGCCATATATGTGTATGTGCTTTCTTTGTTCTTCTCTTTCCATCCTTTTGTTTTCCTTTTTGCTGAGTCACTAGAAAGTACATTGTCAACATCATGATACTTCATTTCGAAGTGCTTCAACACAAAGGGTTATGCTCATCCATGACACAGCAACCGTAACGTACCTAAAAGGCACAGCACTAATTCTTGAGTCTTAAGGAGAGCACAGCAGATCTAGGTGTGGCTGACACAAGGAAAGTACACGAAATCGATGAATAGATTTCTGGGCAGTAGTGAGGACCATTTTCACTGATGAGAATGATGACTGTGGAGGTGGAGGGTGGACAGGAGACTCCTTTCCTAGCCCTCAGGAAGAGAAGATCCAAACAAATACAGGAAACGTCCTCCCCAGAGTAACACAGCAAGACATATGAAGTCATGGGGAGCATTCCGAGTATGTATGTGGGGATCCCAAAACGGGAAACACCAGAAGGAGGTAAAGATAACATCAGTCCTCAGTCTGGACAGCTTCTTGGAGCCACAGCAACCTCAAAGGAGCTAATGCAAAGTGAGAAGATGTCTTCCCAGTTGCATTGAGAGCTGCAGAAAGATGGAGATAGGCGAGACACCGTGCCTTCCTCATTCCCCCACCCTAGCCTGCCATCCCAGCCAGTGCGCATAGCGTGCACGCATACAGCTGTACTTATGTGTATGCTCACTCGCTCCTCCTGCTTTCCCTTCCCTTCCCTCCTTTCCCTCTGTCTCTTTCCCGCTCCTTCCCTCCCTCTCTCTCTTTCTCTTCTCCTTCCCTCTCCCTCAACCCCCAGTACGCACACACCTGTCTTGAGTAACCAGCAGCAAAGTTAAGATAACTCACACTCATAATTAGACAAACACAAAAAGCCCTTTTGTGTTCGAGTCCTTATTTAGTTATTATCTTTTTAATTGGAAATATCTTTATAGAATTTTTCTATATACGAATTAGGTACTTTTTGGGGGGTGGGGGGGAGACAGTCTCATTCTATCGCCCAGGCTACGAGTGCAATGGCACTATCTTGGCTCACTGGAACTCCTGCCTCCCAGGTTCAAGCAGTTCTCATGCCTCAGCCTCACGAGTAGCTGGGATTACAGGCGAGCGCTATCATGCCTGGCTAATTTTTGTAGAGACAGTATTTCACCATGTTGGCCAGTCTGGCCTCGAACTCCTGACCTCAAGTGATTCTCCTGCCTCGGCCTTCCAAAGTGCTGAGATTACAGGTGTGAGCCACTGCACCCAGCCAGATAATCATTTTTTTCAAAGAATTCAAAATGCAAACAAAGAAATTTATAACTAGAAATGAAATGTTTCCATAGTCTTACTCTGTAATCTTACCCCTCCTTATACCCCACATAAAATAACTATTAATGTCTGTTTGCTCTACTTATTCTTTTGGATGTTTTGTATGCCAGTATGTCCATAAAGCAAATGTAATACACATGTTTCTACACCAAGTTCATCTCCATGCCTGGCTCAGTAACTTGTTTTTTGTTTTACCACTTAATCATATATCATCATCTCATCATGTCAATATATATAGATCTACCTCATCCTGTTTGATGCATATAGAGAATTTTTTTTTTGAGATGGAATTTCGCTCTTGTTGCCCAGGCTGGAGTGCAATGGTACCATCTCAGCTCACCGCAACCTCCACCTCCCGGGTTCAAGAGATTCTCCTGCCTCAGCCTCCCCAGTACCTGGGATTACAGGCATGCACCACCATGCCTGGCTAATTTTGTATTTCTAGTAGAAATGGGATTTCTCCATGTTGGTCAGGCTGTTCTCAAACTCCCAACCTCAGATATCTGCCTGCCTTGGCCTCCCAAAGTGCTGGGATTACAGGCATGAGCCGCCATGCCCCCCCCCAGGTACAGAGAATTCTATTGTATGCACCACCATAATTTATTTAGCTATTATCCTATTGAATAAGTGAATCTTTTCAGCTTTTCACTCCAACAAACATTCTTATCCCTCAGTCTTCGAACAGTTGTCCATTTATTTCCTTAGGATATAGTCTCAGGAGGCAAATTTTGATACATGACCTCAAATTTTCCTCTAGATATTATAGCAATTTACAAGTCCAACAAAAGTCTATGGGAAAGCCTGCTTTCCCACATATCATCACTAGACACTGTCGATAATTTTAGTCTTCACCGCTTAGATGGGCAATAGGATATTTAATTGTCTTTGCAGCTTCTGGTTCCTTGTCTATTTTTTGTTTGGACAGTTTGTCTTTTCATACAGAGTGTTCAGCTGGACTCATTTCTAGTCTATAATTCATTTAGATTTCTCTTAAATCCAATAATATTTAAGAAATGTTTTAGTTACTAAGTAGCTTACATATTGTGTATGAGTTTCATTATTTTTATTTTGACTGCATTGTGCCTTTTTTCTTTTTGAATTTTTTTGTTTTATTTATGTTCCATGGACATTTAAGAATATGAAACAAGTAAAAGAGGCTATATTTCTTTTACATAAAATGTATTATGCTTTCTTTCAAAGAAAATATGTTGTGCATCTGTATTGCTTTTTTTTTTTTTTTTTTTTTACTGTTAACTCTTTCTGTTGTTACCTGATCTGCTTTCATTGGCTTTTTATTCTACCAATGATCTTGTGTTTTCATTAATTCAGTTTTCAACAGTAATTATTCTGTTCTTTACCTCCTATTTATTTTGGAAATCTCACTTTTGTTTTTATTTCAAGGAGACTACACTTTCTGTTTCTAGACTGCTCTTGACAGCCTTATTTTGTTTTTATCTATATGTTATCTTGCATCTCTGAGAATACTATTTATGTTTTGTTTTACAATGTTGTCTGTTTTTCCCTGCGTCAACTGCATTTTGCACTTGTGCCATTTGGTGTGATTATTCAGCTGGATTCTTTATGTCCCATGAGCTTTATTATTTATTCAGTATCAAGTCATAGCTAAGAGCTGGACTCTGATACCAGCCTACCTGCCACTCTTATTAGCTATGTTGCTCGGAGAACTCTTTAAGCCCTCTGTGCCTCAGTTCTCTTATCTTTAACATGGTAATTACCTAGACCTAGGTGGATAGCTTTCCATTTTACCCAAACAGAGCACGCCTAAGCACAGTAGGCTATAAGTCACCCCTAAAGCATCTCAGGTGGTAGATGCTGTGCTATAGGTGGGAGCAGATGTCCTAGGTGCAAAGAGACAGCAAGATAGCGCATGAGTCTACTTCCAGGGGCACACACAGGAGAAGACTTTCGGGTGCATCTCCCTACCTTGCTTCACCCCTGATCAAGCACTGAGGGTGACCAGAGAGATTTGTAGCCAGGTTTGCTCCAGCAAGCTTGGCAAGGATTGTACCTTCCCAGGAGTGACCAAGAGGCGGACTGCTTGGATGCAGGAATCTATGGTCAGGCTCACCCCTGGGTGTGGTCCAAGCTGGAAAATGAGTCCTGCCTGGATATGTGTGGCAAGAGTGGACTGGAAGGTGGCCCCTTTCCTTGAACCCTGGTGATACCTGCAGAACCTGGCAGGTGCTTCTTCTTGAGTGCCAAGGATGGAGCAAATGGGCCAAAGTGCTCCATCCAGGACTGGCAGCTGACAACACGAGGGCAGACCCCCGAGCTGCTCCCTCGCTGTCACCCTGTCACCCTTGCCTGTGTCATCAGTACATAGAATACAGAAGTTTCATCCAATAGAAGTGAAACTCTTTTCAGCTTCTGGTGTTGAGCTGGAGTTTTGTTTTTGATTATTATTATTATTATTATTATTATTATTATTGAGACAGAGTCTCACTCTTTCAGGCAAGCTGGAGTGCAGTGGCACGATCTCATCTCACTGCAACTCTGCCTCCCAGGTTCAAGCGATTCTCTTTCTCAGCCTCCCTAGTAGCTGGGACTACAGGCACATGCCACCATACCCTGCTAATTTATTATTATTTTTAGTAGAGACAGGGTTTTGCCATGTTGGCCAGGCGGTTCTCAAACTTCTGACCCCAGGTGATCTGCCCACCTTGGCCTCCCAAAGTACTGATTACAGGCCACCACACCTCACCTTTTTTTTTCTTTTTTTAATAATCAGTGGGCCAGCTCAGATGAAAATTGGATAGGAAAGGGAGGGTTAGTCTTTTGCTCTTGGTGCTGCCCCTTTATCTGACATTTATCAAATACCTACAGCATACCAGGTTCTGAATCAGTTTTTACTGTCCCCGTTTTATAGATGAGATCATCAAGGCCCAGAAAGGATAAATGACCTTCCTTGAGATCTCACAATTACCCAGTAATGTGGATTCTGAATGTGTTCTGTCCAACACCAATCTTTGCTCTTTCCAGTCTGCCATTCAGGCTGTGGTCTGGTTCCATCTTACAAAATATGCATTGAATACCTGCTCTGTGCCAGAGACCATGTGATGCTGTGCAGTTGGAAACACAAAGACCAGACCAAGGCCAGGCCTTGTCTGCTGGGAATTCACATTCTAGTGGTGAAATAGTCAAACAAACAGGTACCTCCAAGATAAATAGATGCAATCAGTGCAAGCCAAGCGATGGAGTTAGTCACAGAGAAGAGAGAGAGGAGTTCTGCCTGGGGCTGTAGAGGCAATCTTTCTAACTGGGGCTAAGAGAGCAAAGGTATGAACATAGGGGAAAATATAGGATCTGACCACCAAAGGGCATTCACTTGATGTGTCTAGAGCTGCATGCATGTGGACAAATAAGGCTGTGTGGGTAAGGAGGAGTCTTTACACACTGAAGGCCGAGATGAGAACTCTGAATGGATTGCTCAATATAATAAGGAGCTGTTGGAACATTTTAAACACAGTGACAACGTTCAGTTCAGTTTAAAAACCTGGAGCATTTACTCAGTGCTGGGCATTCTGCCAGGCACAGGGGTATAAATATAAATAAGAAACAGCTTCTTCCCTTGAAGGTCTGAGTATTATAGATAGAAATTATATCAGTTAGGAATGAAAATAGAAAAATGGACTAAAGCCTGACTTCAACATATGGGGGTTCATTTTTCTCCTGGAATGAGAGTCTGAAGTTCCCATCCAGACTTGGTACCGCTCCTCAGGAAGCCATAACCTTCCTTCTTGCTCTGCCATCCTGGGACTTTCATCCTCATGGCTACCTACTTGGCTGTCGTAGCTCCAGACATTATGTCTGTGTTCCAGTCTAAAAGAATAGGGAAGAGGAAAGGGCACGGAATGCTCTCCTAATGAAAGCTTGCTTATGTATTTGGGAAGAACCATCATCCTTAGTGATATCATCCTACATCTCATTAGTCAGAACTTGCCACCCCTGGCAGAGAAAAAGTGGGAAATCAATTTTGCTTTGCTTATAGAGCCTCAATAGTAGAGACAAATGAGAGGTTTGGAAATGAAGCACAAATAATCCAACCCACAGTTTCTGCTATAGATTCTAAGAGAATGTGAGAAATGCTGTAGTAGAAGTTTGCACGAAACGCAATAGAAAAGTGTCTGTGAGGACAGATCATAATTCTATATGGCAGTTGGGGGTGGGGAACTACAGAGAGGAAGCACTTTTCCAGCTGCACTTTAAACAATGATAGGAGCTCACCATGCAGGGTGGAGGTGAGGCCCTCCCAGGCATGTGAAAGAGAGGAAGGTATGAATGTTCACAGCTGCTTCTGGAAGAGCTCATTGTCTAGGGGAGACGTGAGGACTTCAGGAAGATCTGTGGCAGCAGTGCAGAGGATAAATTGGCTGGGAAGCCAGGGAGGAGCCTAGCAACACTGTTTGAGGGGTCCTGGCTATATTCAAAAGAACGGAGTCATTTCTTTTGCACAGATGTGGTTAGAGTTGAAACTATAGGTGGCTGGCTTCATGGAGGGGGAAGGAAGAAGGGAGAGGAGACAGTCCTCTGCTGATGTGCTTTCCCTGCAGAGATCTGGGACCTATGGAAGGTGGAGAACTTCTTACTCTGGACTCCTGGATTTCTGCTCCTAATGCCCATAAAGCTCATATTTGGCTAATCGTCCTGGTTTTTTAACCACAGAAATACTTCTTAACATAGAGAGAAAACTGAAAATTCCATTCTTGGATTTTGGTCACCATGTAGCAAGAGTTGGGGGCATGGTTTTGATTAGCCAGGACCCCTGCCCAGTGGAGCTTGTCTTCTTGGGAGGATGCTGGACTAGAAAAACGTCTGGTTGTGCCTGAAACCTGGATTCCCCTGCTGTCATTTCAGATCAGTCACAGGGCAGCAATTCCCCATTGTGGTCAGTGTTGCTTCCTTCTAGCCAGCAAGTGGGCAGCTGGCCCAAAGTAGGCAGAAGGCACCAGAAGTGAAGCTTATTCACAGCTCTTGCCAGGAATTATGGCCGCAGGTTCAGCAGCCTCCACAGGGTTTATTTCTGAGCAACTACAGCAAGTTAAACCTTAAACAGGGAAGGTCCATGTACTTCACTGCAAGAGCTGAACTCCTAAAGGAACTGAACAGAGAAGCAACACACCATGGGGTATTCTTTTATCATGTTTAAGGTTTCAACAAATCAGGAAATAGCCAAAAGAAATGTAAACATTTTTTGAAGGAGAGGATGTGGATAGCCTGATAGGTATAAATGTAGCTTTAAGAATGGTGGCACTCTCTGGCCATTCAGTTTTCATGGAACACCTCTAGAGAAAGCAACACAAACTACTTCAAATTATCCTCACACGATAATCCAACCAAGCTATACTGAGTAGTTGAATTGGCCAAAATGCATCAACTCGACTGCCAGTTTAAGATCCCAAAAATGAACTCCAACATCTCTTAGAAGGAGAATAAACTATTCAACCAAAGAAATGCACATTCCCTGTTGGTTGACCACACTGAACCAGTAGAGATCTCTCCCTTTCTAAAAATAAGTAAACACATAAGCAAAAAATACATAAAATAAACTTGTGTGATGCCACTTAAAACATACCATTCATTAAAAGAGAACCATTTCCCTAAAGAAACACAAAAAATTTTTTTCTAAAAATGTTTTACTATAATAGACAAGAAAATTTAAATGAGTACAGACATAATAATCTCATTTAAATATAAGAAATATGGATGACTGATAGAAGGTGGATAATGACATGCGGGAGGAGAGATTCTGAGATAGAAAGACAGTGATGAAGGTGAGAAAGGAATGCAAAGAAATTAATCACACAGTAATAACTAAAATCTACAATACTAGCATTTGCCTTGTAAGAAATAAAAGCATTGAAGTAGCAGACAAGCTATACTCTAAATGAAAAGTAGACAAACATGGAAGAGAGAGTGCCAATCCAGGCAGCACAAATGCACAAGAGCAATGAAACAGAGCAGAATGAATAATAAAATATAATTTTATTTTATTTCTTGGGGAAAGGGTGGGGAGTGGGATGACCAGGGCTAAAATGTCCTTAGTAAAGTAAAAGGATTCATTGAGTTTCCAGGCAAAAAATAAACTAGATACAACATGATGAAAAATAAAATCATTCAAAAGGGTGGGAGTGCTTACTCCACAAAGTAATTTGGGGCTCTAGGCCTTGTGTGAGGTAGAAGGGAGTGGGGAAGGCAGAGGCAACCTCTCGAGCAGACCAAGGTTACGGGAGCTCAGGATGGATGATAAAAAGTCCCTGCAAGCATTTGGTAAAACTAACTCACACAGGCAAACACAGATCATGTCTCATTTATAAAATATTCATTTACAAAAAACAACCACCACAACTAATACAACCCTCCTAAGACTTTTTTTCCATAATGCTAAAGTTCAAAGTCAGTGCTATTATTGGTCCCACCAATTTTTGATTCAGCCAGCATATATAATTCACTTACAAAAGTAACATATTATTCTGATATGCATAAAAGCCACATAAAATTGGCTCTCATAGGCTTCCTGAGGAACTTAGAAATTGTAGTAGGCTGAATGGTGGCCCCCAAAGATGTCAGGTTCTAATGCCTAGAACCTGTAAATATTGCCTTGTTTGGATAAAGGGTCTCTTCAGATGTGATTAAATTAATGATTTTGAACTGAAGGGGTTATCCTGGATTATCTGGGTGAGCCCTAGATGCAACCACATGCAACTTTGCAAAAGGAAGACATATACAGGAGAAGGTGATTCAAAGACAGAGGTAGAGGTTAGAGTGATACAGCCATAAGCCAAGAAATGCCAACAGCATCAGAAGTTGGAAGAGGCAGGAATAGAGTCTATTCTGTAGTTTCCAGAGGGAACATAGCCCTGCTGACACATTGATTTCAGCACAGCAATACTGATTTCAGATTTCTGGCCTCCAGAACTATGAGAAAATAAATTTCTGTTTTGTTTTTGTTTTTGTTTTGATACAGAGTCTCACTCTGTTGCCCAAGCTGGAGTGCAGTGGCATGATCTCCACTCACTGCAACCTCCACCTCCCAGGTTCAAGTGATTCTCCTGCCTCAGCCTCCCGAGTAACTGGGATTAAAGGCACCTGCCACCATGCCCAGCTAATTTTTATATTTTTAGTGGAGAAGGGGTTTCACCTTTTTGGTCAGGCTAGTCTCAGATTCCTGACCTCAGGTGATCCACCTGCCTCAGCCTCCCAAAGTGCTGGGATTACAGGCATGACCCACTGCACCTAGCCAAATTTCTGTTGTTTTAAGCCATCAAGTTTGTTGTAATATGTTATAGCATTCACAGGAAGCTAATACAGACATATAATTGTTGGCCTACTAAGGTGTTTAGGAAGAAAACCCTATAGTTTTGATGTCCATGAAAGATGGTGCTTAACTTGAGCCTATAGTCCCTACTTACATCGTCAATGGTTTGATGGTTGGGGGGAAAGCATAGGGAAACGTAAAACCTTTTTTAGATTTACTGTCTTACGTAAGAGGAAGTAAAATGGTATGATATATTATTTTTCTTAAATTTGACGATCAGAGAAAATACAAGTTTAGGAGTACTTTTGAAGATGCTTAAAGATAACCTCCAGTAGAGTTTAAAAGAAAATGTAGACCCTGCAGATCACTAACGAAAGCTTAAAAACTAAGAAATATTACCAAAAAAGCAAGAAAATATAATAAACAAAAGCATAAAAGATGGCCAGGCATGGTGGTTCATTCCTGTAATCCCAGCACTTTGGGAGGCTGAGGCAGGTGAATCACTTGAGGCCAGGAGTTTGAGACCAGCATGGTCAACCCGGCTAAACCCCACCTCTACTAAAAATAGAAAAATTAGCCAGGCATGGTGCCACGCACCTGTAGTCCCAACTGCACAGAAGACTGAGGCACGAGAATCACTTCAGCATGGGAGGTGGAGCTTGTAGTGAGCCAAGATCACGCCACTGCTCTCCAGCCTGGGTGCCAGAGGGAGATTTTGTCTCAAAAAAAAAAAAAAAAAGACAAAGCATAAAACAGGATGATGAAAATAAGCTTCTATTATTAGCAGTAATGGCTAACTGATGTAACAGATAAACCTCAAATCTCAGTAGTTTAACACAATAAAGGTTAACTTTTCACACACTTCACAGTCCAGTGCTAGTCTGCAGTGGGGAACAGGGTTTTGGGTGGGGCTGGAGGTGTCTATTCCACAAAGTAATTCAAGGCTCCAGGCCTCATGTAGGGAGAAAAGAATGGGGGGGTTCAGAGGCAGCCTCTGGAGCAAATTAAGGTTACAGGAGCACAGGATGGGCAGGAGGCTGGGAGCATGACCCAGAGCACAGAAGTGGTGTCATCTGAGGCTTCTCTGAAGGATTGGCAAAGAACTAAGGTCAGGGGCCTGAGTAGAATGCAAGACTCAGATGCTGAGCAAAGGGTCTGCAAAGGGAGCAGACACAGGCTCCCAGAGAGAGGCCTCGAGACGATGGTGCAGAGGGAAAAGAAGCGCCTACAGTCACATGTGTAGCAACTACTGACTAACGTGTGGCAGGGAAACAGGAGCTGTAAGGAGCTGTGAGCTGGTGCCCACATGAGAGACATTCATGTTGCAAGGCACAGATTGTTGAGTTGGATAAATCTGAAAAGAATGCTGCTAAACAGAAGAACAACAAAATGTTAAAAATAAAATATTGGTACAAAAGAATAGCATGAGAACATACGGAAGTAAAAAGCAGGGATCATAATATTGCTTTTCTTTTTTAAAAAAAAAAGGTAAAATTCAAGGTTAAATAACGTTAAAAGAGACAGAGGGAATGCTTTCATATGATACAATGCATAGCCCACAATAATGCTAACAGTCATGAATCTTTCTGCACTAAGTAACCTAATGAGAAAACATAAAGCGAAATCTGTCAGAAATACAAAGAGAAATTGACAATCCTTATAGACTTTAACACATCTCTCTTAAGTAAAAAAATAAATCGAACAAAAATGAAATTATTTTAGGTGATTTTACGATTTGATGATTTTTTAATACTGTGTGCTAGATGCTTTATATGTGATTTCATTTATAATAATACTCTTAGCAACACTGCTTGATAGATTGAAATTACAGTCATTTTTTTCACAGGGGTAAACTGAGGCTCTGCAAGGTCACCGTATTAGCTCTCTCAGAACTAGTATTTGAACCTAGATCTTTGGCTCCACAGCTAGTGTTTTTACTTTATGGAAACATTTCTTCCAAGAACAAAGATACATGTGCCCCTCACAGAATCCCTGACACCTACAGAGAAGACTCTGGCCTCTCTCTAGTGATAGGCAGTCTCAGAGCCTCCGGTTACAGAGTGATGAGGAAGAGAAGGAAGCTGGCCGGAGGTTGCCCAGAACGTTAGAGGGGAGCACAAGATCACAGCCTAAGTCCAAGACACCAATCAATACCCTGGAACATTCTGCGGTGTTTTTCAGTGACCCAAAGCCCAGTTTTATTTTTCCACTTTAGAAAATAACCAAAGAATCTTTTTTTTTTTTCTTTTGAATGCCAGCTGGTCCCCGAAGAGAAGAGCCTTTTATTTTTCTCCAGACACCAATGCTGGATTTGAGCTTTGGGCTGTCTTCTCAGTTTTTGCTCTTTGGATAGCGTGATACTTAATTATTATTGTCTGCTATTATGATCATGGTTTAATTGTCGGTTTGCAGCTCGGGCAGCTTAGAGGGGGGCATTTGATAAAACAAGTATTATTTTCTGATTGCCCTTTCTAGTGTCACCAAGGATCATTTCAGCTGCATTCTCATGTGGGGACAGGAGTGATTTCTGCCCCCCTGCCCCCCACAGCAGCTGTTCATTCAAATGCCATTTCCCCCTAATGTAAAGATCTGCCATCATGACTCATGTCAGTGAAGGGTTTATTGTGTTCCTGCGGTGGTGACTGTTGTTTGGGAACATCCAAAGCCCTTTCACATTCTGGGGCCCAGTCCGAAGGCAAGTGAAATCAACACCTCAAGGTGCCATGGTTTTTTTTTTCTTTTCTTTTCTCATTTTTGCATGTCTTTCCAATTTGCAATGGGATATAGATAAACTGCATGTAAGCAGAGAGGTGGGAATTGCTCTAAAAAAAAAAATACCCAGTGTGTCCAAGTTTCCTTTAGACTAAGAAAACTGAGGACCATAATCCCAGAAGCAAGTTTTGCCTGTGGATGACACTTGAGAGGGACAGGCCCCTGCAGTAAGAATCCACTTTCCCCCCAGCTTCTTAGCTTTAGGCTCTGGTAGAAAATCTCTTCCTGTTGCTGAAGCTGAGTGTCATGAACCTTACACTGCCTCAGCAAAGCACAGTAGAGTCTCAGAGGGAGTTGGTGGGAAAAGGTAAGGGAGTGAGGGCCAAGTGGGTGCACCCTTCGCTAGGGCCTACTTTTGGTTGGTGGGGCGGAAAGTGTTGCAGTGGGAGGTGGAACTCTGAAAACACCATGAGGACAGGTATGTGGTGATCTCAGACTTGAACAGGGACATCTGCACATCCCAGAGTGTCCCTGCAGCCAGCAATAAGGTCAAGATCAAGCCCCAACAGGGCAAGCAGAATTTCAGGGCAGTCCCACAAAGGGATGGGAGGGAGAATCAGGGCCCCAGTGAGACCCAGTTACCTGAGATGGCATACTTGCTGGAGTTAGACTGCAGATTATCATGAGTGCCCAAGATGCAACCCAGGCAAACCAGATACCAGACTTAGGATGCTGAGACCAACTCAAAAGCCCTCCTTTGGTAGAACCCCCCCCCACTGCCCTCACCCCTGCCCCAACACCATGGAAACTGCTCTCACTAGGAGAATGAGGATCAGGAACTCCTTGCTTCTCTGAAGCTTGGACATTATCACTCATACCTGAGCCATGGCTTCCGGTCTCAACCATCCGCACCTCATGCTTTGTCTTCCTGAAGAGCTTGTCATTTCCTGGGTGGGCCAGCCTCTCCATCACATCTCTGTCTTTGCATACCCTCTTTTCTCTGCCCACATTCCCTCCTCTTCTCACCCTCCTCACCCACCCCCTTCATCTGACTCATCCTGTTAATCTCTCATCTCTCTTTTCTCTTATAAAAATATCAAGACTCAGCTCAGTCATTACCTCTCCCAGGAGGCCTGGTCTCATCCCCTTGGCCTAAGCAAGGGGCTTTTTCTGCACACACCTTTACTGTAGATCATACCACATGCAGAGGTGAAAGCATGCCATATTCCTATCTGCATCACCAGTGCTGGGTATGCTATCTGAACCTAGTACTTACTATTCATAGATTTAAAGTATGACGATCAGTATCACTATAGGCTCAAGGAACCTATAAGCCTGGGGATTTAGAAAGTAGGAGCATGATTGCAATATCCCAGTTTCTCCCAGGTTTAGACTCAGAAGCTAGCTCTGCCAGGTTCTGTGTGGCTAGATTCTATGTCTTTGGTAGTGTAGAGCACTAAAGATGTCTTGTAAGATCCAAGGGGCTGGATGTAGGTGGTAAAGGGAGAGCTCAGAACTCTCAGAGAAATAGGAAGTATCCTCCTTAGTATATAGGATTTGTTTGACTGCCTCTCGAGTGAGTTTGGATGAATCACATGGGTGCCTGAAAGCTGGTGAGCCATTCGTTCACTCATCAATTCAATCAGACAACCTTCACCAAGGGGCTAGTACAGGTCAGGCCTCATGCTGGGCACCAGAGATATAGAAGTGAATGAGAAACTGGCACCAGAGTTAAGGGATTCAGCAAGACAGGGAAGTCAAGGGATGACTCTGATAGAGCAGGAGCCTGTAGAGGGAGCATCTCCCCAGACTGAGGGGATGGGGAGGACAAGGAGAAGCCCGTGGAAAAGCTTCCCACTGGATGCGAGGCACCTACCAGAACACACCAGCCAGTTGGTGGAAGAATTTACTAAGGCTGCTCCAACAAACTGAATAGCTTAAAATAAAAGAAATGTGTTTTGTTCACAGTCCTAGAGGCTAGAAATCCAAAATCATGTTGCCAGTGGGCCAGGATCCCTCTGAAGACTCTAGGGAAGAATCTGTCTCATGTCTCTCATAGTTTCTGGTGGTTGCCAGAAACCCTTAGCATTCCTTGTCTTGTAGACACATTACTGCTATCTGTGCCTCCATCACATGGTCTTCCCTGTGTCTCCTCCGTGTCTCTGTATCCAAATCTCCTTCTCTCTTTTCTCTCATCATGATATCAGTCACTGGATTAGGGCCCACCCTTACCCAGTATCCCCTGCTTGTCATTACTTGATTACATCTGATTCTATTTCCAAATAAGGCCCCAGTCACAGGTTCCAGGGGTAAGGACTTGAGCATATCCTTTTGCAGGACACAAGTTAACCCACTACAGATGGCATAAGGGCATGTGAAGGGAGACCTTCCAGAGAGAGACTCTGAAGCAAGAGAATAAGAAGGAAATCAGTAAATGGTGAGAAGAACAGGAGAAGGCAACTGGGGCAGCCCAGGAGAGACTTGGTGTGGCCCTTGGAAGGCTGACTTTATCCTGTGGAGAAGGAGGAGAGCCTGGGTCAGAGGAGTGGTTCAGGAAGATCACCCTGGTCCTGATCGAAAAGGTGTATTGAAAGGATGGGAGGGGAACTGGATCCAGGAAGGCCAGTTACTCTTTCTATGCCTCTGAATATGCTTTTCCCTCTCTTGCCATCTTCCTCTCCCTCAATTTCTCTATACTTTCCTTTCTTCGAAACTGTTTCAAAGACACTGCCTCCTTGAAGCTGTCCTTGCCTCTTCAGATTAAAAGAAGATGGTGTAAAACAAAGGCCTTTGATACCAGACAGACATGGTTTGAATACTGGCTCTGACGCTTGCTAGTTGCCTCTGTTAATCCCTTGGAACTTCGGTTCCTCCACAACAAAATAGTGAAAATACACCTTGAACTGCAGGGTTGTATGAGGATATTTGGCAATGCATGTAAAGCAGCTGGCACATAGGAGATTTTCTACAAATATTTAGCTCTTTTTCTCCTCCGGTGATTTTGATAGCATCTTATTTATCCCACTCTTTAGCACCTATTGCACGTATTATTATGTTTTGGGTGTCTCCTTCAATAAGTAGCAGCTTCCTCCAGGGCAAACACAGAGCCTTACACATTTCTGCAGCTCTCAACACAGAGCTTGACATGCAACACACTTCATCCCTCTTCCCTGGAAATGGCCTGTTTCGTCTCTGTGGCCCACAGACAACCAAGTCATCAACAGGAAGGAAGATCTTTTCACTTCTTTCCTCCGCTTCAGTTTCTCCCTCCTGGGGGCACAGTGCAAGCAGGAAGGGGGGCCACAAACCATTTTCAAGATATCAAAAGCCAGAAGAAGACCCAGTGTTCACCTACAGGGGAGCTGCTCACACAAACCCGTGTCTGTTTTGGCCTGGAATTCTTTCTATTGATCAGAACTGCTCATTAGCATTTATAGACCCTGATTTCTATAAGATGAGAAAACTATTCAGTAGGAGTCTTAATAAATGTTATTGGGTTTAGCAAACCAAGTCTTTCCTGGCTACCATCAAAGGATTATAATGAAAGGGGTCACTGGACCCCTGTGGCAGCCCCTAGCTAATTTCCCTGCATCCACTCTTGCCCTTGTCAATCTTTTCTTACCCAGGCACCAAGAGTCATCTTAACATGTAAATTGAAATCTGTCTGAGCTCAGCTTAAAATACACGATTGACTTCCCTCAGCTCCTACAGAATACACCAAACTTCTTCACCCACCCACAGTCCCGCCAGCCACGCCCTGCCTGCCTCTCCTGGCCCAGCATCAGCCTCCATGGTCTTTCCATTGGGGCCTTTGCACATGCTGTCCTTTATTCACCACAGGCTTCCTCCCACCTCTCACGCTGCCTGCTCTCCACGTGGCTTGGCATCTTGCTTAAATGCCACTTCCTTAGAAGGTCTTCTCTGGCCACTCTGTCTAAAGTGTATGCTCTGCCTCAGCACTCTACCATGTCCTGCCCTGTGCTGGACACATCTGATCATCTTTGAGTGAGTTTGTGTCTGGGGGGTTATTGTCCATCTCCAGAGGCTCCTGGAGAATGGCACCTGCCTGTCATCCTCACTGTTATACTGCAGCATCCCACACATGGGAGGGGCTTACGTGAATAAACGCTGAAAGAAGCTTGAACTTGAGCCTCTGTCCTTTCGGTTGCCAACTTGTATTGTTTGAGCACAAAGAGAACCCCACCTCCTCCTCGCCTCTCCTGCACTTCTCTCCACAGCATCAGTGCCAAGCTTTGACTTTGTCTGTTTATGAAATCAGCTAAAGCTGAGTGCAATGAACTGGCATTTTTAATTCATGGTCTTGAATAACATGTATGACTCACGAGTAAACTGTTGATGATTGGTAGAGCCTCTCCAGCCCCTGCCTGGCTCTCAATCACAGCCTCTTCCTCCTAGAGATGTGGGCAGCATTGTCAGGAGAAAGAGTAGAAGCACTAAGGTATGACCTGGATTAGTATTCAATAATAGCAATTCCAGCTTACTCTCTAACCAGCCCATGACCTTGGACAAGTTAGCTACCCTCTCATAGCTTCAGTATTCTCGTTGTTAAAGATGAGATTGGTCCTACCTACAAAATAAAGATGCTTGCTTGACTCCATGGGCTAATGTGAAAGTGCCTGATACAGAGTGGTTGTTATAGAAACACATTGTCCTTCATGTCTCCTTAGTCCCCATATTCTTGCTTTTCTCAGCTTCCTGTCAGACTGGGGTTTCATTCATTCACCCACTCATTCATTCAGCTGTTCACCCTCGGGACTTCACGTGGCCTCTAGAGTCAGTCTCTGACTATAAGACGATAAAGCCCAAACTCCCATAGCTAATATTGAGACTCTCGTTCTCTGCTCTCTCAATCCAGCTGTATTCTCTATGGCATCCTGAAATCAAGTATGGAATTGTCTTTCTTCCTGGACAGCTTCACCTCCTCTCTGCCTCTGGGTCTTATCACATGTTATTAAATCCAAAGAAGGCACTCTCCTTTTCACACTACCCAAACTTCAGGTCTCACTTCCCTTTGCCTTCCCTGATGAGTGTGGCGCACACCAACCTCTTTTCTGAGAGCACGTATGGCCACACCACACGGCTGGCACTCGGTCTCCTCTTGGCTGCCGATTTCACGGTGCATTGATCACCGCAGAGAAAGCAGAGAAGGCAGGGGCAGCCTGGCACAGCAATGAGCATGCGCATTTGTGCTCTGTCCTAGGGATCTCCTTCTCCCTCTTTTCAATCAGATATGGGCCCCCAACCTCACACAGCTCCTGGTATTGAGGAATCCCCTCCTATATCTACAAAAGCTTCTACCTAGGAAATCCAAGAGATTCCTTTGGTTTCTAATAGTACTAACTAGTTACTGAAAGTAAGAAACACACACACATAGATATCTGACAATAAATAACTAGAAAATGTAACTAAAAATTAAATCTCATTCACAATAGAAATGAAACCGCAAACTTATAGACTGTTAAAGAGGAGGGGTGTAAAGAAGAAAACCATAACAAAGATGAAAAACATAAAACTTTGCCAAAATACATAAAAACTAAATCATCTACAATGCTCCTGGCTAGAGAAAATAGGTAACCTAAAGATATCCATTGTCTCCAAATTAATCAATGCCTGTGTAATTCCAATCAAAATCTCAGTCAGATTTTTTTGGGACTTGGTAACCATAAAGTTCATCTGAAAAAGTAAATTTGGGAAATAGGCTAATAAGTTTTAGGGAAAAAATATCAAAATTCGAGAATATGAAAAACCAAGTAAGCTGAGCAGCTATGTTCTTGGTACCACAAGTAGATTCTAGCATAGGAAAAGGAGAGAGCACTGGAATTGAGAAAAGAGTCCAGAAACAGCCAACAACTAAGGGGACATTTCAGACCAGTAGGGAGAATCAGGATTCTTCAGCTATGAGCATGTCATCATCCGTGGGTATCATGAGCACCAACCGAAATGTCAGATACATCCTAGGCAAGCAAGGCCTGGTACCAGGCTCGCGAAAATTATGATCTAGTTATAATTAGGGAGAAGCATAGTCTACAAATAAGTACACTAAAGATAGACTGGTAGATGCTAAGGAGGGAGTAAACAGATGTTTCAGTAGGCAAAGTGTGGAAAAGGCTACTTTAGATAGGTGTTGGGACAATTGAATGTCAATTTGGAAGAGCAGTGAACTTACTGGCTGCAAAAAAAATGAAACTGGCCAGGCACAGCAGGTGGCTCACACCTGTAATTCCAGGACTTTTGGAGGCCGAGGCAGGAGGATTGCTTGAATCCCAGCATTCACGACCAGTCTGGGCAACATAGAAAAACCCCATGCCTATAAAAAATAAAATTAGTCAAACATGGTGGCATGTACCTGTGGTCCCAGTTACTCAGGAGGTTGTAGTGAGCTATAATTGCATCACTGAACTCCAACCTGGGCAACAGAAAAACCCTGTCTCAAAAAAAGAAAGAAAGAAAAGAAAGAAACTGTACAAGTCCCAGGAAAATATTAAGGTATTAAAATTTTGATTAAAGTTTAGTTTTGTTTTTGAATCATTGGATTGGGAGAGAGGTTTGCCCAAGTACAACATGACATCCAGTATCCTTAAAGGAAAATATTACATATTTGATTTCATGAACTGAAACACTTCTATACCAAAATGGATACCAAAAAACGAAGTTAAATGAGAAAAAGTCACCAGACACTAGGAGAAAATATTCGCAACAAATACATAAAAGAGAAATCAAGGCTGGGCACATGGCTCACACCTGTAATCCCAGCACTTTGGGAGCTGAGGTGGGCAGATGACTAGGTCAGGAGTTTGAGACCATCTTGGCTAACACAGTGAAGCCCATCTCTACTAAAAATACAAAAAGTTAGCCAGGCATGGTGGCACACACCTGTAGTCCCAGCTACTCAGGAGGCTGAGGCAGGAGAATTGCTGACCAGGGAAGTGGAGGTTGCAGTGAGCCAAGATTGCACCACTGCACTCGGCCTGGGCGACAGAGCAAGACTCTGTCTCAAAAAAAATAAACAAATAAATAAAGGGAGAAATTGAAATATATAAGATAAATAATAGTCATAATATATAAGTAGAATTTTAAAAGTTTGCATCCATCAATTAAGATGGATAAAGAATTTGAAAGGTACAAATGCCCAAGAAATATGCACAAAGATACCCAACCTTACCAAATCATCTGAATTCAAAACTGCCAGCGAGATTCCATTGTGGTCTAGCAGATGAGGGAGCATTGTCATAAAGAATATATTTACAACATTATAATATCTAATGCTGATGAGGTGAAGTTTAGAGAGAGTAGTAACATCAATACTGATAAGTGGAAATTTAAATTGAAACAAAAAATATACTTATTAAGTTGTCCCTTTAACAGACATGCATGCTTCCAGTCTAGCATTTTCCATCTATTCCTAAGAGTTCCATGGAATACTCATTGATATTGCAAGAGAAAAAGAAGTTTGCATGATCAAGTAATGCTTAGGAGGATACTTGAGACATAATTTAGCAGGATTTATTTTAAAATTTTTAAATAGATACCCTTTTCCCCCCAGAATTACTTTGGCAAGTCAACAGAACTATGAACAGAAATGCGCAAAGCTACACAAAGATGAGAATGTTCCTTGCAGTTCCATGTGAACTTGTGATGTATAACTGTGTCCATTTCTGCAGGAAAAAAAAAAATGAGGGTGATGTTTGTGTCCATGATACAGTGTTAAATGAAGAAAGAAAGTTATAGAAAACTACTTAAAATATGGTCTCATTTTGAGGAAACAATGTATATGTGTGCTCCTTGAAAAAACTCTGGAAGCATATGCACCAAACCTACTATTAATTGAATAGCTCTGGAGAACAGGTTGGCTGTGAGAGACTTCTTTTAAATTCAGTACATCTGTATATTGTTTGCCTTTTCTCTGCCTCAAGCATGTCTTATTTTTAAAATTTGAAAAGATATTTTTAAAAAGAGATAGTGATAAATGGATTAGATCCTGGAACAGAAAAAAAAAGACATCAATGGAGAAACTGGTGAAATTCAAATACAGTCTGGAGTGTAGTTCATAGTAAGTATGCCAACATTGCTTTCTTAGTCGTGACAAATGTACCATGGAAATGTAAAATGTTAGCAATAGAAGAATGGTGAAGGGTCTATGGGAACACTCTGTGTTATCTTTGCAACTTTTCTGTAAGCCTAAAATTATTCCACAATAAAAATAAAAAATGATTAACAGACAGTCCCGCAAGTTTGTAGCCAAGATATATTTGGCTGTTGGAATCTTTGGTTCCAGAAATTCAGGTTGCTACTTGAGCACTCTTGCTCTGAGAGCTCTTTCTGTGTCCTGCAGACCCCCACACTTAGAGACCCCTACCTGGCCTCCTGAGGTCTACAGTAGTCTGTAGCCAGGGCTACACAGAGCTAATATCTCCAGAATTCTACTTTGGGAAACTGAGGTATGAGGTCACCCCTACCTGCACCGTGGCTGAGCCAGCTTCTCAGAAACTCCACAGTTCCCCCTGCCCTCTATTCCTAATAATTTTTTTTTGCCTATATCTTTTGTTCAAGCCAGATCCTGCCTTCTCAGTATTCTGCTTCCAACCTAGAATGGTAACAATATGGGCTCAGGGAGAGGTCTGCAGGCTATGTAGGGTTTAGGAGAGGGATGTAGTCTGACAGTGGCAACATGGAGCTCATAAGAAGAAAAGGATGCACAAAAGCCACACCCCTCACTCTTGTCCCCATTGCTGGGGGCCCCCGTGGGAGGAGCTGGCCTGGTGAAATCATAAGGATGCTGCCAGACGCTGCCTTCTCTCCCTTCCTGCCAGGCTTCGTAGGTTTAGGGCTAGGCTTTGTGGAGTTAGGACCTTCTGATCAGAGGCCCCTGGAAAAGAAGGAGCTGAGCCCGGATGACCACTGCCTCTTCTCTCTGTGCAGGCTACACTTCCTGGTGTTTGACACAGAGGAGGTTCACGATGTGCTGCGCATCTGGGACGGGCCTGTGGAGAGCGGGGTTCTGCTGAAGGAGCTGAGTGGCCCAGCCCTGCCCAAGGACCTGCACAGCACCTTCAACTCAGTCGTCCTGCAGTTCAGCACTGACTTCTTCACCAGCAAGCAGGGCTTTGCCATTCAGTTCTCAGGTCTGTGTGTGCCCTCTGTCCCCACTCCACATGTCCTGACACATGGCACCCACCTCCCTCTGGTCCTCGCTTTCCTTCATCCCTCAGTCCATGTAAAGATAGTTATTGAGCATCTGCTACGTGCCTGGTACATGGTTAGCACCTGCTCGAATGTCTGTGCTGAGCTCACTCTGGTGGGAAAGACAGGTGGGTTAATAGACACTTACATACAAATTGGTAAGTGTCTAGATGGAGACATGTGGGCTATAATGGTCACCTTGGAGCAAGAAGGAAGATGTTCCAGAGAAGATGATGTTCAAGCTCAGATGCAAAGGACAAGTAGAAGTTACTCAAGAAAAGAAAGTGTTTCAGGGAGCAAGTAGTCATCTATGACAGGGAAAGGTGCCACTGAATTGGACTCTGGAGGACTTGTGCACCCCATTAGATGGAAAAGAGAGAAAAGGGCATTCTAGGTGCAAAGAACACACCAACAAGTGTAGATGCAAGAATGTGGTTTCCGGAAGTGGAAGGCTACCCCATATGGCTGAAGCACAGGGAGCATGGAGGGATGTAGAAGGTACAAGTAGACGGTGGTTTGGGGCACGGTTATGAATGAGCTGATGGGACATGCTACATCCTCGGGTTCTTAGCTGAGTGCAGGTCTCAGCAAAGACTGGAAGCCAACATGAGTAATCTAGATTTAATTAATTAGGCACTGCAATAGCCAATTATGGAGGAGCATGACAAAGAGCTACCCAAAATGGCCAATGCTCAAACATCCAAGTCCCAATATGAAATAATTTATATGATTGGTCCTGCCTCTCCCTGGAATGCATCATCTCATCTCCTCTGAAGTGCCTCTTCCATCATTCCTCTCCCTGAACAAGTGACTGTGCCTTGGTTTCTGCTTATGTTTATTTATTATACAGCAGCTGTCTTCATTACCATCTCCTTACTCCACTGCATGTGTGGTGGGAGGGAGGGGGAGTTTCCATGGTAATTCCAGAGCAATTTCTTGTGGCACCTGTGCCATGGCTTTGCCCCCGAGCTCTCTCCCCTTGGTGTATCAGCTAAGGGTGGTTGGGGTATATCCCTGGCACCACTGAGGTTGTTACAGAGTTGCAAATCCTGCTTCTAGCTCTTTTCTGCTATATCTGTCATCTCTGTGGAGATGAGCATTTAGCAGCGTGGGGAGCAGATGAGAGTCTCCAGGATCACATTGCTTTATACTTATTAATTTGTCCATTTAACACTCATGCATGCTTCCAGTCTAGCATTTTCCATCTATTCCTAAGAGTTCCATGGAATACTAATTGATATTGCAAGAGAAAAAGAAGTTTGCATGATCAAGTAATGCTTGGGAGGTGCTCAAGTTGACACAGACCCAAGGAAATGATCTGCAATATGGGACCTCTGAGACCATTTGCTATGCTAATGCATTTAAATTCCAAAGATGTCTGGTAGGTCACAATTTCCAAACATATTCCATCATTGATGACTTTTTTCAAGACCATCTCAAGAGACTAGCATTTCACGGAACAAACTTGGGAAATAGCTGGGATAAGCAATGGAAGAATCTCCCAGGAAGAGAAGTAAGGAGGGTAGAATGCTAAAAAGATGGCTCAGTCCCCTCTCTGGGGAAAAGAAATTGCTGGAATAAGCAATGGAAGGATCTCCCAGTAAGGAAGTAAGGAGGGTAGAATGCTAAAAAGATGGCTCAGTCCCCTCTCTGGGGAAATGAGTATTATGAATAATTAAAGCCAGACATATTTTCTCCAACTGTGCCCAAACTGATGGGTATGGCTTTAAAAAAAAAAAAAAAAAAAAAAAAAAAAAAAAAAAGCCCGTAATGCTGCTGACAGATTCCCCCACAGATTTACGTTATCTGACCTCCGCGGTGTCCTCAGTTTAGCCACGTGGGACAGAGTCCCTGGGTGCTCGCCTGTGCTGTGGACAGACTGCTTTCTCATGCATTGTGCAACTCGTGGAAGTCCTATTCATCCTTCAAGGTTCATCTCAGATGCCACTGCCTCCTAGTCTCCCCATCCAGAGTAAATTGCTATAGCCCATGGCACCCCGCCACTTTACTTCTACTTATTCAGCACATTGTCAATACCAGGCATTCTGTCTCATTTGTAGCTGGGCACCTACTTGCCATCCCACCAAAAGCTCCTGCCATGCCTCCAGACTCTCTCACAGTGTATGTATGCAGCAGGTGCTCACTCACTGCCTAGTCAGCAAATGGACACATGAAGATAGGAACACAAGAATGGTTGGTTTTCTCTAACACAAGGGTTTCCTTGGGCAAGCTGCCCTTAGTATTGCTTAGGCAGAGTAGCATGGTCAAAGCTACCTAGCCTGGGTTCCAGAAAGGTCATGACAGCCTGGCCCAGTGTTGTGGGCATAACCAAGGTTTGGGAAAGGTCACCTTTCCTGTTGCTGTCATCAGTTAGCAAATACCAGGACTACTCTAGGGAAGAGAGAAAGGTTCACCCCATGTTAACTTTATAGTGTGTATTTGACAGGGGATTGTACAGAAATGCCAGGGACGATTAGTGCAGGCTTGGCTTTATTAAGTAAACATGACTGTGTAACATCTAACATCCTGTCTGTACCACGTGGATCCAGCCTTTCCCCGGGTGCTTTGCCAAGCAGCTCCAATTCAGGAGCATTACAGAGAGAAAGGGAGGGAAAAAAAAAAAACAGGTGAGCAGGAAGCATAATTGCAGCCATCTATTGAAGTGGGTGCCACACTAAGCTCTCCCCTACATCAGCTCTTATAATTTTCACAAAATCCTTACAGTATGGGCACCATTATTACTCCATGTTGCAGATGTGGGCTCTGAGGCTCCTTATACAAGGTCATCTAGTTAATAGAAAAACCCATGTGTCTGAGTCTTAAACCTAAGCTCTTAATCATTGCATGCTATTGCCTCCCATATAAATAATCCTTCCATGTATGGCCAGGACAATGAGCTATTTTTCTTTTAGGGAATCATTTACATATGTACGGTGCACTATAAAGCTGAAAGCTAAGTCTGATTTTAACTGGGAAGGAAAAATATTAATGCTTACTTGACTTTATAAATAAGTTCTGTAGCTGTCAGATGTTGATATGTAAACAAATGAGTGTACCTGTGTTCCAGTAAAACTTTATTTCCAAAAATAGACATAGGGCCAGATATGGCTGTGGACCATAGTTTGCTATATGCTTCCTTAGGTGTTACTGAGTATAAGGTATCAGATTCTGTAACTCAAGACTCATGTACAGTCCTAGAGGTTATAATTAGTGATGTCTGTACACAGTTGTCCTAGGCTGCTGCTTCTTCAAGTTTTCCACAGACATCCTCCTAACAGCAGAAGAGAATGTGTGTGTAACCCCGGTGGGGTCTGAAGGGTATAGCAAGCACAAAATATCTGTAAGGCTTCACATTTTTGCTTAAAAACTAATGTGAATTTTACATTGTAATCCAGAATAAATTCTTTTGTTTTAGTGTAAAAGTAGTTTTTCTTTAATTGTTGAGAAAACTAATACTCCAATCAAATGAGTATTATTTATCCTGTGGTTTCCAGAAGCTCCTTGCCCTAGAGCAGGCATCCCCAAACTTTTTACACAGGGGGCCAGTTCACTGTCCCTCAGACCGTTGGAGGACCGCCACATACTGTGCTCCTCTCACTGACCACCAATGAAAGAGGTGCCCCTTCCTGAAGTGCAGCGAGAGGGCCAGATAAATGGCCTCAGGGGGCCACATGCAGCCCGCAGACCATAGTTTGGGGATGCCTGCCCTAGAGTCTGCTGAGCACAGTCTCTGAGGAATGACATAGCTGGGGGCTGGGACCGGGCCCCACTATCAGCTCTGGGCCGTGGAAGCAGCCAGGGTTGTTGCAGCTCTTGAGATTCCTTTCTCTAGACTTACTCTTGCACCATTTGCTCTGGTGTGGTTTCTCGTGCCACATTTGTTCATTCATTCACCTGCTCATTCTTCTATTTATATATTCATTCCATCTATCATTCATTCAGTAATTGCTTATAAAACACCTGCTCTATGTTAAACTAGGTTAGGTACTAGACACGAAGATCTCCCAAATTCCTGAGTATTTTGAATTTTTAATACATCTCAGCTATTTTTGAACTCTTCTCTGCCCACTTGCTACAAATATCTGACTTTTCTTCAAATATGGTTTCAGTCTGATGGATCCTTGGTTGTTTGCCATTGCAAAAGAGAGCATGATCTTGACCTAACTTCAGTAACTCCCTACAGCCTCACAACCACTGCTCAGCATTTAGGCAGGCCAACTCCCAAAGTTCTCTGCAAGCCCTTCTAATTGAATACATGGAGTTTATTTATTTGTTTGTTTGTTTCAGAGATGAGATCTTATTCTGCCGCCCGAGTGCAGTGACCCAGTCATGGCTCACTGCAGCCTTAGCCTCCTGGGCTTGAAGGATCCTTCCCACCTCAGCCTCCAGCATAGCTAGGACAATAGGCATCCACCAGCACACCCAGCTCATGTTTTTTCTGTTTTGTTTTTGTTTTTGTTTGTAGAGTCAGGGCCTTGCTGTGTTGCTCAGGCTGGTCTCAAGCTCCTGACCTCAAGTGATCCTCCTGCCTTGACCTCCCAAAGTGCTGGGATTACAGGCATGAGCCATCACACCTGGCAACATGGAGTTTAGATTTGATTATCTTGTCACTTCCTCATTCTGATCATGTTAGTTACATTGTACAAAATTGCAATGCTTTGTTTATGTAACAATACTTGTATTCTTAAGCTAAATTCAGTTCTATAATTATAACAGTGCAATCATGCTTAACTTATAGCATCTCATGACAGGTGGATGACTGTAATGGTGGAGACACTGGAAGAATGGTGGTGCCAACATCAATGAGAGTGACAAGTGTGATCACAAATGGTGGTGGAGGCAGTGACAGTAATGGGAGTGACAGTAGTGGCACTGTGGCCACAGCTGCTGCTGGTGGTGGGGAGGTGATGGTGGTTGTAGCAGTGTATGGATGATGGCAGTCGGTAAGGGTGATGAGCTGGGAGCCTCATGACTGGCAGACACCCGGGCAACCCTACCCTCTCTTCTATTTTCTTCCCCCAGTGTCCACAGCAACATCCTGCAATGACCCTGGGGTCCCACAGAATGGGAGCCGGAGTGGTGACAGTTGGGAAGCCGGCGACTCCACAGTGTTCCAGTGTGACCCTGGCTATGCGCTGCAGGGAAGTGCAGAGATCAGCTGTGTGAAGATCGAGAACAGGTTCTTCTGGCAGCCCAGCCCGCCAACATGCATCGGTACAAAGCAGCTGCAGGGTGCACTCTGCCCTTGGGGCTCACAGTTGTGTGCTCCAGAACCCTCCATGCAAGCGGCAGCTGCATCTTGGGCCTGGGGCCAGGAGAACTGGAACAGATGAAAGTTGCAGAAAACCCCCCGTTTACCCTGCTTTGCATGCATGTGTCCCCACATGCACTTACTCACATTCATACTCTACACACACAGCACTACAAATTCCTCACTTGCTAAAATGGTCCCAGAAATTTCCAAGTCAGACAGGTCTGTCCCTTTCTCTCTGGCCCAGGCTGTACAGGCAGAAGGAGGACAATGGGTCACTTTGAGTAGTAAAGGCTAACAGGTTCCAAAATGACCCTTCTATTACCTGAAGCAATAGAAGGGTACCCACAGGCTCAGAATATAAAGAAAAGAACCTTGCTTTTCCTGTTCTCGAGGAAATTATTGGTTACCTGGGTTTTGGTTCTTTTAGATTTTACACTCCCAGACTGGAGTGTAGTGGTGCCATCATGACTCACTACAGTCTTGACCTCCTGGGCTCAAGTGATACTCCCCATTCAGCCTCCCAAGTAGCTCGGCCTACAGGGTTATGCCACCACATCCAGCAAACTTTCGAATTTTTTTGTAGAGATGGAGTCTCACTATGTTCCCTAGGCTGGTCTCGAACTCCTGGCTCAAGTAATCCTCCTGCCTTGGCCTCCCAAAATGTTGGGATGACAGATCTTTTTGTTTCTTTAGATCTGTCTTAAAACATCCTTGTAGGAGAGATGAAGACATGAAGGACCTGAGACTTGTCTAAAGTCACATCACTTAAAGAGGATGGGGCCTGAAAAATCCTGCCTCTAACTACTTGAGACTGAGAGGAGCAGGGAACTTAAAGGAAGTCTGGGATGGGAAAGAGAGGTAAATAGATAGAAACAGAAACACTCCAGGTGCCTGCTTTCAGGGTATTTTGCTCAGGTGAAATACTGAGTGTTTATCTCCCCTGTTGATGCTGGCTGTTGGAAGAGAAGAGAACCCATGGTCAATGAGTCCTTACTGTGTACTTGCCCTGTACTGGACATTTACCTAGATAACCTCATTTAACTTTCCTGACAGCTCTCTGAAATTAGCACCATTTCCTCATTTACACTTGAAATTGAAACTTAGACAAATTTGGATATCTTGTCCCAAATCACAGAGCTAAGATATGGCAGAGCCAAGATTTACACCCACGCCAGTCTGAATGCAAAGCCTCTCATTTTCCTACCTCCCACACCACCTCCCCTGCTGGAGATGGGCATGAGGGACTTCTGAGACATCTCCTGCAGGAGCGTCTGCCCTGGCCTGCACCTCTCTCACGCAGGCTTGATGGGAGGCAGTGTGCTGTCCAAGCACCTGAGGACTGACCTATGCCAGTCATAGTTCTGAGGCCTGGCCCTGAGGGTGAGACACTAAATCCTACTCCTCGATGGGAATTAGGAGCCACTCGGGTGTGTGGCGCAGGAAGTTGAGACCTGGGTTTCAGATCCAGCTGATTTCTTCACTGTATATTCTGCTGTGTAGAGAAGAGCATGGGATATTGAAGTAGACACATCCAGATTTAGTTTCTGGCTCTGCCATTTACTAGTTTGGTGGCCTTGGGAAATTGCTTCTGAGCTTGGGTTTCCTCATCTGTGAGGAAATACACTTCCCTTATGGCATTGTGGGGTGAGGACACGCCTAACCCCAATCTCAAAAAATACTAATCTATTTCCATTCTATCTTCCTTCCTTCCTTCTTTTCATCCTTCCCTTCTTTGATTTCTTCTTTCAAGTTTTCAGACTCACTTCCCTTCCCTAAACCAGAATGCCATCTGCTCAATGGAATTCTGATGAGGCACAGGAGGGAATCTGGGAACCTCTGAGGCTCCTTCCAAATTCAGCCTTCTACAAGGCTGTGATTCCTTAGACTTATTTTTACAGAAAAGCAGGCGAGATTGTCCCAGGTGGAGAAGGAGGATTGTGCTAAGCTGGGGAGAACAATAAATGTGCAGTGGGCAGGGTGGAGAGGTTAATTCAGTTTTCATCACCCGTTCTTCTACACTCAGCTTTGGGAAATGTTCCTCAGGCAACAGAATAAATGCCTTTGCCTCTTCTCTCAAACGAACTGGAAATCCCAGTGACATGCTTCTAATTTCCAGCTCCCTGGGCGTTCTGCCATGCGCGAGTCTAGCTGGCCTTGATAACCCTTCATTACAGGGAGGAAGCAAAGGAAGAAAACAAATACTCATTGGACACTGTCCCTGTGATAGGCACTGGGCTAGACATTTTAGCTACATCATCGCAGCTGCAATCACTGTGGTGAGGTGAGAGCTCGGGATTCCACTCCCTGGGCTCAGGTCTGGCTTCACCACAGCAAGCTGTGTGGCCTTAGACCAACTGCTCAACCTCCCTGTGCCTTAATTTCCTCACCAGTAAAACAGGGAAAATGATAGTACCTACTTTCTAGCATTGTTTTGAGGATTAAAAAAGAAAATACTATAAAGCACTAAGAACTGTGCCTGGTTCATAGTTAACACTGTGTATATTAGACGCCATTATCATCATTTTTCTTTTACTTTCGAGATGAGGGAGTAGAGGCTCAGAGGGGTGGACAGCTGGACCAAACTCAAACAGCCAATGAGTGGCATTGTCAGAATCTGAGCCCAGGATTTTATGACTTCCAAATCAACGCCCTTTCCACAATTCTTGCCCTCAGTCCAACCTCCCCACTTCTTGGCTGTCTAGAAGGATCTGCAGCTTGTACCCACTCCCATCTGGGCAACCATGGTTTAGTAGCCTCAACAGGACCCCTCAACTAGCCCTGAGCGGTGGGATCCTTCCTGTTGGTGAGGCAGCCGAGGGATCCATGCAAGGCCTTGGGGCACAACAGGCAGTGGCCAGTGAAGCCCATGCTGGGGTTCTGAGTGGGAAGCACATGCCTGATGCCATGGAGCCATCTAGAAGAGAGCTGTGCACAGGGAGCAGCAGCCTAGAACCCAGAGACACTGACAGTACTTTGGGGATTGCTGGAAGAGTAATGGGGGCAGTTTCAGAAACCACAGAGACTCGCCCCATCTGTGGCAAACTTAAGGGAAGAAGCCCCTGAGCTGCCAGAGGGAGGTGGAGGCTGGGAACCCAGAATGGAGGCCTCGTTGTGCCCCCCTGGGAAGATTTTCCCAGAGCTCGAACTTCTGATATGACACTGGCTTTCCACTCTCACTATCCACATCAGACTCTGTTTCTAGGCTGACCTGGGCAAGGCCACACTCCGTGAACTGGACATTGCCGTCTTCCTTTGTTAAGTTCAAGGGTCTAGCCTGATGGTACTGGCCTCTGGTTAGCTCCATTTATCTAGCCCTCTGCTCTGGAAGGGTTCAGTGGAGACACGAGTGAGACATGAGCAGATCCAACTAAAGGCACCATCCTCACTCAGAAGCTCCTGCAACAACTGGGCTCTCCCCTGCTGGTCTGCAGGGAGAAGCACTCCTCTACGCTGGCCACTGCCACCAGCTGTGTGGAGGTAGAGAAGGGGAAAACAACAGACTTTGGAGCCAGTCCCAAGTCAGTTTGAGTCTCAGAGTGACTTTGGCAAGTTACTTAGCCTTTCTGAGCCTCACTTTCTTCCTTTATAAGTCAGGAAGAATAATCCATTGCTGGTTTAGTTGTTAATGAGACATAAATGAAATAGTGTATCTAAAATGCAATTCGTCAAGTCTAATACATAATAGATACGTACTTGAGTGTTTCTGGTACTCAGGATGGTACTTGGGATATATTTTCCCATGGGAGAAAAAAAGCAGACTCCTCACTGATGTGGCCTGATGTTCAGCCATGTCAGGGCTCTTATGCCTGACCTAAAGACCTACCATTTGTTTTGAGACCCTGTTAGGGATTGACCCAGCCCTTTAAGCCTGACCCTGAGTAAAAGCCACAGCCGGAGGTGGCTCCATGACACAGCCAAAGCAGCAGTGCCCAGCTCTATGACAAGCCAATGGCTGCCCCTAACTTTGGAATGCCCTTTGGCTGTCCCAACAAAAACTCTTCTTGGATTTTCTAGCCAGCCCTTAAATGACTGTCTGTGTTCCTGTGGGCTCAGTGTTTGCATCTTCTGATGGTGCCCTGTGGTTTCCAGAACAAGTCATATCTACAGTCTTAGCCATCCTGCTAATGACCCCACACGCTTCCCAGGCTTTACTGTATCCAGTCCTCATGCCACGGTACAATAGCCCCAGGCATGGAGGAAAATATCTGATCCAGGCTCTGGGGAAGCTGCCCAGAAGGTCCCTAGGTAAATAGGTTGCTGTGTCATCTGGCCATCTTCTTCCTCCCCACCTGCCTGAAAGGCCTGTCATCTCAAGGAAGGGCAACCCTGTGGACTGATTGGGGATTAATAATAGCGCCATACAAGTGAGGCACACACATACGCTTGGACAAGGCCCTTTGGAAAGTTGGAAAGTATCTGCAGCCACAAGCAGATGCCAGGAGCACTGGCAGCGCAGGAGACCAACTGTGCTTGGCAGGTGAATATGAGCATGTTTCCCACTCCTCCTGACATCAAGTGCATGGGAACTTGCCGTCAGGACCCACAAAGCTCGCCTGGCAGCCGGATGTGAGTCAGTGAAGGAAGACCATGTACTTCACAGGTCTGCAGACAGTGTCAGCTCCGTATATCAACCATTCACTCTCTACCAAATGCTTTAGCAGACATCTCCAATAATCTTTACAGCCACCCCGCAAAGAAGATACTGTCTCTTTTTATAATAGAGGAAGGACATCGAAGGCTAGAGAGACTAGATGAGTTCCCTAAGTTCACACAGCTGGGAAGCAGCAGGGCCAGGTATTTTAAAAAATAATTTATTGAGGTGAAATGCACCTAACGTAAAATTACCCGTTTCAATGAACAGTACATGTCGAAGAACCACCACCACCATCTCCGAAACATTCGCACCACTCTAAAGGAGAACTCCATCATTCCACCTTCCCCTGAGCCCCTCAGCCAGCTTTAACTTCAGCCTGTCAGCCTCAGCCCCTCCTCTCTCAATAGCACATTAGCAACACCCGTGAAAATGAGCCCAGGGCTAACAGGCAGCCTCACCTCGTCTTCTTCTCTCCTCAGCTCCCTGTGGGGGTGACCTGACAGGACCATCCGGAGTCATCCTGTCACCAAATTACCCAGAGCCCTACCCGCCAGGCAAGGAGTGTGACTGGAAAGTGACCGTCTCGCCAGACTACGTCATCGCCCTGGTATTTAACATGTATGTACCTTTCCCCCAGGTGGGAGATGAAGGGTTCGGAGCAGCTAGGGGCTCTGGGACCTGGGTCTCCAGGTGAGTATTCACAGGTCTGCGAGCAGAATTCTCAGCTCCGTGGGAGGTGAACAAGCCAAGAGAGAGAAACTAGCATTTATTGACCGTCTATGTGCCAAGCACCATGCTCAGCCGTCTCACGCATATCATCTCATCTAATCCTTGTAGTCATTTGTGAGGAAACAATTATTATTTCTTCTTTACCGCTAAAGATGCTGGGACCCGGAAGGGAGATCTTTGCTGGATACCCCTGCCCCGCCCTCTGCATTCCCTGTCTGCTCCCCCGGCCCCTCCCACCCCACTCCACAGGTGTAAATGGACAGGCTTGGGTCCCAGGCACTCCCCCGTCTAACTCCTGCACTTGCTCTTTCATTCCTGCTACAGGAAAGCTCTTCAAAAGAACTACCTCTGCCTTTCTCTGCTTCCTCCCCTCCCGTTCACTCTTAACTCACCGGAACCTGGTTTCTGCCCCCATGGTTCCACTGGGAAACTCCTCTGATAAAAGCCACCCACGAACTCCTGGTTCCAAACAAAATGGGCCTTTCCGTGTTTTATCCCATCCACCTCTTGATCACTCCCTCCATCCTTAGTCTGATGTTTCCCTTGGTTTGTGTGAAGTCACACTCCCCGGTTCTCCAAGCTCTTCTGTGACTTCACGTGGACCTTTTTTAACGCATCTTCCTTTGCCGGGTTTTGTCAAAACCTCCTCTTGTTCTCCGACACCCCTTTCCTGGACAAACTCAGTCATTCCTGTGTCTCCACTCTCCTCTTGTAAGTGGAAGACTCCATTCTGCCACCCACCCTGGCTTTCTTCTGAGCATCAGCCTCGCTATCCAGCTGTTGGACATCTCTGTCTGGGGCCTGCAGACACTGCAAATGAACATGTACAAAATCAAGCCTATTTCTTCTCCCCCAGAAGAGCTCTGTTCTGAGTCTTGGGGCTGGCATTGACACCTGCTCTCACGGCTTCTTCCACTAGCAGTGATCGAGGCGTGCAGCCTCCACAGCCTTCACTCTCCTCATGTGTTTTCCTCTCCATCCTGTCAGCTCCCATCCTGGTTTGAGCCCTATCATCTCCCATCTAAATTATCGCCCTCATCTCCTAGTGGGTTCCTCTGCCCCATCTTGCCTCCCATGCCGATCTCTCCCTTAGCTAGCTGTCAGAGTGATCTTGTCACTCAAAAATGCTGAAATAACCACCCTGCTTTCCATTTTAACATCCTCTGATGACAGTGCTCAGCAATAAAAAAGAATGAACTACTGATACATGCAACAACGTGGATGAGTCCCAAAAATATTATGCTGAGTGAAAGAAGGCAGACACAAAAAAGTACATAACGTATGATTCAACGCCTATAAAATTGTAGGATCAGCAAAACTAATCCCTGGTGAAGAATTTTGATCAGTGCTGGCATCTGAGGGTAGAGAAGGTTGAATGGGAAGGGGCACTTGGAACTCTGGCATGGTGGGACAGTTCTGGGTCTTGTGCATGTGTCCAAACTGATGGGGGGGCACACGTTAGAGCTGATCATTTCACATGATGTAAATCATACCTCAATTCAAAAACAAAGAAGCAAACAAATAGATCCAATAGTCCTCTCTTGCTTATAAATAAGGGACCAAACTTTGGAGCTTCATTCCAAACAGTCTGGCCTCTGCCTACCTCTCCAGTCAGCCCCACACCCCATCCTAACGAAGCCCTGGGCTCCAACCAGACGGAGCTCCTTGCAGTTCCAGGGCCTCACGGACTCTTTCACATCCTTATGACTTTGCTTCTGTTTCTGTCTCACAGCAACTTCCTGTTCCCTCCTTGTCCTACCCCTAAGGGTCTTCTCGTCTCCCAAGACTCAGTTCAGGCTTGACCTCCTCCGTAAACGTTTGATTTTTCAACCTTCCCAAGGAACCTTGCTTTGTGTTCCTGCTCTGCCTCGGGCTGACTTTATACATTACTTTGTTGTTGACACGCCTGTCACTTCCTACAGCACCATCAATTTTTGAAGGCAGAAGTGGTGTCTGACATGTCCCCGTGTCCTTGGCACCTTGCACAGTGCCTGGAACATCGAGGGTGCTCAAAATGTGATGATTGAAGGAAGGGAGGGACAGAAAGAAGGCGGTTAGTTAGGAAGTGGTGATGCCATCATTTGTGACCAAGGCTGACTCCCTCCAAAACCTTCCCTGGTGACTTTTAAAAGAGTAGATGTCAAGAAGCTGAATTACGTGGGCAAGAGGACTGTGTCACCCAGCAGTGGTGTGGTGACCCCGCAACTGACAGCAGTGTGAGAGGATGATGGGTGGGAAGGAGGTCAGTGCACCTCTGGCTCTGTACCCCTGCCTCCCAGTCCCCCATCCTGTCTCTCAGCCAGCGTTACCTCCTTTGTCCTAGAGACGCATGGCCTTCTCCCTCCACTATATATCTTAGCCAAAGGGTAGAGCAGTCATTTTTCTCTCAATCCCAAATAGAGTACAGTAAGTCCTCAATGTCATCTTGGAAACTGTGACTTTAAGTAAAATGAAGTACAGCAGCTCCTCAAATAATGTTTCCTTCAATGTCATATCATTATATTGTTTTGTTTTTGTTTTTGAGACAGTCTCATTCTGTCACCCAGGCTAGAGTGCAGTGGCACAATCTTGGCCCACTGCAACCTCTGCCTCCCAGGTTCAAGCACCTCAAGCCTCAGCCTCCCAAGTAGCTGAGATTACAGAGGTAAACCACCACACGCAGCTAATTTTTGTATTTTTAGTAGAGAAAGGGTTTTGCCATTTTGGCCAGGCTGGTCTTGAACTCCTGGCCTCAAGTGATCTTCCCGCCTTGGCCTCCCAAAGTGCTGGGATTATAGACGTGAGCCACTGCACCCAGCCTATAATGTTGATGAGGAAAAAAAAACTGGTTTTGTTATATGTCATTTCACTTAAAGTCATGGTTTCTGAGAGCCTATGAACAATACTGAGGACTTGCTGTATCTGAGTATCCCAGCCCATGGCTGGGCATGAGCAAATTGGCCTCTGAAATCTGTTCTCTGCAAGCTCATTTACTTTTCTATTGTTTTCATCTTTGCACACTTGATTGGTATCAATTTCCTTTGTTGAATATAGACTTACAAGTAGAATTGCTGCACCAGAGCAGGGTCCCTTCAAAAAGTTTGTGTACAAATTGAATTAAAAGATAAAAATAAAAATTATAAACTTTATTACTCAACATAAACTCCATCAACCTCAAGACACTTTTATAAACAATGGTAACAGTCATTTAGCCCATCCCGGAAGAATTGAGTGTGCCAGCAATTTCACCATGTCATTGTAGTCCTAACTTTATTAACTGAAGAAAAAAAAAATAAGTGCCCTTTAAAGATGTTTTTTTCAGATTAGGAAACAAAAAGCAAGAAGAAGGAGCCAAATCAGGACTGTAAAGTGGATGCCTAATGATTTCCCATTGAGACTCTTGAAACGTTCCCCTTGTTTGATGAGAGAAATGATCAGGAGCATTGTTGTCAGGGAGGACGGACTCTTTCCTGAAGCTCTCCAGGCATTTTTCTGCTAAAGCTTTAACTAACTTTCTCAAAACAGTCTCATAATAAGCAGATGTTATCATTCTTTGGCCCTTCAGAAAATCAACCGCAAAATGCCTGGACTGTCTGGAGAAAAAAAAAAAATACCTTGGCTTTTGCTCTTGAACAGTCCACTTTTGCTTCAACTGGACGCTTCTACCCAGGCTAGCCATGGCTTTGGTTATGCTTTGCCTTCAGATTGTACTGGCAAATCCATGTTCCATCTCCTGCCCTTGGGAGAAATGCTTCGGGATCTTCATCCTACATGTTTAAAATTTCCATTGAAAGCTCTGCTTTTGTCTGCAGCTGATCTAGATGCAATGGTTTTGACAGCCATCGAGTAGAAAGTTTGGTCAACCTTAAGTTTTTAGTCAAAATTGTGTAATCTGAAGCAGTCGAGATTTCTGTGGTGTTGGCTGTTGTTTGTGTTATTAATCATTGGTCCTATTCAATTAGGACACAAACAGGATTAATTTTTTTCCTCTCAAATGGATGTGGAGGTCCACCTTGGTGGGCTTCATCTTCATCATCATCTCCTCCCTTCTTGAAACAAGTTATCCATTCGTAAACTGCTGATTTCTTTGGGGCATTGTCCCCATAAACCTTTTGCAAAGCGTCAGTGATGTCACCATTCTTCTCCCCAAACTTCACCAAAAATTTGATGTTTTTTCTTGCTTCAATTTTAGCAGAATTCAGTTTGCTCTGATGGAGGCTTTTTTTCAGGCTGATATCTTGTCCTTCTTAATGACTCACGTCAGATCCTGTGCAGACATGCTATCACAAGTTAGTGTGAGCTTATTTTGGTGCAAAAAACTTTTGAACTCCATTCATAATTTTTTCATAATACGCATTTTCCATGAACTTTTTAAAGACCTCTTATATATTCAGGATTAGTAGATACAACGAAACAGTCTTCCAAAGTGGTTAGAAGACTTTATGAACCATTCACTTCATGAAGGTATGAACCATTCACATTCCCACCAGCAGGGCATGAGAGGTCCAGTAGCTCCACATCCTTGTCAATATTTGGAATTTTCCATCATTTTCACTCCAGCCATTCCAGTGGGATAAATTACATTCATGAACTCAAATATTCAATTTGCTCAACTAAGTTTTTAAAATGGATTTTTCCCTCACACCAGGTCAGAATAGCTAAGAGTGAGGACATTTGTGGGTGCTAGGAGTGGTGTAATAGCAGACCCTGAGGAGAGCTGGAGCAGTGGCTTGGGATGAAGCCGTGAAGCTGGGGTCCTTATGGTAACAGACCCCTTCCTGCCTGGGAATGGCTCCCTAGTTGGCTCATTCTCTCTTAGAAAATGGGGTTCAGGACAGCACAGTATGAGGATACTGGTGTCAGGTAAGAGACCTGGGTTCTGGACTACTTTGGTTGACAACTTGGTGTCTAGAGTTGGCAACTCATCTTCCCTTCTGTATAAGGCAGATGTTAGATTTTCCGCTCCAGATTTTTGAGCACTGACTGGAATCTGCCTCCTCTGCTCCTGAGCCTGCCTTTTGCATTTTCTCACCTGACCGAGGCCATCAAGGCCTCATCTTCTTCCTTTTTACCAGCCAGTCTTTGGGAGTTGGGTACCAGTGGGATGGTGGGCTTGCTCCCTGGGAGGCCCCGTGCTTTGGTTGAACCTAAGACCCCAGCAAAAGCCTTTGTTTGACCTTAGTGGGGTGGGGGTGGGATGTTTTTGTTCCCTAGCTTTAACTTGGAGCCTGGCTATGACTTCCTCCATATCTACGACGGACGGGACTCTCTCAGCCCTCTCATAGGAAGCTTCTATGGCTCCCAGCTCCCCGGCCGCATTGAAAGCAGCAGCAACAGCCTCTTCCTCGCCTTCCGCAGCGATGCATCTGTGAGCAATGCTGGCTTCGTCATTGACTATACAGGTAAGGGCCCTGGTGCCAGAGAGTACTGAGGACAGGTCCAGCCAACATGGCAGAGGACAAGTAATGTAGCATAGTGAGGAGAGCCCTGGGCTGGACCACAGCAAGCCCACACCAACCCTAGCACTGCTGCCACCTGCAGAAACCTGACTTTCCTGCACCCCTCTAGATGGCTTAGTGTTCCACCCCTATATTCTCCAGGGGTGTGAAGAAAGGGGACCAGTATTCTTTTTGCACCCCATCTATTTCCAACCACTACTCTTCTTGCCCTCTTTTTCTATGATGGTCATTCCTAAGTCTACTTCAACCTCATATGCTCACTTCATAGCTATCAGCTGATGTCTTCCTGGGCACTCCCCTTCACTAAAGAGGGTTCTGATATGAGGCTCAATCTTTCTCTCTACCCAGAGCTTCTCACCATCCTGGGTAACTTCAACATCCCTGTGGACGGTTCTTCTAATCCTAGGGTCATGGTGCTTGGACTTCTGTCCCAAGGACACCCCTTGGCCACACTCTGACACCTCGTCATAGACTGGTCGCTTTCTGATACCTCCTTATCACATTTGTTCATCCTTCCAGCTGACTTACTCCCATTGCACATTGCACATCTGTACGAATTAAGGCAAGTTCAATAGTGTTATGGTCAAAAGCAAGAGTCAACAATTCTTCTCTTAAAAATAGTAAATATTGTAGGTTTACCTGTTACAACTACTCAGCCCTACCACTATAGTGCTAAAGCAGCCATAGACAAAACATAAAGAAATAGGCATGGCTGCATTCCAAAAAAAATTTCCTTACAAAAACAGGCTGTCCCTGCCTGGTTAAGAGCATTGACTGTCAAATTAATTGGACTGAAAGTTCATGTTTATGACTTAACATATGTGTGACTTTGGATAAAGTATTGAACCTCTTGAAGCCTCCATTTCTGCCCTTATAAAACAATGGTAGGAAAATTCCTGCTTCATAGAAATGTAAAGATCAATGAGTCCAGGCATGAAAGTCCTTGGTACAGTGTCTGGCACATATTATGCATTCTATAATGTTCAAATATTATTAGTAGTAGTAAGAGGAGTTCCAGGCTGTCAGGCACTCCACTGTCTTCTATGCTATTATCTCTTTTTGACCTTTCATTCTTCCCTAATTATCCCAAATCCTATTATCTAAATCCCAGCTCCCTTCCTTGGTTGATTTGTGAGCTTGGCAAGTTACTATCTCTTGGAGCATCATCTGCAAAGTGTCACTAGTAACAATTATGTTGCAGGAGGTTAAGATTCAAAGATATTTTATACATGCATATTATATATATACACATACATATGTATAATGCTCCATATGTGCTAAACACTCTACAGATGCTCTTGGAATGATAGATTTTGTTATTGTTACTATAATCCAAGTTCACTCAGGCCTCATCAGCCTGTGCATACAAACAGGGTCACATTACCAGTTAAAATTAAAGATTTTCTGGTTCATGTTCCCCGCTTGCAAAATGTAGGATGTAGGACCTGAGACACCTTTTAAACTGTTCCCTAATTAAATATTTCTGGCCACCTCTGGGAATATCTCACATGAGCTCACACATAACACTAATTAGAACAATGGCAAACTTAGCATTTACCAACTGCCAGCACCGTCCTAAGTGCTTTATATCTAACAACTCATTGAACTCCTCCTGGTTCTTGATTATGTCCTGTTTGTAAGGTACAGTTCTAGAAGACTGGTACGTGACATGGAGAATGTTTTCCTTGTAGTCTTCTTGCCTCCTGGGGCTGGCCTAGGGAATGGATGTTCTGCCATTCCTCTTCCTCCTGGCACCTGCCATTGGGTAAACTTCCTGGGCCCAAACTCTCTTCAACACACTGATATCAGCACCGTCAGATACTTTGAATTCTAACAGAAGACATGACTTAGACCAAGTCTGGTACCTCAATTGCTCCCACCACCCCCATCCCCACTGCCATACCATCACCATTTCTTATTTTTAATCTCTTCATTCCTGTTCTCCTCAGTACCTTCAATTACCCTGTCCCCTAGTCCTCCAAGTGCATAAACCTTGCAAAACTATACCCTCTGTTGAACCCACACCCACACAGCTAAGAACACCCAGACAAAGCTGCACAAACATGATACTTAGAGCCACTACAAGTGATGTCCCTTCCACCAGCCAAGCCTTAGCAACCACCAGAGCTGCCTTTGACTTGATCCAACTCTGACTCTTCTCCCTGGCAGAGATTCCAAAATTCACCCCAAATGTCACCCCTGTCAGCCTCATTTTTTATAAGATGACATTTTAGCTTCCCTGGATACAGTAAACTACTGGGTCGAAATCCCCTCAGCTTCCTCTCCAGTCACCTTGTTCATGGCTACCTTATTGTGGCCATCTCTCCCCCAAGTCTTCTCCAGGGAAATTCATGGTCTGAGAGCCATACTTTCAAATCTCTTTCCCAGTGAAGTTCTTTTCACTTTTACCTGTTGACCCAGGTTGGCATCTAGAGGGGTCTTTAGGTCTAAAACCATAGCCCAAAATAAGGCCTTCACAGCTGCCATCTGAACCAGCCAAGCAGCTAAAGGAAGGCTGATTACTGGAGGGAGGGGAAAGGAGAGGCACAGCCTACAAATGCATCCTGCATCACCCTATTAGGATCTGTAGTGCAAGTACCAAGATAAAGATAACTATGTGTGTTTGAGGAGTCGGTGTACCTGTTGAAAGCCTCAAGTATCCTTCATTAGTTCCTTCCTTCCTTCCTGCCTTTCTTCCTTCCTTCCTTCCTTCCTTTCTTCCTTCCTTCCTTCCTTCCTTCCTTCCCAGACTACACACCTTCAAATATTAGTCACCCTCTACTATCTCCCTTGGCCTCTGGTCTAGGAGCCAATTTGGTGGAACCCAGGGACCCTGCCTTACCCTCTGGTCTCCTTCTGCTTATGCCAGGATCCCTGAATACCTGGAATGGGTCTACTTTGCTATCAGATCCCATGGCTTTGATGATATTCTCCCATGCACAATATCTTTCTTTATAAGGAAGGCTCCATCACTTAATAACTGCATGGCCTGAAACAAGTTGCCTAACTCCTCTGAGCATTGCTTCCTCATCCATGAAAAGGGGACAGTGACGCTAAATGAAGGAGTTGTTGTGAGGGTTAGCAAATAGGCACAGCACCAAGCAGACTGCCCGGTGCCAGTAGGTACTTGACATGTACTTTGATCCACACACTTTCATCCCACCTCCTTTTTCCTGTGTAATTGGTATTGCATTAGCTGTGTCTTTGTTTGGAAGGGAGAATGGTACAGACCCCTCTTTATGGGGCTAGCCCAGAGGAACACAGTACATGTTCTTTTCTGTGTACTGAAGATATAAAGTGTGAGCATAGTATTTTGCACATGTCATAAGTGTGGGATATTTATTACATGAATATTTGTGATAGACATGCCCCATATGCTTTGTCAGTCCATAGCAAAGAACTTAAGACACTCCACACCCTGTGAGTTTGGAGAGAACCATAGATGGAGATGCAGCCCAATGAAGACATCCACATGGAGGCAGGGCTAGGTCCTCAGGAAAAGCAGAATTGGCCTCTGCACCCAGCAGCCACCTGTGTCCTGTGTCCATGTCTTTTAGAGAGATCCGGGGCTCTGCCAAAGCTGAGAATCTGGGTATCCTGGGAGCTGTGGCTTCAGGGGTCTTGCTTAGGGAAGTGAAAGTGGCCTATGAGAGCCCCACATAGAGAGGTGTTGCTGGACTCAGCTGGGCTTAGCACAGTGGAAATTAATCTCTGAGATTAACCCTTCCTCTGACCGAAGGCAGAAAGATCAGGAGCCTTTCTCCACATCCAGCTTCCCAAGTGGGAAGCAGAAACAGTTTGGTAGAATCTTAGGAAATATCTGGTTTCAAATAAAAAAAAAAACACTCAGAGCAACTTAAGCAACAAAAGGGTAATTTATTTTAAAAACACAAGAAACAGAAACCCACTCAAAACAATCTGACACAAAAAGGAGACATTATTGTGAGAAAACAAAAACCTAAATAACTTAAGCTAAAAGGTTTCTATATTTTAACAATACAGATAACAAAAACTCCCTCTGACACAAAAAGGCAAAATATTTGTAGAATACAAGAACCCAAGGGCAGGAAGCATAAACTCCCAAAGGACTGGAATCAGGATGGGAGAGGCACAGGCTGAGACAATAATCCTAACTCCAGGATTGTTCTCTTTCTCCCCTGCCTCCTTCTGAGCACTTGCTGCATTCTCCCCTCCCTACAGATCAATTTTCCTTGCTTGTCCATTCTCCTGGGATAAGTATGGCCATCTCACTCTTGACCTTTTTTTTTTTTTTTTTTTGAGACGCTATGTCACTCTGTCGCCCAAGCTGAAGTACAATGGCACGATCTCTGCTCACTACGACCTCCACCTCCCAGGTTCAAGTAATTCATCTGCCTTAGCCTCCTGAGTAGCTGGAATTACAGGCATGCCCCACCACACCCAGCTTGTTTTGGTATTTGTAATAGAGACGGGGTTTTGTCATGCTGGTCAGGCTGGTTTCGAACTCCTGACCTCAAATGATCCACCCGCCTTGGCCTCTCAAAGTGCTGGGGATATAGGTGTGAGCCACCGCACTTGGATCACTCTTGACTTTGAATCACTTTCCAGTTTATATTCCAGTTTCAGATCCCAAAGGATCATCTGAGGGATCAGGCTTCATTCAAGGGTTCGCTGAGCAGCATCATGGGGTTAGGCTTTTGCAGAAGGGGCAAGAGCAGATTAGGCATTTTTATTTGTTTATTCATTCAGTAAATATGAATTGAGCAGCTACCATGTGCCAGACCTTCTTACAGGAGCGAAGAACAGGGCAGGGAACCAAATAAAGTCTCTGCCTCCATGGAGTTCACATCCTTGTGACAGACTGATGGACCTTTCTGTAGAGAAGATGTTGGAAGTCCACCTGGTTCTAAGGCAAAGAGGGGTGGGTTTTTAGATGTCTCTGTTCAGTTGCTTCTGAAAGGTGACTGTGGTGTCCTAGTCCTCTCTGGGTAGACTTTCTAGGAGATGACTCTGAATGCAGTTATGTCATCTGTGGATTTCTATGAAACCGTTGATCAGAGGCACTTCTATTCTGAATTCATCCTCCTGGGTGGCTTTACCCTTTGCCGAAAGGAAACAGAGAACAGCAGGACTCCCGTCTTTTGGACACAGTCACTAGAATGGAGTCACAGGGACGTTGATGTCCTTCTTTAGGCCACAGATATCAATAGAACCAGTAGGGTGAAAGGACCTTTATTCTTATCTTCCAGCATGTGTGGCAGCCTTTTCCTAGGCAGGAATGTGCTAAAACATCCATGCACGTGTGAGATATTGATTCATTCAACAAATGCTCAGTGACTCCTGCTCCATGCCATGACCTGTGCTGGGTGTCAAGAATACAGCAAGGAGCAAAGTCATCATGGTCCCTACCCCTAATGTAACTTTGAAGCTGAGTGAGGGAAACAGCAAGAAGTAAGAAGCATAAGAAGTTAGGAAAGAAAAGAACAGGCTCCTCTGAGAAAGAAATCAGAAAGGTTGTTAGTGAAGGCCTCTCTGAGTAGGGTCCATTTAGACAGAGCCCTGAAGGTTGAGCAGAAGCCCTCTGTGCCAGAATGGGGGTTAGGGGCGTTTCAGAGGGAAGAGTTGGAAGTGTGTGTTAGGGAATCTGAAATAACTCAAGAAAGACCAAAGTGCATCGATTTTTAATGGAAGGTCCTAAAAAGCATCTATTTTGTCTTTGAAGCCCTTGGAAGTAACACTGTGGGCCTGGAAGCTATGGCCTCACCTGCTACCACCCCTATTCCCACCACCTTCTGCTGTTATGGGTCATTCTTCTTAAATGCAAAATAGAAACATCTTCCACTTTACCTACTTTTAAAGGAATGCATGTCTGTTGGAGAAATTCAAACAATATAAAAGCATATAAGATATACTCAAAGACTTAACATGCCTGCAAATACCACTGTCCCATGCAATATCATTATTAACAGCTTGGTATCTCATTTCAGATATTTTCTATAAATATAAAGTAATGTAAAGTCTGTACCAAGAGTTGGCAAACTTTTTCTGGAAAGGGCCAGAGAGTGATTATTTTTACTCCAGATGATCTCTGTTGCCACTGCTCAGCTCTGCTTCATAATGCTAAAGGCAGCCACAGACAATATGTAAGCAAATGGCTGTGTTCCAGTAAAACTTTATTTACAAAACCAGGCAGCCACCGACCTGTGGGCTGTAGTTTGCTGATCCCTGTTCTGTATGAATGAGATCGCACCATATGTGCTCATCTGTAATCTGACTTGGTGTGTGTGAGCCCAAGAATAGATCTTGGACACCTTCCCATATCAGTATTCAAAGACTAGTGCTATTCCTTTAAAAGGCTGCTAGTGTTTTAGTAGATGGCCCTAATCCACCCTTTGTAACCAGTTCCTTACTGGTTGAATGTTTGGGTTGTTTTCAGATTTTTGCAGTTTATAAGGTTTGGAAGTAAGCCTCATCTATTAGGACCAGAGAGAAGCTGGCTCTTCTTATTTTCCCATTTTGAAGGGCTTGGGTTTTATTTATTATAATCACCATGATGCTTGAGTCATTTAGTGTTATCATTCACAGCTGAGCTTTTGGTTTGGCTGACTAAAGACCTGATTTTGGTCTTAATTCTACCTCTAAATAGCTGAAAGGCTTGGAAGACTCATTTAGTCTCTCTGATCACCATATACCTCATCTATAAACTGAACATGAGCATAACTGGCCCTGCCTTCTGCAGAGGGTATTGTGAGACACAAATGAGATAACGGCTTGGAAAGTGCCTTGAAAATTATGAAGCAATATTCCTCTGTAAGGGACTATCATCACTATCATTATCCCTGTCATTATTATTAATGTGGTAATGCTTGGGATGATGAGCTCATCTTGCTCTGACGTGTGAGTAAATATAGAATAGAGTCTGTCGTTGGAATCATTGATGTGGTTGTTGATTTTCCAAGTCTCAAAGTATTCAGCCAAACAATTCAGCAGCCATTTATTAAGCCTCTCTTATGTGCCAAATAAGGCCAGCCTTGGTGCCAAGTTCTGTGCTAGTTGCCAGGGTTATGAGAAGACTAGGTGATGGTCCCTTTCCTCCAGGAGTTCAGAACCCACTGGAAATAAATACCCTTGCCCAAGCTACCAAAATAGTGCAATTCATGTTATAACCAGGCAAAGAGAAACAGAATTCTGCCAGAGAGACGGTGGCATTAAAAAGTGTAGGAGTGCTGGGTGCGGTGGCTCAAGCCTGTAATCCCAGCACTTTGGGAGGCCAAGGCGGGTGGATCACGAGGTCAAGAGATCGAGACCATCCTGGTCAACAAGGTGAAACCCTGTCTCTACTAAAAATACAAAAAATCAGCTGGACATGGTGGTGCGTGCTTGTAATCCCAGCTACTCAGGAGGCTGAGGCAGGAGAATTGCCTCAACCCAGGAGGCGGAGGTTGCGGTGAGCTGAGATCCTGCCATTGCATTCCAGCCTGGGTAACAAGAGCGAAACTCCATCTCAAAAAAAAAGTGTAGGAGTTTGCCACACGAATAAGGAAAGAAAGGACATTCTGACATCTGTAAAGTTCTAGGGTAGTCATACCCAGCTAGGGTCCAATGCTGGTGCAGCAGTTACCCAAAAACACAGTTGCTTATATAAGGTAGACATTTATCAACCTTCCTGTAAAAGAAATCTGGAGGACAGCGCCCAGGGTTGATGAGGCAGTTCCACGTTGGCTTCTCTTGCCTCTCTACTCTACCATGCTAGTCCATGGACCCCACGTCAAGGCTATCTCGGATCCAAGACGGCGACTGAGGTTCCTGCCATCATGTCTGAGTTCCAGACTGAGAGAAGGAGGACAGATGTAAAGAAGGAAAGGCCGATAAGCATTTCTCTCAGCTGAGTCCACTTCCCTTAACTAGCCTTTTTAGACGTTCCACAATAATCCACTGAAGGTATTTAAGTGCCCACCATGTGACAGATACTGGAATACAGCTGTGAACAAACTGAACAGCTGTCCTTCTGAAATGTATGTTCTAGTGGAGGAAGATAAAAAAAAATAAGGTCGATACAGAGTCGATGAGAGAGTGTTAACTGTAGTGGAGAGAAATATAGTAGAGGAGGGTGTTGGGGGCATTGGGAAGAGGAGTATTGCAATTTTAAGTAGCTGCCCAAAGGGTATCACTGTAAAGGAGACATTGAGCTAAGTCCTGAAAGAGGTAAGAGAGGGAGCCACAAAGACCAGAGGCCAGTGTTGTTGGAGCAAAGCTAGCATAGAGATGACAGGAGCTAAGCTCACAGAGGGGACTACTGGGGCCTCATGTTCAGGGACTTGGAGGCCTGTAAGGATTTTGGTTTTACTCTGAGTGAGACAGGAGGCTATTGGATTGTTTTCAGCAGACATGATCTAACTCGTGTTTACATCTCCGTCCAGACATAGCTGCCCAGGAGGCTGAGAAATGTAGAATTTAGCCTTGGAGCTCTGGATACAATTGGAGTTCTATTATTGAAGGATGAAGGTGGGGAAGGTGGTTATCAGGGACCACAGCTAGTTTGGCCTCTTATGAGCTGTGTGACCTTTGATCCCAAGTTACTTAATTTTTCTGAACTTCAAATAAGATTTCACCCACTTTGAATTTATAAAGAGGGGAGGTGAGGGCGGGGAGGGATAACATGGGGAGGAATGCCAGATATAGTATGCACCTAAAGTAAAATAAATAAATTTTTTAAAAATATGAACAGGAAGAAAAGCAAAGGGAAAATATCAACATATTAATAATCGCTAGTTTCAAATGAACCAGTTGTACAACAAATAATAAACTTTTAAAAAGAAAAAAAGGATAGATGAAACAAAAGATATGATGACAGTTTTCTGGATTTCTGTGACTCACATATGGCTCACCCAGTGGCCAGTTATATTCTGGCCAGAGCCACTAGGCTCATGAAGAAGACAGATTTGATAAAGCAGATCAAGGCAATGCACCACGGGGCACATGAGAAAACCACTGAGGAGTCCCCTGCAATGAGTGGCCATGTTCTGAGTCCCACTTGAGTTTAAATGCAGTAATGCATCCAGAGCGGTTCCACCCTCAGCTGCGGGCAAGGACTTAATGTGCAGGATGGTCTCACATGCTCCCGTGCAAGAGTGAGACCCTCAGAGTCCCAGCCCATCAGTCAACTGAGTGACAGCCTCAAGCAGTGGTCGCCTCCTGTGTAGGTGATCTAAAAGGTACCCAGGTGACAAGGACCGCCCTCAGCAGAATTCCTCCTGAGCCATTCATCTCTGATCAAATGAACTCTGATCTCTTCTAGTCTGGTTCTTTCCTCCTTAGCTCCACTCTTTGAATTTCTGAGTTCTTCTGCAAGGACTGTCAGCGCCCTTTTGTGAGTCCCCATCTCTAGCCCTCTCGGTTGCTCCTGCCATAATGTATCCTGCAAAATGCTCATCAATCAACCCGATACTCAGTTGCATCTCCCTGGTACTGACTGGTCTCAGCTGTGTCCTGTTACTTCCCAGCCCTGGTGACAAACCTCTTGACCATCAGTTATCTTAGAACAAGGAAGACTGAGGAAAGGCAATCATGCATGAAAGTGAGCATGGACTCCCAGGAGCTGCTCAGGATTCCCAGCTGATGGTGAGGGATGCTGTAGACCAGGCGTTCCCAAACTTTTTACACAGGGGGCCAGTTCACTGTCCCTCAGACCGTTGGAGGGCCGCCACATACTGTGCTCCTCTCGCTGACCACCAATGAAAGAGGTGCCCCTTCCTGAAGTGCGGCGGGAGGCCGGATAAATGGCCTCAGGGGGCCGCATGTGGCCCGCGGGCCATAGTTTGGGGACGCCTGCTGTAGACTGTCCTACTCCAGAGATTTGTACTCCCAAGCTGCAGGCTATGTCAAGAATGGTCTTATCTGGTGCAGAGAGGCAGAGTAGAGGACTGTTACACACATCACTGTATAACTGATTGGGAAGACACATATGGATCAATAGGCAAATGGAAAAACACTGTGGTTTTAATAAACTGGCAAGCACCCAGTACCCAATGTAAAGCCCTGGAAAACCACATTGGAGACATCAACTTATTCCACCGGTCAGGTAACCCAACCCAGAGGTGGAAGTGTGTTTTGTACTTCCTCCCTGAATCTAAGTATTGGTACCCATGCACTCAGAAGTACCTGCAACAGATGGGTATGACTGAGCCTGCAGAACAGATGCCAGCTCCACTCCCCAGCCAGTGGTACAGATGGGGCAGAAGAGAGAGGAAGAGAAAGAGCATCTCCTAAAGCAGACTGCCTGCGCTGCTTCCCAGGGGAACACAAAAGGCCAGGAAGCTGCTGAGCGTGGTGGGGGAGCGTCAAAGATGAGCAAAGGGGTAGACTGTGCCCAAACACTGACCTTTCCCACAATGACCCTGCCAGCAGCTGAGATGTGGGCCAGGGACCCTCAGCCCCCACCATCCAGAAAAGCACATGCTTCCCTTGGGGAGGAGCGAGCAGGGGATGAGAGAGGGCCTCAGGGATTGTGCTGGGGCTCCTTCCTCTGTGGGTCAATGGAAGAATATGGGGAGAGAAGGGGAAATTTCCCTCTTCAATGTGATTTCCATCCTTCAATTTCTACCCAAATTTAAGAGACGTTTCTAGACCCAAGGGGACAGGAGCTGCAATTGTGAATCCCCATGTGCTCTGTGGCTAAAGTCAGATTCTTCTCATGGGTGCTGCAGCCCAGGAAGAGCCTCCTTATGAGCCCTCTGTGTGTGTGCACATGTTTGTGTGGGTTTTTTTTTTCCCCAGAAAACCCACGGGAGTCATGTTTTGATCCTGGTTCCATCAAGAATGGCACGCGAGTGGGGTCTGACCTGAAGCTGGGCTCCTCCGTCACCTACTACTGCCACGCAGGCTATGAAGTTGAGGGCGCCTCGACCCTGAGCTGCATCCTGGGGACCGATGGGAAGCCTGTGTGGAACAATCCCCGGCCAGTCTGCACAGGTGGTGGGAGCCCAGGGATGGGAGGGGTCTGAGGATCAAGGGCAAGCCAGGGGCAGAAGGTGCTGTGGGCTAGGGAAAGGAGGGAGACATGGTCTTTAAGGTTGCTCCTCCAAGCCTGGCAAACCGGGGTTTGCTGTGGATATATATAGAAGTGGCTTATAATTCACCAGGTATACAGTTCCCGTCAAGGTGTCATCACAGTTCACATAGTGTCCCCACCCCCATTCACACAGATGCTCGTGCCCTCAACAGAGGCCCCCAGACATGCCACAACAGGGAGCTCGCACCAGGGAGAAGTCATTTAAAGGTGGCTCCTGGACTAGTTCCTAGGCCTAGGGAAAATCACTGAGAGATCAGCTATGTCAAAGTAAGGCCAGCAGAGTGCACTGATTCCAGGTGGGTCTGGGTGACCCATGGGATTCCTGATAAGAGGGATAGGAATAAGTATCAGGGCTTTAAGAGCATAGTGACCACCCAGGTTGAAAAGCCAAGGATACCCCTTTGTCATGGTAAGAGAGGCAGGCTCAGACCCGCCCTTTGTGGAAATTAGGCACCATGGAGGGGAACAGAAGATGCCTGGGTCACATGGGCTGGCTGCTCCCCATGGGGTTTGTCTGTTTGGGGAAGCTTCAGCTCCCTCCTCACGCTGACACTCACTCCAGGTGCAGATGTCAGCCAGGGGCCGCAGATCATTTCTAGGCCCCACCTGTCAGGAGAATGTGCACCTAATGTGCTCCCTAAGGCTGTGACTTCAGGGAGGTAATGCCAGTGTTAATAGGTAGAGGGCAAGAACTGCCACCTGCCCAAGAGGGCCCTTGGCATCTTTGGGGCAAGTTTCAGGCCACATGCCTGGCCAGGGATGCATGTCATTGGGCAGAGCATGGCAGGGCAGTGTCCTCAAGACTTCCCTTCTATAAGCTAGGGGCCACCCACCTCAGGGCAGCCCTACTGGGGCCAGAAGCTCAGGCTGGGGCAGAACGGAGGGTGGTCACTGGTAAGAGACCCACAGGGTCACCTGACTCTCTATCTGGTTTCTCTTTCAGCCCCCTGCGGGGGACAGTATGTGGGTTCGGATGGAGTGGTCTTGTCCCCCAACTACCCCCAGAACTACACCAGTGGACAGATCTGCTTATATTTTGTTACTGTGCCCAAGGACTATGGTATGGGTTTTGGCTGTTGTTGTTCATATGTTTTCTGACTCCTCACCCTCATTCCAAAATGGGCAATTCCTCAGGCTCTTCCCAATTATACAGCCCCATTGTGGGAATTGCAGAACAATCTCCCAAAAAGAGGACAGCTGAGTACTGACTTTCTGAAACGGGCTGAGAATACATTCCTGACACAAGAGAGCAGAAGAGCACAAGTGAGCCCCGCCAGAACCAAGGGGACAGAGTTGGTGAGAAACCGGACGAGACAGAGGGAAGGCAGGGTGCCCCAGGGGGCTACTCAGTATGGCCCAGGTCTAAAGAGAGGTGCCGCAGATCTAGACCTGTTAGGAACCCAGGGGTAAGCGGCCAAGCAGCAGGAGGGAGGGGATGGATCTGGACTTGAAAGTGCAGGTGAGGGAATACCAGGAGCCACATCATTCCAGTGTCCCATCTGAGAACCAATGCCTGGTCCAGGAGCTATAGGTAGGGCAAGAAAGAAAAAAGTGAGGAGCAGACCAGTGCCCTGGGAAGACAGAGAAACTTCCAGATTCCAAGAGATGTGGGCAGAAAAAACCAGGCCCATTACCTGGTTGGCAGTGGGGACATGGAAGAGTCCTGCCAGCCCTGGAGGCATTCACGAAAATGAAGGGCAACCAGGTGCCCAGGCTGGCTTCTTTCTCCCTGGACCTCCTCTTTGTAGACTAACAACCATGTCTAAACACAAGTGACGTTGGGTGTGGCAAAGGGCATCAACATGTCCTGACCATCCAAGAGAGGAGAAGGAGGGAGTGAGCAGCCTACAGAACGCTAGCTCCTTATTCCCAAAGACAGGGTGGGCAAGCACAGAGCAAGGCCTGATGCTTGAGGTGTTCACCAAACATTTAGTAAGCACCCACCGGGGGCCATGCACTCTACTGGGTCCTGGGGCTGCAGAGTCATCTCTGCAAAGAGACATGTTCTCTGTCCTCTATAAATTCCTAGTCTCATCTCTACCCATAGCTCCAGGCATCAGTGCACCCACTTCTGCCCAAGGAGCAAACAAGGACACTTATGTACAAGTGCACATACTCCCTAATATACTGAGGTGGCAGGAGCTTCAGACTTGCAGGATCACTGTTAGAAAAGTCCTGAAAGGCTGTCCAATCTGATCTACTACCCAGAGCAGAATCCTTGATAGGTAGGCATGCAGTTTGTGCATGAATCCCTCTGGTGATAAGGAGCTCACCTCCAAAATGAACTCAATTGGACTGTATACAGATCTCTGTATACAGTTTTCAACTCAGTGACACTGACTAACTGGCCTTGGGGTTAGCCAACAACCTAACAAGGCCAGTTAGTCAGTATCACTGAGTGAAAACTGTATACAGAGATCTGTCCCAGTGATCTTCTTTTGCCAGTGATGCTGAGCCTGAGGATTAAGGGCACATTTTTCCCTCCTGGTCTCAATAACTTGACCCCCAGCACAGATACCAGCTCTAGTGTCATCTTCTTAAAGATCTTCCTTTGATCCCCTATCTAAAGTGGCCTGTGACACTCCATCATTCTGTCGCATTACACTGAGAACTTAACACTATGTGATATTATTTTGTCTATTTGCCTAAGTATTTGTTTGAGGGGTAGGGGTTGACTCTATTGGTCTCTTCCCAACAGAATATACACTCTGTGAAAACAAACCCTATCTATCCCTGTTCACCACTAATAGGGAGAGCAGGGAGCTCCCCTGCCACCAGCCCTAACTCCGTATTCATTTTCAGGGTAGGGAAATGTTCTCTTCCTCCTGCTCCTCTAAGCATGAGTTGAGAGCAAAGAATCTTTTATTCCACTCACTACTATACATTCCATTGCAAACAATTTTTAATCAGGCAGTCAACTCCATGGCCTGAGTTCCTCTCTGCCCTGATACACTAGTGTACACACACACACAACACATACAATGTAACACACAATACACACGTACACACCAAACACAACATACACACCACATGCACAACACACAACATACACATGCCACACATGTAACACACAACACGTGCACATACAATACACACAACACGTGCACACACAATACACACAACACATACAATACACCGACAACAAAATAGGCATACACAACACATTTACACATAACACATGCAACATATACAATACACACAACACATGCATGCACACACAATACACACAAAACACATGCACAACATGCACCATAGCATATGTAACACACGCAATATGTAACACATGCACATGTGTGTGCACATGCAACATATACAAAGCACAGGTGATACGCTACAGACACCACACACAGCATACCTGTACAACACACAACACAGATGCATAACACACTTGCACACAACATACAACATGGACATACAACACGCCTGTATGCACATGCACACATAAACACACTGCACACAAACATATACAACACACAACATAAGCACACACACCCTCCCTCCTACATGCTCAAGGCCCTGAGCCAATGTAAAGAAGTGTCTGGCCTGGCTCTTGCCCTCCAATGCACCACATCACCTGGGAGGCCGGTGCCTGCAGAATGAACCGGGGTCTGGCAGATAGCTGACTGGGAGCCATGCCCACTGTGGCCCAGGAGTGCCCTAGCCTCTCAGCGATGATTAGAAGAGAGGGGCAGCAGAGGAAACTCCCTGCAATCTATAGCTGGAGGCCTGAATACTCATCAAATGGCAGGGCTCTTAGGCTGTCTCTGACTGGGGACTCAGGAGGGCTGTGGCCCACTGCCTTTCCAGCCCCCTCCCAAACTAACTGAGTGGCCTTGGGGAACTGTCTTAACCTCAGAGCCTCAGTTTCTTATCTACATAATACGGATAATGTCTGGAACAGTCATGGTCAAGTATGGTATCTGGCACCTACTAGGTGCTTAATAAATATCATCTTCCCCCTTCCATCTGAGCAGCTGTTTGCCTGCTCTGTAGACGGTGGCTCCTTCCCTGGGAGCAAGCTGCTGTTCACCCTCCGTTCCTCTCAACAGTAGATCTTGCACCCAGGGGCTGCCCTGGTCTGTTGGATCCTTGAAAAAGAATTAAGGGAGAACATGGGGTCCTGACATCACATGGAGAATGAGGGATGGCCTCCAGTGGCTGCTGCAGCTGCTGTCTGGGAAAGGAACAAGGTGGGCTCAGTCTCGCCTCCACTCGCCTGACCTTTGGGTGCAGCCCTCCATGTTGTCTTGATTCTTGTGAAGGCCAGCCCAGCCTCCCCAGCTCCCCAGCTCCCCACCTCCCTATGCGGGGTGTCTGGCCACTGCCAGACTGCCACTACGCTAACCAGTGCAGCAAGCCCCAGTCCAGGAACCACCAGCTGCCCCAGGACTGCCCTCCTCCTGGCCTGGGCCCCCAGAGCCCGAGATCCCCTCTCCTGCCGCAGCGCGCCTGCCTGCCCAGTCCCCACGCCGTGTCTCCTCCACAGTGGTGTTTGGCCAGTTCGCCTTCTTTCACACGGCCCTCAACGACGTGGTGGAGGTTCACGACGGCCACAGCCAGCACTCGCGGCTCCTCAGCTCCCTCTCGGGCTCCCACACAGGTACTCGGGGCTCGGCCAGGGTGGGGACGGTTGTGGGCCGGGGCATCACGGCTGGCTAAGTGAAGGAGGCGCTGGAAGCACCCCATGGCCGCAGGTGGAACCCTAGGGCTCTGCCCGCAGAGGCCAGCTCCTGGCAGCTCCAGCGAGCGGGGCCTTCGGCAGCTGCCCTCACCCAGGCTGGGTCTACACCGCCCCCTAGTGGTGTAGCCTTCTGTTGGTTCGTATTCAGATGTAACTTTTTTTCATACTGTAAATGTATTGCATTTTCATTGTAGAAAACTTAGTGACAAAACAAAATAATTGCATACAGAACCAAAATATAGACTACCCAGAAAGAGCCACCGACAAGATACAGTGGATTTCCTTCCAGTCTTTGTATCTTCGACGTTTACGTATTTTATTCAACAAACCAATATAAAGATTTTATTGAAATATTCAGTGAGCTTTCCTCTGTCATTTTTTTCTCCTTTATAGGATTTTTAAGTGCCACATAATAGTCTCTCATATAGTTAGTTAAAATTTTTGTAATGAATTCCCTATTGCTGAACAGTTAGATTATCTGTAATGTTTTGTGCTTATGAATAGTAATGCAATGTATTATACATACATCTATATATACATTTCTGTTACTTTAGAATAGAAGTGGAACTGTCAAGTTAAAGGATATGTGAGATCTTTAAGGCTTTTTATGCAGATTATCAAATATTCCTCTAGAAAGATCTTACCAGTTTGATCACCAACAAGTAAGAGGACATGTTTTATTCTCACAAAAACCAGGTGATTAAAAAAACAAAAGCGTCATCAGTTTGAAAAGTGAAAGCGGCATCTCATTTTCTAATTTGCCTTGTTTTATTACTAGTTAGGTTAGCCTTTTTGTAATGTGTTTATTGGACTGTACATTTGTGAATTTATTGTGAATTTGTGTCAATTTTTCTATAACCACTTATTTTCTTATTTATTGAGTAGAGCTCCACATTTTATTTTATATAAATATATATGTATGTATATATATATATATATATATATATATATATATATGCACTATAAAAAGCCCTCCTCTCCAGTTTGTCATTTGCTATATAATTTTCTTCAGGGTGCTTTAATGTCAGAATATGTAAATTTCCCATGCCATCAAATCTATCAATGTTTTCTTTTATAGTTCTCTCCTTTGCTTTTATGCTGGCCAAATAAATATTCCTCTGTGCTTTCTTTCACTTCTTAGTTTCATCACATCGCTTTAATACCTTTGAAATTTATTTTGATTTATTATTTGATATAGGGAATCTAAGCATATTCTTTCAAATGTAGTTAATCAGTTGTCCTAGCAGAATTTTCAAAATGCCAAATTTACATATACTAAATTTTTATGAAATGTCTGTTCCTAGACTTTTTATCCATTTCTTCAAAGTGTCTATTTATTCTTTTTTCAGTTTTAATTATTATAACACTATAATAGTGTTTACGATATAATAATTTTAAACACATGGTACTGTAAGTCCCCATAGCCATTCTTTGTTTTGAATTTCTATTGGCTGTTGTTGCTTACTTTTGCCTCCAAATTATTGAGAAATATTTTGAAAGGTTAAAAACATTGCATCAAAATCTTGACTGGGGTTTAATAAAACTTACACGTTAAATTAGGATGAACTCATATATTTATAGCATTAACTCTTCCTCTTATCCAGGAACACATGATGTCTCCTCATTTGTTTATCTCTGTAGCCCTGGGACACTACTGTAATTTTTATTTAGGCAGTATGCATTTTTTGTTAACTTTATTCCTAGATATTTCATGGAGATTTTTGTTGCTGTCATAAATGGGTCTCTTTCCCCTGATACATTTTCTAGCTGGTCTTTGCTAGTATATTCAAAGACTGGCATTTTTGGCGTATTTGCTTTGTAAAGTCATTGGACCCTTCATAATACTGCTTACACTGCCAGCTAATTCTCCTGGCTCCTCTAGGCAAGAAGTAATATCATCTGCAAATAAATTTGTCTCATTATTTTATCTCCTCCTTTTCAGGGGCTTTCTTTTATTTTCTTCCATGATTATTGGTCTATTCAGGGATATTACTCTAATATTAATGTTGATATTTTATCTTTTAGCTTAAAAACCCATTTCATAATTTTCTTTACATTTAGTACCACAATTTATATGATGTACTCTGGTGATGTTTACCCTGCTTTGTATTAGTGGTGATATTCCAGCACAATTCCTATGCTGCATTGTGCATTCATCATCTCCTTTTTCCTCAGCTGTACCAGGTGTTTTGTGATTTGGGGGTCTGTTTTTAAATTTTTATTGCTGCAATTTATCAATTATTCTGCAGAATTTGCTCTTGTTATTTTTTGATTAATCTCTGCCTTTTTATTTCATCATTTCCCTCCTCATATTTTTCTTCCGATTATTTTGTTCTTGTTCTATCTTCTTGAATTGAGAGCTCTATTCATTATTTTCTCTGTGTAATAAAGAACATGTTTACAGCAATGTATTCACCTCCAAGCATCGTTTTGGCTTCATGCCATAAATTTTGATATATACTATATGTTCATCATTACTTTCTAAATAGCTCATCATGGTGTTGTTTACTCTTTTTGCTCAAGAGTTGGCTAAGAATATCTTTTCTTTTCCCCTAAAAATATAGACTTCTTTCTTGTTGCATTAAGTTTGTGTGTTAATTTCTATTTTTATTGCCATGTGGTGAGAGAATGTGGCCTGTACCATTTTTTCTTTGGGGATAAATTGAGACCCTCTCAGTAGTCGAGGAGCCTTTTTTTTTTTTTTTTTTTTTTTTAGTTTTCTAAACATCTAAGAAGGATGTGCATTCTCTTTAGGGTAGAGAAGTAGGACGAATGAGCTCAGGTTCTACAATCACACTCTTCTCAGCTCTCCTATTTGCTTGCTAGGTGACTTAGGGCACAATACTTGACTGTTCTGAGCTTTGGTTTCCTCCTTTGTAAAATGCAAACAGTAAGAGTCCTACCTCCTAAAGTTAGAGTTAGGAGTAAATGTGTTTTGTAATTACCATTAAATCAATCTTACTCAATTTTGTTGTTCAAAGCTATTATATCAGTGCTTCTCAACCAAATGATTTTATTTTTTGTTTTTTATTTTTTTAAATTGCATTTTAGGTTTTGGGGTACATGTGAAGAACATGCAAGATTGCTGCATAGGTACACACATGGCAGTGTGGTTTGCTGCCTTCCTTCCCCTCAGCTATATCTGTCATTTCTCCCCATGCTATCTCTCCCCACCTCCCCACCCCCGTCTCTCCCCCATTTCCCCCCAACGAACCCCAGTGTGTAGTGCTCCCCTCCCCGTGCCCATGTGTTCTCGTTGTTCAACACCCGCCTATGAGTGAGAACATGCAGTGTTTGATTTTCTGCTCTTGTGTCAATTTGCTCAGAATGATGGTTTCCAGGTTTATCCATGTCCCTACAAAGGACATGAACTCATTGTTTTTGATGGCTGCATAATATTCCATGGTGTATATGTACCACATTTTCCCTATCCAGTCTATCATCGATGGGCATTTGGGTTGGTTCCCGGTCTTTGCTATTGTAAACAGTGCTGCAATGAACATTCGTGTGCATGTGTCCTTATAGTAGAACGATTTATAATCCTTTGGATATATACCCAGCAATGGGATCGCTGGGTCCAATTTTTTGTAACCACCACCTCACACACACCCAGAAAAGAGTGTAAATCAGGAACTCCTGGAGTAGGATGCCTTTTCAAAACCTCTTAATTGATAGAGAGATAGATAGATGATAGATAGATAGATAGATAGATAGATAGATAGATAGAGATTTAAAGGTATAGGTAAAGGATCTTCAGGTAAAGAGAGATAGTGCAGTCTACATTTAAGACCTATAGATACAGATATAGGTGTATAGGACCAATAGAAGAAGGAGGGAAGAAGGCAAGAAGGGAGGAAGGAAGAGAAGGAGGAAGGGAGGGAGGGAGGGAGGGAAAAAAGAAGGAGGGGAGAGAGACAAGGAGAAAGAGAGAGAGAGAGAGAGAGAGAGAGAGAGAGAGAGAGATAAGACCTGCAGATATCAAACTCCTGAACTCAGGTGATCCACCCACCTCAGTCTCTCAAAGTTCTGGGATTACAGTGAAATCCCGTCTCTACTAAAAATATAAAAATTAGCTGGACAAACTGACACAAGAGCAGAAAATCAAACCCTGCATGTTCTCACTCGTAGGCGGGTGTTGAACAACGAGAACACATGGACACAGGGAGGGGAGCACTACACACTGGGGTCCGTTGGGGGGAAATGGGGAAGAGATGCGGGGGCGGGGAGGTGGGAAGAGATAGCATGGGGAGAAATGACAGATACAGGTGAGGGGAAGGAAGGCAGCAAACCACACTGCCATGTGTGTACCTATGCAACAATCTTGCATTTTCTTCACATATACCCCAAAACCTAAAATGCAATTTAAAAAAATTAGCTGGATGTGGTGGTGGGCATCTGTAATCTCAGCTAGTCCGGAGGCTGAGGCAGAGAATCACTTGAACCCGGGAGGCGGAGGTAGCAGTGAGCCGAGATCATGCCATTGCATTCCAGCCTGGGCGACAGAGCAAGACTGTCTCAAAAAGAAAAAAGGAAAAAAAAAACCTGTAGATATCAATATCAGTATATTCAGAGAGTCCCTTATTCCTCATTTAGAGAAACTGATAATGAGCCATTGATACTGATGGGAGTGAGCTATGTCCCTGTCCCTGAGTTGTGTTGGAGGGGAGAAAAGCTTAATGGCCACTACTCAACAGTCTTCATTTCGTTTTTCTATTTGGTGCATCAATGATTGTGAATGTTGCATTAAAGTATCTCCCACTGCAATTATGATATTTTGTTGTCTTTTTATATTTCTAGCAATTTTTGTATCTGTTTCCCTGATATATCTTCTCTCCTTTTTCTCCAAGTCTTTTTCTTTTAAAAGGAAGTTGACTTGTTTATTTCACAAGTGAACTATTTGGTCTGACATCTGCCATCATGTGTTGTTTTTTCTGGGCTTCTGTTCATGTTGCTTTTATTCTGCTTGTGCTTTCTCGCTCTTCTATACATAGCTAACCCATCTCTATTTTTCAAGTTTTTCTTGTTATATTTGGACTTTTATATTAATGTTATAGTAATTTTTTTAATTTTGGACTTCTTCCCCAAAAGCAAATTTTTGCATTTGCATTTTGTTTTGTTAGCTCATTGACAATAGTTATACTTTTCTGGTTGTATTTATCCCTGCTGGGTCTTGAATTCTCTACTTCAGTTGTGGGGTTTTTTTTTCAGTAGGGCTCATAACTGCAGTACTTTCATACTTTCTGTCACCATGCATATATAAGAATGCTTTCCTTTTGACATAGGATATAAATGACAACTTGATTGCAAATCAAATTATGGGTCAAACTTTATCTTTCAAAACTGCAGTAATTGTTCCACGCTATTCCAACATTTACTGTTACAGACAAATTGGGGTCTAATGTGATTCTTTGTCCTTGTAAGTAACCTGTGCTTTTCTGTCTGTGATTTTCCCCCCTTTTTTTTTTTTTAATTAAAAAGCCCGCTAGGATGTGTTGTGAGATCTCTTTTCACTAATTCTGCCTTGCAAATGACAAATGCTTCAATCTGAACCTCACATCTTAGGAAAAGTGTCTTCTTTCTTTTCTGTCTTCTTTCTTAAAATTTTTTTTTTTTTTTTTTTTGAGACCAAGTCTCACTCAGTTACCCAGGTTGGAGTGCAGTGGCATGATCTCAGCTCACTGCACCCTCCACCTCCCAGGCTCAAGGGATTCTCCTGCCTCAGTCTCACAAGTATCTGGGACTCCAGGTGCACATCATCAGGTCCAGCTAATTTTTGTATGTTTAGTAGAGACGAGTTTTCACCATGTTAGCCAAGTTGCTCACAAACTCCTGACCTCAGGTGATCTGCCCACCTTGGCTTCCCAAAATGCTGTCATTACAGATATGAGCCACCGCACCTGGCCATAAATGATTTTTTCTCCTTCAGTTTCTCTGTCTTCTCTTTCTGGAATTCCTTAATATATGCATATGAATTTTTTTCATCTTTCATGTCACTTGTCATTTATCTCATTATTTTAATCTCTTCATCCTTTTTCTGCAGATTCTGAGAGAAGTTCCCAAATTTCATTTCCATTTCACTGTTCAGTTTCTGTGGAATCCCGCTGCTTGCACTAGCATTTCTCATCTCTTTGCAGCCTTTATCGATCTCAGATCCTTCTTCCTCCAACTTCACAGATGCAATGCTAGATTTAATCTCATGACAACCTTGACTGAACATCTGCTGAGAGTTTTGCCTATTCTTTGTTGTGGTTCACATAAAGTATTTGCTTTGACTTCTCAGAGTGATCTTCCTCAAAACTTTAACTTTTTTTTTTTTAATGTCCAGTGATTTTACTATCTGCTCTCCCTTGAAGAGGGAGGCCTGTGTGCCTTCACGACTGAAGTTGACATGGGTTCTGTGAGAGCTCGTAGGTCCTTATCCACCTCTGTCAGGCCAGAGAGAAGAGTTTAGTTTCACTCTGCTCATATCCATCTGGAGTAGGAGTTGGAGATAGCAGTGATAACAAAGGGAGACTTTGTCTTCATGAGTTTCTGTTTTGTCAGCTACATGTTAGCTGGGGCAATAACTTTCAGCTGGGATAATGATTCCTAGCCAGGATCAGCCATCTGGGTCACATGTACATCTAAGCCTGCTTTGCAAAAGGCTCTCTGCTCCCATGTCAGTAGCATCATATCAGCTTCCTGGAAGTACTGGTGGACCTCCCAGTAGCTCCTTTGTGGGTCCCAACTCCAGACCTCACTGTGGTGGAGATATAGCCTGTAATCCCTACTTCCCTCCTGAGAATGGGAATCATTTAGGGTCAGCAGCCCTTCTCAGGGGTCCCTAAGGCTGCTGGGGGGCAGCAGGCAGGGTAACCATGCCGCTGCCTCCACCCATGTTCCCCCTGGGCTTCCCCAGCATGGTGACTACAGTAATTGACTGCAGGTCTAGTTGGTGCTGTCTATCTGCTGACCCATCTGTACCTCACAAGCAGAAGATGTACCTTTGTCTTCTGCTACAAAGGCTGTCAGCCTCCCCTGGCTTCCTGTGCCCACGCAGGTTTCCCCCCAGTTTGTGTGTTCTTGGCCAGCAACAGTATCTCCTGGTTTCCCTGGGATAGTGCCAGCATAACTATGGATAGCACTTTCTTTGACTCTTAAAAGTGTTCTACTCTGAGCAATAAATTACACCATTGTTCTGGTTATTGGTCATTTCACAGGATGGTGGGAGAATGTCTGGGAAAGGCCAGTTGCTCCCAGATGATCACATCATCCTCCTTCCCAGAAGCCACTGCCATTTTTTAAAAATCAGATTGATGTCAGTTTTCCAAGTAAACCACCAGTCAGTGGGCTTGGTAACAGCCCCTCCCGCCATCCGTGTTGCTCCACACATCTTTAGCAGCTTTCTCCTTTCCGGCAGGTCATTTAATCTTTCTGGGCCTCTCTTTCTTTATTAAATGAGGGTACTGAACTCTGTCATGCCAACTTCACAGTGACCATAGGTCGAGTTAAGACCGTGGATCAAAAAGCTTTCTATAAACTTTAAATTGTATAGTGCAGTAAAAAATGTGAGATTTTATTTGAGGCAGGCCTGGATTGTGGAAGGAATTGCTGCACGGCGTACTGGCAGCGCCTCCTTCCTGGTCAGGATTTTATCTTCTGGACCCACCTCCTGGACTCACTGTTCTCTCCTCCTTGCCCCTTATCTCGGCAGGAGAATCACTGCCCTTGGCCACCTCCAATCAAGTTCTCATTAAGTTCAGTGCCAAAGGTCAAGCACCAGCCAGAGGCTTCCACTTCGTCTACCAAGGTATGGAGGACATGGACACCAGAGGTGGGAAGGTGATCTCGGTTCTTAAGGGACTCGGTGACCGAAGGAACAGGGATCTTTGATCTCTAGTCTGAGTCTCTTTCTCAGGGTGTTTAGGGGGAGTTACTAGTCTGTAGGGTAATTCCCTGAAATTCAGTTGAATTTTATACATTCGCTTACTCAGCAGACATTTCTTAGACCAAGTATTGTGTTCAATGAGGAAGGAAATCAGACATGGGAAGCTCATTTCTTCCCCTTCCCCACCCCACCCATTGTCTGGTGTGGTCCAGATGCCACTGAGGAGACCCGCCCAGGCCTCTGACCCAGACTGCTCTGGAGTTTGGTTTTGTCTGCCAGGCACAGCAAAGGTGTGGGGAAAACATAGGCTTTGAAGTGCCGTGGACATGGATTTGAATCCCACCTTCCCACCTGCTAGTAAAGCTCCAGCTACTCCAGATCTCAGAGCCTGTTTGCTCAGCTGTAAGAAGAGGGCAATCACAATGCCTCGCCGAAAGGATTAAGAGAGAGTTTGGGGAAGTAGCTGGCACTGAGCAGCCAGTCAGTGTTAGTTCCCTTCCTTACTGGCCCAGAAAGGCAGTTGGGAACATCCTGGCTTTCACCCCCAGGCTCCAACCTCCACTTGCCCAGGAGAACATCCACTTCTATAGGGCCCAGGTTCTAAGCATGGTCCTGCTCATTTGACTCTGCCCAGGATGTACTGCATTTTCCTGTGCCATGGTGATCCTGCCACAGAGGAGGCCATCCCGGGGCCTGGATGAAAGGAGCTAATCGGCCATTGTGGGCAGCAGGGGAGGGAAGACTGGGGTCATGGAGGGCAGGGCACTAGGCAGTATCTTAAGATACACGGGGAAGACAGGACAGAGGCCGGGTAAAGGCACTGCAGGTGGAGGAAGAAGGCCTATTCTCCTTGCTAGAGAACGTGGTACCCTGATGAGTGAGGGGCATCATTGGGAAGGCAAAGAATAACACTGGGCCTAAGGTGGGAGGTCCACCGCTCCACCTCCCGTGCTTTCCAGGAGCGGTGCTGTAGCACTGCGTGTCCAACTATGCTTCGGTATTAACAGGCATCCTCCTAGTTAGCCCTCGAGCCCTTCGCTAAGGGAGAGCGCCCAGAGCCTCTCAGGGTTTCTTTCATCCAGACCGTCTTTGTTCCAGTCCCGTTGTGTGTCCATCCCCGGGCCAGTTTCTGGAGGGGTGAGGCTTGCCCCTCAGTGCCCTTGTCCCCCGCAGCGGTGCCCCGAACCAGCGCCACGCAGTGCAGCTCTGTGCCGGAACCCCGCTATGGCAAGAGGCTGGGCAGTGACTTCTCGGTGGGGGCCATCGTCCGCTTCGAATGCAACTCCGGCTATGCCCTGCAGGGGTCGCCAGAGATCGAGTGCCTCCCTGTGCCTGGGGCTTTGGCCCAGTGGAACGTCTCAGCGCCCACGTGTGTGGGTGAGTAACCAGCACCTGGGTGGGGGAGGCCAGCACGTAGTCCTTTCTCCCTGGGGGAGGCAGCTAGCCCCAGCGATGCTCCACAGCACACAGCAGCAGCTTCCCAGCGCGTGACTGAGGTGGGGTGTCCCAGTCTCCCCCAGTTTCTCGGAGCTGTGGGTGGTGCGAAAACAGCTGGGGTGCTGGGGACGGGGCACACGTGGAGAGAGGAGGGCGGCTCAAGGCCCCGAGGAGGGTTGTATGGAGAGAGGCCATGGAGAAGGCAGGACTGGAGACATGAGGGACATGCCCCCATGGGGAGGAGGACAAGCAGTGGCTGGAGGCCCTGATGGAGGAGTCCGCTTGGAGAGGCTCCCAAGGGAGGCTGCAAAGCCTCTGACCCGATGGCCTCTCCTCCCAGTGCCGTGTGGAGGCAACCTCACTGAGCGCAGGGGCACCATCCTGTCCCCTGGCTTCCCGGAGCCGTACCTCAACAGCCTCAACTGTGTGTGGAAGATCGTGGTCCCTGAAGGTGCTGGCATCCAGGTAAGGGGAAGGAGACGCCTTGGTCGGGCAGGTGGCCGCCTGCTCACAGGTAACTGCTCACAGGTGGCTGACCGCAGGTGCTGACTGTTACCAAGGCCTGAGCCAGGAGGAGACATATCAGCCCTGTCCCTGCCCCTGCAGCTAAGGAGGCTCAGTCCAAGTGTGGAGGTGTGAACCCCACACAGAAAACACAGCAGCTCCCAGACCCCAAGAGCTTCAGAGGCATGTGGTGGGAGTCAGGTGGTGCAGGAAGGTGGAGAGGTAGGCATTGGCCCTGGCCAGGAGCGGAGGCTAAAAGAAGGAATGGAGCTGGAGCTGGAATCTGAAGTGTGGGGAGGATTTACAGAAGTTGTTTCTCAAATGGCTACAGATTTTCTTAAGATTGTGAGGGTTAGAAGGGGAAGCATTGCTGATGAGAAGAAAGAGCAGACCACCCAGTGCAGCCGAAGCACAGAGAACCCCCAGGCACACACCTAGGGAACCACGCACAGCCTGAGCCATAGAGGCTGAACTGGGGGCATAACTGGTGCCAGAGCTAAGAGCCAGGCAGAAGGAGGCCCCAGCACTGGTGCCAAGGCAGGGAAGAGGGTCAGAAGCCTGCAAGGCCAGCAGAGAGGCAGCAAACTGGGACTCCAGCAGACAGATCCAGGCAGGAGTGAGTTACAGGCTCATTGCTGCAGAACATCTGATGAGATCAAGGCAGGAAAGTAGGGAAACCCAAGGAATGTTCCAGAGATGAGGAGAGGGCCAGTCAGACCATCTCCCCACTTCCTGGAATTTCTTTTCCCCATTCTCTGCCTTGCAAAGTATCCCACTATCTTCTAATCATTTTTTTCATGTCTGTCTTCCCCACTGGAAAAGGACCTCTCAGAGTAAGGGCTACTTTTACTGGAAGGGCTAGCACCATGTTAAGCCGGGAGTAGATTCTCAACAAATTAAATTAACTATGGGAAGGACAGAAAGGGAAAGCAGAGAAGGACGGAGGGACGCAGGCTGCCTAACCGACAACTCAATCTTCTGCCTTCACAGATCCAAGTCATCAGTTTTGTCACAGAGCAGAACTGGGACTCCCTGGAAGTGTTTGATGGTGCTGATAACACAGTAACCATGCTGGGAAGTTTTTCAGGTAAGCTGGGTTTCCAGGGGCTTCAGTTTGGAAGGTAGTGCTAGAACTCATCATCATAAACATTGTTATCATCATTATTATTGAGGTATAATTCATATTCCATGAAATTCACCATTTTCAAGTGGACATGTCAGTGGTTTTCAGTAGATTAGAAAGGTCTTACAACCATCACTACTATCTAATCCCAGAATATTTAGACTACCCCAAAATAAATCAGGTACCCATTTGTACTCCCCTCCCCAGCCCACTCCTAACCTCTGCACTTGATCCTAGCCAAAAGGCCGAGAAGCGATCACCCCTAACCTCTAGTAACCAGTAATCGACTTTCTATCTCTATGGATTTGCCTATTCTGGGCATTTCATATAAATGGACACCTTCTGCATTTGGCTTCTTCCACTTAACATGATGTTTTCCAAAGTCACCAAGTCACAGTGTGGATCAGCACTTCGTTGTAAGGACAGAGCATATTTTCTGTGTCTGTTCATCAATCAATGGCTTGTTTCCACTTTTGTGCTGTTATGAATAATGCTCATGCACAAGTCTGTGTGTGAACACATGTTGTCACTTCTCTTATATACCTAGGAGTGGAATTGCTGAGTCATATGGGAACTCTATGTTTAACTTTTGGAGGAACTTTCTGTTTTCCAAAGTGGCAACACCATTTTGCCCTTCTAGTAACGGACTTCTGACTGAGTGTTGTGTATAGCTGTGCCCAGTGGCCAGGGCAATGATCTGAATCTTTTAGGCCCAGAACTCTGGGCAGCCAAGAGATAAAGAGGAGTCGCATGCTTCAGATAAACTGTCCGCACTGCAGGACTGCCCAGAGAATGATGCAGGTCAGAGTTACCCTGAAGATGGCTAGGAGGAGATCCAACTCATAGCTCACCCTCCTGTGGGCACAAGGCTCTGCCACTGCTCATCTTACAGGAAGCAAATTGGCATTTCCTCTCCCTCAGCCATTGGAGACCTAGCCCTCTGAGGGGTGCTAATCTGTCATTTAGTGAGTTTCATAACTGGGGACATGTGGGGGCCTTGGTAGCAGCATCTTAGCAGACAGCAAAATCCAGAGGAATGGGGAGGAGTGTAAGGGCCTTGAGGAGCCAAACTTAACCCCTGGTGTCCTTGCCATAGGAACAACTGTGCCTGCCCTTCTGAACAGCACCTCCAACCAGCTCTACCTTCACTTCTACTCAGATATCAGCGTGTCTGCAGCTGGCTTCCACTTGGAGTACAAAAGTGAGAATCCGGGGTTTTGGCTGTGTACAGGGTTCAAGGTGGGACCTAACAGTGAGCAAGTCCCTTCTGAGCAAGGGTTATATCGGAGCTGCATGATGTCCATCCCACTTAGCCTTTCCACAGGCCTGGGTGAGGATGCTAAAGCCCAGAGAAGGTCTGAAACCTTCTCAAGGCTGAGTTCTCCTCCAAGTGTTTGTTATTTAAAACCCTATATGCCTGCTCAGTATCCACACCAGGGATGGAAAGGGGACTTGTGCTGGCCGAGGTCCCAGAAAATAATTGGGATGTAAGAAAATTGTGCTTTCCTCCCCCAGTTCTAAAACCTGGCCTCTCTAACTCCTAGTTCTATGATGTGATTGTTTTTGAAGTTCCTCCTCCCCCTTGGATCCCTCACTCCTTTTTTACAGATTTCCCACTGCAAGTTCAAACCCTTACACCCTGGCTTCTGGCATTCCTAAGTGGTCACTACTAAATACTCTAAACAGAAAAAGATTTGTGGATGTGCCTTCTGGGGAACAAAGAAAGAGGTTTCTAGGGAAACTGCTTGTATACTCGGACAGCCTGTCCCACCCCCTTTCTCCACTGGGTACAGGAAAGAATAGATAGGCAGCAGCATTTGTTACACTTTTATTAGGCAAATACTTATTGAGCATTTACAGTGTGCCAGGTGCTGTGCTGGGTTTTGCCAGGATTGGGAAAGATTAAGATGGATCGGTCAAAATCCACTAGAGAGAGGTAGACACGTAGACAAGGAAGTGCGTGACAGCATTACAGGTACTCTTGTGGACGGCTCTAGACGGTAGAGAAGTGGTTCAGAGGAGAGAATGGTCACTTCTGTGGGTGGGTAGAGACGCAAATGTCATGAAGCAACACTGAGCACCCGCAGTGTGCCGTGCCCTGTGTTAGCTCCCCACAGAACAAGGTGAGTCAGACAAGGCCCCTCCCTTCCAAAGCGCAACATCTAGAGGGAGAGATGGACATGGACACAGTCATTTTAGTGAAACTCGAGATGCTAAGAAAGTGCAAAGGAAAGGAGCCAAAGCTAGCCAGGTAAGGCCTTGCAGAAGGGGATGCCTGAGTTAGGTTTGGAATGAGAAGTGAAAAATGCGGGAAGGCATGGTTGTCTTGACCAGGCGTCCCCAAACTACAGCCCATGGGCCGCGTGCGGCCCCCTGAGGCCATTTATCCGGCCTCCCGCCGCACTTGAGGAAGGGGCACCTCTTTCATTGGTGGTCAGTGAGAGGAGCACAGTATGTGGCGGCCCTCCAACGGTCTGAAGGTCAGTGAACTGGCCCCCTGTGTAAAAAGTTTGGGGACGCCTGGGCTTGACCATCTGTGACAGCATGAGCCTGTGCACAAAGAAGATCCACTTGGTACTAGATGCCTGATTGGATCAGAACTGTACGTTATACACATGCCCATCTGGGTCTGTGAAAAAAAATGAACTTTAGCCAGCTGCTTTGGAAAGAATTAAATGGATTCCAGGACGCTTATCACCTGAAAGAACTGAAGCATGCACCTGGAAAAAAAAAAAAAAAAAAAAACAGGAAGATCCAGGACAGCTAGAAGCAGACCCTACAGGGTACAGGGTAGGACAGGGACCTCTGAGACTCCTTCCAGCAGATGTCTAAGGCTTCACCCTCCTGGTGGAGTGAAATATCCTGGGTTTCTTGACTAAATCACATTTTTTCCTTTTACCCCTTCTTCTCTGTTCTTTCCAGTTTTGTTTTCTCTAACCAATGTTTCGAGTTCTTAAATCTTCCCTAGAATCTTCTCTGTTCTTCCTCCTTCCAAAAATGCATATTCTTCCTAACTCACTTTGCCATTCTACTGCCTCGTTCCCAGGCAAAATCCACCTCTTCTCAATTTTCTTTGTCCAAGGGGACTGGCAGTTATTTCAGTAGCTAACGTTTCATGTGTCGTCCCCACATTATGGGAAGAGCTAGGGGAAAAAGAGCTTCCCATTGATATTTGGAGACTGGAATTCCTAAGAGCCAGGGTCCTGTAGTTATATTTTATTTTTTAGGATAATCCATAAAGAGCTCGCAGATGATAGAGAATTAACTGCTATTGTAGGGGCAAATGGCTTTGAAGGGTACTGAAAAGTCATATCCACTGCTATGATTCATAATTAATGTTTATTGAATTTAAATGGAAATGGAGCAATATGCTTTCAAAAGTAATAAATTACATATGATTTTAAAAATTTTCCTTTGTTGTAAGCATGGCTTAAATAAAATCAGTCTATGCAGCGTAAGAGAAATTAGAATGGACTTTTCTATATGTCCCTCCGTTCTTCTCTTTGGCCTCGTCTTTCTCCCATTCCATTTTTCTTCCTACAACGCTTTTTGTTCTCATTCTGCTCTTCTTCTTCTGTCTACCACTGGACAGTAAGCAGGGCTTTCTAATAAGTAGATCTACTTACTTGCAACCACCCCACTAAATAGTTTTGTTCTACTCGCAGCTTGGAGAGGAAGGGGGAGAAATAGACAAGATGACAAATGAAGCTCTTGAAACTCAGTTTGATGATTTTTTTAATGCTTGTCCTTGGGGTCTTTTGTCTCAGCTGCTGTAATTTTTGGAGAAGGCTCAAAGAGCTCTCATTTCCAGATATCACACTCACATCTTAAAAGCACATGCAGGGCAAGAATTGCCTGGGAAGAGTGGGAAGGAATTTCCAGAGTGATGGCAACATTCTGTGGTTTTGACAGATGTTTGGGTTATAAAGGTACAGACATTTGCCAAACTCAGCAAATGTACGCTCAAGATTACAATGTTTACTTGATTATTATGTATAATTTGTGCATATTGTTATATGTGACTTTCCCTCAGAAGGAAAAAAGCACAGGTAGTTATCAGAGTCTCATCTCTGAATGTGGCATGAGGACTCATCAGCTGCTACATGGGAGATGGGTTAGTGGCTGGTGGTCTAGGCTGACTGGTCCTTCCCTGTTTTTTTTTCATAAGCCCCCAGCTGCCTGCAGGCAATGGGTACACGTGAGATCCTTAGGGAGCCTATATCCCCCAAGGGAGCCTCCAGGAGTGCCAAGGCTGCCATCTCCCACACCCTCTGGGCCACGCCACCCAGATACACAGTCTGCCATCCTCCCCTTTCTGCCACCTTGGTGAAGAAGACCACTTTAGAGTTGATGGAGAATTCAGTTTACAGCTACCTCTCTCCCTCCTCCTGAGTCTTCTGGCCCTTGCCCCTGGAGAAGTGCCCTCCAGGTTCAGTCCTGCAAGACACAGAAACATATTAGTGCTTCTGAAGTGCCTGCATCTATAGATGGACTCCTGCTAAGCCCCCTGCTGGGAAATGCTACACTCCCGTTTGCTGTGTGAGAGGCAGCCAGGGAGGGATTCAGAGCAGGATGAGGACCACTTTAGGAGGGGAAGCAAGGAGAGCAGGGGACAGGATCAGACATGAGCTCATCTGGCCTCAGGGCTTGGGCTCCACTTGGCAGACCTGGGGTCAGACTGGACTTGGTCTGAATCCTGGGTCTATGGCTGACTAAGGATATGTTTCGGGGCCTCCCTTAGCCTGGGTCCTCATCTGTGAAATGGGATGTGAGCACCTGCTTGAAGGGTATGAGGAGATGCCCACACCCATGAGCCCCAGCCTTGCTCATGGGAAGTGTTCAGTGAGTGCTTCTCCTGGGATGATGGTATGGACAGGCAGAAAGGAGGAGGAGGAAGATTAAGCTGGATGCTCTAGCAAAACATTGTATGCAATGCCAGGCATGTAATGAGGAATACATGGACGCAAGTTGAATTCGAAAAGTCAAGAAAAAAAAAGTGCATTTGAGATCCCGTGGAGGTGATCTTGAAAGGTGACCAGGCCAAGATCATGAAAGTCCTTAGAACGTCAGGATGAAAAAGTTGGATTCCATATGATAGGCCATGAGGACCTGCTTCAAATCACTGAGCAAGGAAGTCCCATGATTCAAGGAGACATTTTAAGCAACACAAGTTGCCTGCGAGTGCAGGGCAGGCTGGACTAGCAGTGTCTTGGGTTATAAGTAGGGGATGAGGGAGAGCTTTAGTGGGGCTGGTGCTGAGTGAGGCCAGAGCTGAGTGAGGTGAAGTGTGAGAGGCCACCAGTGCTGCTCCCGGAAAGGGGCTGGCCTGACCTTGAAAACACAACAGGAGAGAGAAGGCCGTGGAGAGTTTTATCTGCTGGCAAACTTTTCTCAGAGTCTTGGAAAGTCAGACTCTAACTGAGCTCCTGAGCATCGCTGAGATGTCCCTCGCCGCTCTCCTTCCTTCTTGCCTTTCTCCGTGTGTGTGTGTGTGTGTGTGTCTGTGTGTCTGTGTGTGTGTGTGTCTGTGTGTCTGTGTGTCTCTGTGTGTGTGTGTGTGTGTGTGTGTGTGTGTGTATCTGTCTCCTCTCCCTCTCTCTCTCCTCAAGGGGGCTCTCTCTCTCTTTTAACCCGTCTCTCTTAGCCCACAGGGTCTGTCTCCTTAGGATAAGGAAGACAGAGGGGAGTTAAGAGTAGAAAGCAGGAGGGATGTGGGAGGAGACCGTGCAGAGAGGTCTCCTTAGCTAAGCTCCCTAGCTAAGAACTCAGTGGGTGGACAGTACAGCCAGCATCCCCTGGGATCCCTCCTTCCCCAAGGGGCTTTGATCTGTTGAGCCTCTGTGCCGTGTAAATATTCTGTTTTTCTCTGTGTGCTGCAAGGTGAAGAGAGTTGGGAAGAACTAGCCTACAGGATGAGCAAAAGCACAAATTAGAGGCACTCCTTCTCCCTGCCACCAGCATAACCCCAGCCTACCGCCGCATTGACCTGCTGGGCTAGTCCATTCTCCTTTCCTTCTGTCTCTGTCTTGTCTAGCGGTGGGCCTGAGCAGTTGTCCGGAACCTGCTGTGCCCAGTAATGGGGTGAAGACTGGCGAGCGCTACTTGGTGAATGATGTGGTCTCTTTCCAGTGTGAGCCGGGATATGCCCTCCAGGTACCTCCCCTGACACCCTAGAGCAGGAAACATGCCCACCTTGCACCAGCAGAGGGGCAGTCACCAAAGAACAGGGAGCAGCCCCGAGGTCCCCCAGGTACCATTATCCTGTCCTGGAGCTGTTCATGCAAAAGACAAACTCTGCTGACTTTAACAATTTGGCACAAGCCAGCCTCCAATGTGTTCCTGCAAAGTTGGGTTTGATTCAGCTTTAGGGAAATTTAATTTCCCTTTGAAGGCCATCAGGGAATTTAGTAATTAAAGGAATCTCACAAGGAAACCTCTACTAATGAGAATTCTTTAGTAATGGTTGTTAATAATTGTCCTTCCCCAAATTCTCTCTCCCCCTGCCTTACTCCAATCCCACAGTGGATCTATGTGTCTTTGTGTATCTTGTTCCTTAACATGAGGCCTCTGACCCAGACCCCTGTACGGCCCCTGGTTGTACATAGAATTGTGCCCCTGGGGACAGCTAGCCCACCCCTGTTCCTGATTCCTCCAGGGCCACGCCCACATCTCCTGCATGCCCGGAACCGTACGGCGATGGAACTACCCTCCTCCACTCTGTATTGGTAAGACAGCCCAGACTTTACAACTCATTCCAACCCATTTTCTCCCAGGGATCCTAGCTCCATGGTGTATCATCAAGTTCGAGTTCAAATCAGAAGAAAGTTTGATATTCTGGATTTGTTCCAAGTCAGTAGTTTTAAACTGATGTTTTCATAATCTCAAACTCCCACTTAACACTGCCATGACTTTTGGAAATCTCTGCCCCACCAAATGAAAAGGTACAGGAGGTTTGCCCATTTGAAAACATGATGATGACTGTTCTGACTCCAGATTATCAACCAGACCCAAGATGGAACTTCTAGGCACTTTGGGCTTTCCCCGTGACTTCTTTTGGGACAGACAGACAAGTCTAATAAAGAAATGCTGAGGGTGGCCTGGTGCAGTGGCTCACGCCTGTAATCTCAGCACTTTGGGAGGCCAAGGTGGGTGGATCACTTGAGGTCAGAGATTCAAGACCAGCCTGGCTAACATGGTGAAACCCCGTCTCTACTAAAAATACAAAAATGGGGCAGATGTGGTGGCAGACACCTGTAATCTCAGTTACTCGGGAGGTTGAGGCAAGAGAATCACTTGAACCTGGGAAGCGGAGGTTGCAGTGATCTGAGATTGCACCACTGTACTCCAGCCTGGGTAACAGAGCAAAAAAAGAAATGCTGAGAGTTACATGTGAAACAAGGATTTGGCTTCGTCCCTTACCCTGTGCTATGGCAGTGATGAGCAGACACAAGAAAAGACAGCGTCTCCCCATCAGAAGCTTCTGGTCCAGTTAGGCAAGGAAGAAAAGCATGTTTATTTAGTATCTACTATATGCTAGGCATGGAGCTTCTTATTTTCTCAGATCAGCCCTTCAGGGGAGGTTTTATTACCTTCAGTTTGCAAACAGGAAAATCCCAGTCTTTTAGGATTAAAAAGGAAGTGGCAGGGTCAGGAATGGAAACCATAGGTTCTCTGGTGCCCAGTAGACTGTGAAGTGCCCCTCAAGGCTGACCTCGGGGTAGGAAGTACATGGAGGTGAGGGAGTGACACTCAGGCACACTGGCATTTCTCTTCTGTGGTTTCACCAGGGCGTAGGGCCTAGGCATCTGTGGAGCAGGTCAGAAATGTGAATGGTCAGCCCAGGGCATTTTCCCCTTTAGAGACTACAAAGACCTTGCCAAGGAAACAATTCATTTAATGGCAGCTGCTGTTCATTAGGGGTTTTCTACAAGTACCAGCCTTGTCCCAAGTAAACTGCAGCCCTTTCTGCTGTGACCTCATAACAACCCCATTAAACAGTCACTAGCTCCGTTTTACAGTTGTGGGAAACCAAATTCTGGAGGGTTTTGACTTGCCCATGGTCCCATCGGAAATGAAGATGGGATTGTGACCCAGGCAGCCAAGGCTGGAGCCCACTCTGCACTGTTTTTGGGTCTGTTTGCCAAGCTGCCCTCTCCCCAGAAAGCACTTGCCTGGACCTGCCAATCCCTCTTCTATGATCCTTTCTCTGGGTCACTAAGACAGGCTAGCCCCTTTCTGTTCACACAACCTTTTCCTCATAAGATACAAGAGAAAAGAAATGATGTCGACCGACCAGACTGAGGGGTGCCCCAGCTCCTCATCCTCAAATGACTCTGAACCAAGCCCTTCGGTCACGCAGACAGCCTGGTGGTCAGCTCCTGTGGAATGCTGATCACATCCCTTTTCTGAGGATGGGCTCCTGGCGAGCCTCCCCTGCTGGCCACGCTGCCCTCTGGAACATATATTTTGGAAGAGCCTGGCATGGTACTGGGCATAGGGTGAGGACATGATGCCTGCCAGTCCCCTTCCTTCATCCCTTCTCTGCAGTCTTGAAAGAGTGGATTTGGCAGTGAGGAGAGGGAGATTTGGGGACAGGGTAAGAAATGGTCAGAATTCTTCTGGAACAGAACTCTCTCACTTTTCCTATACATCATCACCGGGGAACTGACCTGTGAATGGCATGCTCAAGGTCAAGAGTCCATAACTTGGGTTTGTGGACTTAGTCTCTCCTGGAATGCACCTGCCTTCCTGAATGTACGTACTGAATGTTGCCCATGGACATAGTGTTTTAAGAAGATTCCTTTGGATTCTCAAGGGGCTTTATGACTCATGAAAGCTTAAAAACTGCTGCTTGAAGGGAGCTTCCAAACATTGGCAGGGCCCTGTGTGCCCCTTGATGTTGTTCTGACCCCTCGTCTCATCTCGTTGTCACAGCACAGTGTGGGGGAACAGTGGAAGAGATGGAGGGGGTGATCCTGAGCCCTGGCTTCCCAGGCAACTACCCCAGTAACATGGACTGCTCCTGGAAAATAGCACTGCCCGTGGGCTTTGGTAAGTCTCTACAACCCCCAGAGGAGACAGGTTTTATGCCCAGACCCCTGAGCTTAAAACCACTGTCCAGCTGGGCACAGTGGCTCATTCCTGTAATCCCAGCACTTTGGGAGACCAAAGCGGGAAGATCATAAGGTCAGGAATTCGAGACCAGCCTGGCCAACATGGTGAAACCCCACCTATACTAAAAATAGAAAAGAATTAGCTAGGTGTGGTGATGAATGCCTGTAATCCCAGCTACTGGGGAGGCTGAGGCAGGAGAATCACTTAAACCTGGGAGGCAGAGTTTACAGTGAGCCAAGATCGTGCCACTGCACTCCAGTCTGGGTGACAGAGTGAGACTCCATCTCAAGAAGAAAAAAAAAAAACAAAAAAACAAAAAAACCACTGTCCACCAAAATCTCCAGCACAACTTTGGGCCAAGTCTGTTTAGCACTCTGCCTCTCTATTTTCTCATCTGTTGACCTCTTATACAATTGTGAAGACCAACGGCAGAGATGAACAAACACATAGGGGGAGAAAAATCTTAGGGGTTGCCATTATTATTATTTGAGCCATAAACTAAAATCCAGGACTGTTATTGAGAAATTACTCAGGTTATACCTAATGCTGTATCACTTGATATTAAAAATTAAAAATAAATTACTGAGGGATGGATTTTTAAAAGGGGGAAAAAATCTGTCTTACAGAGATTGGATCTTAAATTGTACTTTTAATCTGATGTCTGATTTATCATCCTAATTAAATTAAGCCAAGGTCAATGTGAAATCGAGTTTGCATTCTTCATATGCACCTTCAAGCTGGCCTAGGTATTGGGAAGGTTTTTGGTTTTGTTGTTGTTGTTGTTTGAGTGGGGGTGCTGAATTATGCCAGGCGTGGGAGGCTGTCAGGGGGTAGAGGACATCAGTGTGAATACAAAATGTAATTGCTGGTGATCCATGTGTTATGCACTGGGAATATCATTTAACCCCAATGTCTCTGTTGATGGGATGAGGGTTTTGTGCTTACATGGAACTGATGGGCTGTACACATGGGTCATCTTGCCTAAGCCATTGCACTGCTTCTAGGAATGAAATGTCCCAAGGCAATTGCGCCCAAACAGCCCTGAATGCCAGTCTGTGAGCCTCAGAAATGAAGATCACCCATTTCATCCTTTATTATTCACCCTGGAGTGTGATTAGAGATTAGCGAAGGGACCTTTGGGAGAAAGCAGTCTAACTGGCCTTCTCTAAATCTGGTTGGAGGGGAAGAGAGAGCCTGGTGACCCTCTGAAAGATTATTTTATGTTCAGTACCATCTTCTGAAGGAAACGGGGTGCAAAGCGATGACACCCTCGGCAGCCTTAGGAAACTCCAGACTTTGAGACATTAAGAGGATCTTGGAGACACTATACCTCTGTATCCAGTCTTGGGGCAGAGCCCAGATGGCAGAAGATGGGGAGGGCAGCATCCAAAGGCAAACAGAAGTTTAAATGAGGTGGCTTTCCCTGTAAGTCCTTATGGTCAGTCACCATTTTCATCTCTGAGTTCGGGGTGCTAATTCAGGCTTCAGGGAAGAAGCCTACTGCTGGGTCCAGTCTCAGAGGCCCCGGATCCCTTGCTTTCAAGTTATTGTTGGATCAGGCCAAGGTTCCTAAGGCACGTGGTCTCAGCGTGTAACGAGCTGCTGCAGCTACATGCTGCTCCGCTAGATGGCGATGACAGTCCAGTTCTTTCTGCAGAGCTCAAGTCAGAAATTCTGCCATCCTTAAAGGGCCCCTTCGGTGGGCATGCAGCTGGCAGTGCTCCTGTATAAGCGGATGATGCATGGGCAGTGGAATGGAAAGCACAGATTCCTCAGATAATGTGTGCAGAGATGTTCATCACAGAATTATCTGCAACTTGGAAACAATCTGCATGTTCATTAGTAGGGGCGTGAACTGTGTGGTTGGATAATTCATAAAATGAAATTAACATGCCATTAAAATGAATGAACTATATTTTTGTATATCAACACGGATAGACCTTGAAAACCACAATATTATGTAAAATAAAGAATGTGTGTACAGTATAGTATCATTTATGCAAATGTTTAAAACGCATAAACCCAGATACATATTTAAGATTCCAAAACAATGAACTGGAAGGATATCTTCCAAATTCATGTGTTCGCTTCTGTGGAGGGAAGGAGGGGAATGGGACAGGGCAGGAGATGAAAGGTCTTCAATGTTAAATGTCCAGTCATTTTATTCTTTAAATGATCAGATGCAAAAAAAAAAAAATTACACTAATGTGCTTATTCTGAGCTAATTAGATAATACAGATGAGCAAATTTTAAAAATAAAAATCCATCTATAATCTCATCGTGCAGCGATAATCAGTAATGGCTTAGTCCTCTGCCATTACCACGTAAGCCTCGGGAAGACAAGGACCTTCTCCATCCTGCTCATCATATACAATGTCTAGCACAGCCCTGATGTCCAGCAAATGCCCAGCAAATATTCTCAGCAAGCAAATCAATATTCTTCTACATTTTATAATACAAGAATTAGAATTGTATCCATCATACTACTTTGTCATCTGATTTTTACAATTAGCAATACAGCATGGGCCTTTTCCTATGCTCAGTAAATACATTTCTTCAACAACATTTTCCATAGTGACCTTATTTTAAAAAATCTTATTAGTAAACAAACATCAATGTTTCCAGTTTCGTTCTTGGAAGAGTATATTAAAACATACATTAAGAACTTAATTAGATGTATTTAACCTGTCAGGTCACTAGAAGGTCTTGATTAACTCACTAAGATCCTAAAGTGTAAACTTCATTTGGCTTCTTTGTGGAACTGAGGGGACAGTGTATACTTCTAAGCCTTAGAAGATTATCATAAGAGTTCTAGAAAACAGCAGTATTGAAGATCATGTCTTTTGATTAAATATGGGCAGTGTTGTTTTTAAATAAAAAGTTTAGTCTAGCAAAACTATATGCTGATATTGGACATATGAATCATACATTAGAACAAGTGTTGATCCTGAACTTTGTTTTCAACAAAATAAAATGAACTCCAGTGGAGCTCTGAAATGACTGATGCCTTTATTTTTGAATGAATAATACACGTTTAAGTTCAGCCCTGTCGAAGATGAGAGACTTGGCTGGACTGGCAATTCCCAAAGCCTGTTCTGAAAGCCTTGGCTGGGTGGGAAATCAGTAGCAGGGACTCACGGCTTTGGCAGGAGTTGCTTTCATGAGGCAGCACACTTGAGGCAGGATTATGTTGCTTTGGGCACTGTCTGCCTCTGTCTTGCTCCCAGGAGCTCACATCCAGTTCCTGAACTTCTCCACCGAGCCCAACCACGACTTCATAGAAATCCGGAACGGCCCCTATGAGACCAGCCGCATGATGGGAAGATTCAGTGGAAGCGAGCTTCCGAGCTCCCTCCTCTCCACGTCCCACGAGACCACCGTGTATTTCCACAGCGACCACTCCCAGAACCGGCCAGGATTCAAGCTGGAGTATCAGGGTAAGGACAAGGAGCACCGCATTCACTTCTCTTTCTATCCCCATCTTTTGCCCCAACCAACCACCTTCCCAGCCTTCCATGTGTGGGGAAGACAGAAGAACAGAAGAGGTGAGTCGGGGTGGCAGGCCCAGCCAGGGAAGCTTCCTTTTGGTGGCAGATCTCTCCAGCCCCCAAGGCCATCTAACCCCATTTGACAGTTTAAGTTCTCCCACAGCCTTTTCAACAGTGGCAGGCCCAACGACACCCTCTGAGGCTCCCACTCTGTACAGCTTTCCCTGGGCAAGTGGCCCATCTGTGCCTTCTCAGGCATCCCCAGGTGTCCGGCCAGTCATGCCCCCTCAGGCTTGATGAACTGAATTACTTCAGTCATCAGCATCCTGCATGTCAAGCCCAATTACTCTCAGCAAAGCTATTCCTATGACAGGATGGAGGATTCTAGTAACAGGCCCAAGCGTACCTCTAAGACTTGCCTAAGGGGCAGGTTTTCCTGTGAGGCCCAACCACACTCACCACAGCGCCGCCTCCCTGAGGTGGAATTCCGTGACAGGCCCCGCTCCTTCTGGGACATTCCCTGGGAAGAGCCCCATCTACACTCAGGTTCCCCTGTGTCAGGGGCCATCCATCACCTGTGAATGTGGAGATTGTGCCCAACCTATGCAGCTGTACATGGTGTTCCAGAGCAAGCCCAACTTCTCCCTTGGATGCTTCCCTTATTGTGACTGACTGAAGCATTTGTTCTAACCCCTTCCCCAGATTCTTCTACTGAATTTTAAAAAATATTTTTAGATTTTTTTCCCAATACTAATTCATGTTTATGAAAAAAAATCTAAACACTATAGATAATTTTGTGAACATATTGTTAGCTCTGGCTGCTGTAACAAAATACCATAAGCCAAGTGGCTTATAAACAGAAATTTATTTCTAACAGTTCTGAGGGCTGGGAAGTCCAAGATCACAGTGCCAGCAGATTCCATGTCTGGTGAAGGCCCTCTTTCTCATTCATAGATAGCGTCTTCTCACTGTGTCCTCACGTGGTGGAAAGGGCAAAGGAGCTCTCTCAGGCCTCATTTATAAGGGAACTAATCCTATTTATGAGGGTGGGCCACCAAAAGCCCTGCCTCCAAATACCCTCACATTGAGGATGAGGTTTCAACATAGGAATTTGAGAGGACAGAAATATTCAGGCCCTAACACCTATCATAGAAAGTCAAAATCCTCCCATAATCCCACCCTATCACTACCCTATACAAAGACACACAATTCAATATATATTTCAACAATTCAATATGTATTCCCCCATTTTTCAGTATACACATTGCTATAGCTATATTTTTAGCCAAAATTGGATCATACTAGAGTTTTCCAATTTTGTTTTTTAAAGTTAATTTTTAATTACACTAACAATTTCTAAACATATTTATCTTGTTTTAAAAAAGAAAAGAAATAAAACCTTTTAAGTAAGGGCAAAGCTCTCTTTATCTGTAGCCTCCAAACCCAGGATTATTCTCCAGAAACAGCTGCTGTTGTTTAGGTATGACCTTTCCAGGCCTGGATGTAGATATGCTACATGTACCTGTGAAAAATGTGTAACATTTTGTACAATTTTTTGGCCATGTTTTTTATGTACATAGTACCATCCTTTATGCAGCTTTCTGAGACTTGACTTCTCCATGGTACGGATGGAGCTCCTTCCTTGCCAGAGAAGACTACTGATGGGGGACTGGGCTTATCATTTAGGGAAAGCCCTAAAGGGCATCCACGAGGTGGGTGCAACTGAATCAGTTCTGCAGGAGACTTCAGGCTTCCGGGGTCTGTCTCAGGGAAAACTTTGGTGATTGTGGCTGGGCTTGTCACCTAGCGGGAGCCTCATGAGAAGCTGGGCCGTGCACCTAGACAGAGCCACTTCACTGGGGTTAGCACAGCTGACACACCCAGGGAAGCTGTGTCCAGGCTCATCACAGAGGCCAGCCTCGCCCAAGGATGTCTGTGTCTATCATGTGGGAGATGTGTACCTTTCAAACAGGTCATGACACATCAGATGGCCGTGATGTCACAGGATGGACTTGGTCCCAAATATGTCCTCTCAGAGACAGATACAATGCCTTCCCCCAGAGCTTTCTGGCATATTAGTTTGTCAGGGCTGCCATAAGAAAGCTGGGTGACTAAAACAACAGAAAATTATTGTCCAAAGGCTCTGGAGCTCCAAGTTCAAGATCTGGGTGTCAGCAGAGTTCGTTCCTTCTTAGGCTCGTGAGGGAGACTCTGTCCAGGCCCTTCCCGGCTTCTGATGTCTCATGGGAATCTTGGCATTACCCAGCTCTTACAAGTATCACCCCGACCTCTGGCTTCATCTTCACATGGTGCTCTTCTTGTGCCTCTGTCTCCAAATCCCCACTTTCTATAAAGACACCAGTCCTATTGGATCAGAGCCCGCCCTAGTGACCTCATTTTAACTTCCATAAGTTTGGTAAAGATCCTATTTATTTCCAATAAGGTCATATTCACAAGGAGTGGAGTCTTGAGCACATGAATTTCGGGAGACATGTTTCAGCCCCTCGCACTCCTGCCAGGCCCAAGTGCTCTCTCTATGTTTATAGAGAGGGAACTTCCCTCTCTGTAAACATAAGGAATGATGATGCCACCATTGTGCCAGGGACAGCTGCCCTGGGCCCATGCCGTGCATGGTGCCTTCACCCGAGACAACAGGCACAGCCCTGCCACTGAGTACCTGTGATGCAACCAGCCACTTGCCATGCTCCCCATGTGATGAGCCCACTTGTCCTTGTAAAGATTGTCCCTGTGTGGCCATGTCAGATTCTCCATTGACTCCCCCAACAGAAAAGGCCTAACTGCCCCCTCAGAGGCCTGGCCTGGGGCTTATTCTCTCTGCTCTCCCAGCCCCTACCTTTGGAAATGCCCCCACTCCAGCCACCCTGCACAAGGGGCCCAGGTGTCCCCCTGAGGCTTCCCAGACAACAAGCTAATGTTCTGGGCTAGCGTCCCTCCCTGGGATGGGCCTGTCTCTCCCGCTGAGACCTCACAGCCTCCAGAGTCCCAGTCCTCCTCTGAGGACTTTACCTATGTAAGGAGGCCAGGGGACAGCGAGTTGCCTTCAGACACCCAGCTCCTCCACCAGGAGTTGGCCCAACGTGTAAGACACGTGGCAACATCCAGCAGGGCTTCCACCCTGTAATTGGCCCCTCCTTCCACAAGCATGTGACCTTCAGGACTCGCCTGGATTTTCCCCATCAGTCCCAGGCCCAGCTACTCACCCAGCGTTCACCTGTCTGCCACAGTCCCAAGGACTCCGGTGGAGCCACACGTGGCACCGGGGCACCTGCTCCTTTTAGACTTGGACTCCACCTCTATTAAGGTTTCATGTTTGGGGCGATCCCAACCTCTCGGGCTAGGCTGTCTCTAGGGCCAGAGGCCTAAGTACTCCCACAGAGGCCTCATCATTTGTGATAGGCCCCAATCATTCTCCCTGACCATAAACCCACACTCTGCATTTACACCTTCCTCTGCCCTATGGAGCTGACCTTGTAAGCAAGCTCTGACCACTCTCCCCTGATTTATCCTCTGGGGAAAGACCCAGCTTTATAAACCAGCCATTTGTCCCCACTGAGGCTGTTACTGTCAGACAGACCCAGCTCTCCATGGCCCCTCAACTGTCCTTAGAAATCCAATGCTTTACTCTTTCTCAAAATTACTCCAACTGACATTCTGCACTTCTTGTGCTAGGGTCTTCCCTTCTGTCTTCGAGTAAAGAGTCCCATCAAGTTGTTAGTGGCAGCATAGAGAGCTCCTAGCCAGGCCTCCCAGTCTGACGTTCTCAATGTGTTCCAGCACAGGTTCTCACGAGGGTTCTATTTATAAAGAACTTAGCAAAATGACCAAGACATACGATTGTCCCCCAAATGCTAGGCATCATCATTATTAATGTTTTAATATAATGGCATTTTGGTTAGAATTGTGTCTACCTGATTATGGCACTCTGTTTGGAAGTGTGTTCCCACTGTCACCAGGTATGCCTCTTTAGAGCAGAGCCACCTGCTCCCCCTGAGGAGTCCTTCTTTGGAGAAGTTCATGCTTCCTTCTCTTAGGGTTTATTTCTGCCTTATATGCCCAACCTATCCCTTTGAAGCTTCTTCCAGGGGAACAGGATCTGAGATTTTTCCCAGTGTCGAGGTACTCTCACTGAGAGGAGAGGTACTCTCACTGAAGTGTCTTTTTGAAGAACCCAGATCCTTCCACAGGAGATGATTCCTGTAGGAGAAGCTGAGCTGCTCTCATTAAGGCTGTTCCTGGCTTCTCACACACAGTCACTCCCTTCATTCTTTCCTCATCTCTGGGTCTACATGGTTACCCTGGACCTTTCTTTAAAGACCCAACCCATCCCATTTGGTTGCCTCCCTGGGCAAAAGGCCCCCTGCTTCTGCTAAGACTTTCATTGCCAAATGGCCCAAACCCCCACGACGCAGGCCCAGGTCTATCCTGGGGCTGGGCAACCGTCCCACCCATGTGGCTGCTCGGTTTTGGGTCACCCAATTACCTCGATGATTTCCCAGCAATACCTGCCCAGTTCCTCCCCTGAGACTTCCCTGTGGGGTACTCAATGGAAGCATATAACACAGCCACGATCACCGTGTCAGTGCTCAGGAAATGTTAGCTTCAAGATGTGCATTATTGATGTTTTTATGATGTATGAGAAACACGTCTACTTCCAAGGAGCATCCATCTGGTCTCAACTACTTCCACTGAGAACCTCCACAGTAGGAACATTCTGTCTCCTCCCACTGCCAATTTCCTAAGTGGAGAGGGCCCAATTACTCATGAAGGCTGTTCTGTGTTCTGTGTACCCAATTAAGCAAAGGCCTTGCTCAGGAATCCCTCCAAGGCCTCTCCCTGATGGACTGGCCTCAGCTGCTTCCATGGAGGCATCTCCTGTAGAGTCAGGCCACCCACTCTCATGGAAGCAGCTTCCCTGCTCTTTGGAAGGACTTGCTTTATGAGTCACACATCCCTTAGCCCAGCTACTCCCTCTGAAAAGCTTCTCTCCTTGCCACAGATTTTACTTACTCCTACAAGATTTCTTCCTTTCTGAGAGGTTCTGATCTCTCAGAGTTGGAAAGAACCAACTCAATTTCTCCCTTTTCAACTCCTCCCTTCACTGCTTCCTATGCCTGGGATCTTGATCCTGGTTGTGAAGGTTCAATGAGATACACAGCATGAAAGGAGCTAGGCCAGGGCCTGACCCCCATTGGCGTTCAGTGAATAGAGGTTCAGTAAAGCAATGTCTTCCTTGAGCCTTCTTTTCCTATGGAAAAGGAAAAGAGCCTTCTTTTCCTACTAATAATAGATACTATTTACTGAGCTTTCACCATGTGCCAATACTGTACAAAGTATGTGCTATCCTACTTGGTCCTCAATATAATCATTCTATACACAGGAGAACTGAGGTGTACAGAAGGTGAATTACTTACCCAAAGCCAACAACTTGTACATGACAAAGGTCTGTTTGAGTCCAAGCCTTGACGCTTCACCACTCTGCTCTCTGCCACTCCTGTATTCTGGTCAGAGACAACAAAGAGAACAAAATCTTTTCTCCTGATCTTTTCCAGCCTATGAACTTCAAGAGTGCCCAGACCCAGAGCCCTTTGCCAATGGCATTGTGAGGGGAGCTGGCTACAACGTGGGACAATCAGTGACCTTCGAGTGCCTCCCAGGGTATCAATTGACTGGCCACCCTGTCCTCACTTGTCAACATGGCACCAACCGGAACTGGGACCATCCCCTGCCCAAGTGTGAAGGTGTGTACCTCCCTCATCCCCAGTGGTTTTTCCTGCGGTGATCATGGGCAATCCCATATTCCACCTGCCTGCCCTGTGGGATCTCCAGGGCTGGAAGTCCAGACCAACTGTGGCCTATCCCGTTTTCACATGGATGTAGTCCAGCCTAGCCAGGGAGAGGGTCCTGGCAACAGGGCTCTGGGCCAGCATTAGAGAGCATCTGGAGGAGATGTGGGCCACAGCCAAGGGAAAGATACACCCAGCCCTTGGGAAGATCTGCCCTGACAGGCTGGAGGACCCTCATTCGAAGGGAAGGCTCTGTGTGAGAGAGTGGGAGCCCAGAGGTGAGCTAAGGGGTAGAGAAGTCAAGTTAATCCAGGCAACCGGCCCAAAGGAAGAAGAGAATGAAGCCTCTTTCTAAGAACTCCCTTGCTCCCCTCTTCAGCTTCCCTCTCCCCGCTCCATTATACTCTCCTTCTTCACAGGCTGTAGGCACCTGAGTTGATCTGTCAGGGAGCTGGAGGTGGCACATTCTTGGGTCTTCCTTACCCAGAAACGGGATGGAAGGTGACCAAGAGCTTGTGCTGCCTCCACCTTCATCTGCACACTTCCGTTCCATTTTCCTTGCCCTTTCATTCTGGCAGCCCAGCATTTTCCTGGAGGAATTTCCTGGAGGAGGAAGGAATTTGTCTTGAAAAAAGAAGGTTTGCAAGGGCAACAATCCAGGAAAGAGTGTCCCAGCTCTGGGATCAAATCACCCCAGGCTGCAACTCAGACCCCTTTGCCTCTCTGAGCTTCAGGTTCTTCCTCAGTAAAATGGGACTTCTCAATCTCTATTTCACAGGAGTTGGAGGACTTCACAGATGGCTAGCTCTCAGACTCAAACTCTAAGTTTAACTCTCGATGGAAAGAGGGACCTTGTTTGCGAAACTGAGCCATTCTGGTGTTGGAATGTAAAACCGTGATTTCTAAAACTGTCATAGCCTCAGTTCATTTTTCATATTTTCAGAGCTCTGCTGTGCATAACCAGTGGGTCATTCTGCAGTTGTTGGCCCATAACGTGCTGTGCAACAAGCCTCATCGTGGGCGTTCTTCCCTTCTTACGCCTTGTTTTTCTTTTTATGGCATCATGGGAGAGAAAAAAGAGCAGCGCTTTCTCAGTCTGCTAGCTTGAGCCAGAAGCTCTTCTTCCTCCCCAGAAGCCTCCTTCCCTCGGCTCTTCACTCTCTTGATTTCCCCCATGTCCCTTATGGCAAACTACAAGCCCCTTAATATAGCACACATGACCCTTAGGTTAGGGGCTAGTCCCTGCTGGCTTCCCGTATTCTCCACTCTCATAGATTTTATGTTCCACCTAAGCTGAAATTCTTTGTTTTTCCAGTGTGCCATGTGTTCTTGCCTCTGGGTCTTAGCATATGTTGTCCTTTCTCATACAGCATTCTCCTTTCTTACCTTGCCTACTTAGCCCTAGTCATCCCTTAGGTCTGAGTATAAATGTCAATTCTACCAGGATTCCTTCGTTACTCTTACAAAACCAGATGCAGGGCTCCCCCAAGCACCCTCTGGCATTCACAATGATAACATGGTCCAGCCTGTGCTACAGATGCTGGTGTATTTGGCTGTGTCCCAGCTGTGTGCATGCCTGGGACAGAACTGAAGTACCCTGCTCCTCACTGTCTCCCAGGCCATGCCTGGCACCCACGAGATATTCAGCTTATGTAGGAGGGATGGCGTGTGCCTCCATACCACTTTCAGGATGTACCTGCGTTCGTTCACAGGACCCCTGGCCTCTGCTTGCAGTCTGTTGGGATTCTCTCTCCTCAGCCTGGTCTGCCCCATCCAGATGTCTGTTTGATGCCCCATGTCAGCTAAAACACTCATTATTCTGGACCATGGTGTTTGGGATTTTTGTCCACCATTCCTGTCTATTCTCCTCCCCAGTGATTGACTCTGAATACCATGGAGATATCAAGGTTTCTTCATCCTCCTGCCTGAGGCCTAAATCAGTGAGACTAAAATTGAGTGTTGCTTTTAGGGAACAGGAAGATAAGGAGAGAGGGTCATATCTATGTAGCAAATATCTCCTCTTGATCTGGGGCCTCAGCTGAACATGTTACCTGCGTTGTTGCACCTCCTCACCACCACAATCCTATGGGGGAGGTATTCTTAGTCCCATTTTACAGGTGAGGAAATGGAGACTCAGAGAGGCTACATATCTAAGAGTATCTAAGAGTATCTGCTCAATAAATGGTTCAGCTATGATTTGAATCCAACCTTAGCCTCACCACAGGAACCCTCGAAGTCTAGACCACAAATACCACTCTAGAAAGAGCAAATCAAAGAGAAGGAAAGAAAAATTTTGTTTCTTAGCTCTTCCCAGCAAAAGCACTGCAGATTTTGACCCTAACATCTACTTCCCCCCATATCTGGGAAGGGAGAGAGGACAGCTTCAGTGCTTCCATTCATCTTGGCAGTTCTCTTCCTAAGAAAGAAAAAGAGGAAGGCTGAGGCAGGCCCACAGAGGGGTCTGCAGTAAAGATTGAGAGCCAGCCGGGGTGTGCTGTGTGGGGATTGGTGGGTAGAACCAGGTGCAGCCATCCTCAGCTTGGCTTCCCCTCCCGAATGCCACCCGACATCCCTGACAGGATGATTGCTTCTAGGAGCTGTGAGTTCCTTAGGAAGGCATCTCAATTCTCAGGTGGGTACTGAGGCCCTGCACTTATGTTTGTGTTCCCTCCCTGGCAGTCCCCTGTGGCGGGAACATCACTTCTTCCAACGGCACCGTGTACTCCCCAGGGTTCCCTAGCCCATACTCCAGCTCCCAGGACTGTGTCTGGTTGATCACCGTGCCCATTGGCCATGGCATCCGCCTCAACCTCAGCCTGCTGCAGACAGAGCCTTCCGGAGATTTCATCACCATCTGGTAGGCCAGTTGCCATGTCAACAGCCAATTAGAAAACAGCATTTGTGGGGTCCTATACTGGGTTACCAGTCAGTTACCTATTGGTTTAGAAAAACCAAGAGCTGATTGGTTTTAAAGGCTGTTGGCCTCCTGGGTTTCAAATAAACATAGTGGAATGGAGTTCAGCTGCAATTGGCCATTATGGCTCCTTGAAGGGAGAGGAATGGGAGGACAGTGGCTCCCAACCTACAGTCCTGCCAGGGTCAGGGAAAGTACCAATGAGTGTGTTAAGGGCAGTAGGTGTGGGTACACAGACTTGCCTAAGTATTTCCAGATTTCAAATCAACATTCCACATGCACCAGGGCTAAGCCTCCCAAACTAATGGAAGAGATTTGAGGTGGAATTTTGTGATGTCCTGTTGGTCACTTGGTGCTGAGCCAGCACTTTCCAGCAGAACTTTCTGCAGTGATGGAAATGTTCTATGTCTATGCTGCCCAAAATGGTAGCCACTGGCTACAGAGTACTTGGATATGACTGAGGATCTGATTTTTAAATGTTATTTAATCTTAATAATTTAAATGTAAATAGCCATGTGTGGCTGGCAGTGACTGAATTGCACAGCTCAGCTTTGAGTTATATAGTTATATATTAGTTAATTTTAAATTGGGAATACAGATTAACATTTGATATGTGCCATTTCCTGGACAGTTTCTTTCCAAACCACTGGATTTCTGGAAGAGCATTTAATTTTAAAATTCCTTTGTTTGGTGTTATTACTGCCATTCTGGGAATCATCAGGGGTTAGGAAAATTCTTTTCCAAAGTTCCCAGGGCTTGGATAACTGCAACCAGACTGACCTGGGTTAATTTCCAACATGATTTCCAAGCAGTGGCTAGGAATAGGCAGGAGGGGTTAGATAAGGTTTCAGGGAAGAAAGCCTTTGCCCCAAAAGGCATTGTGAGTATACTCTTTGCTTGGAAGACAAGGAAATGGAGCCGGTGTGCATAGCAGCAGGTTTCTACACCAGTTTCTCAGCCCTGTCCTACCTAGAGCTTCCCCAGAGTGAGAGAACCTGTGTTAAGACTCACACCCTTGCTCCATGGAGCCTGAATCTCCCCAGGAGCCCATTGAGCTGGTGAAGAATCAGGTGAATGAGGAATCAGTGTGAGCATTACCAGTTCTATCAACTATGTTGGGAGACCAAGTTGGGAATGGTTGGGCAAGGTGTTTAGGGCATGGTGTGGGGACGTGTTAGTGCAAAAAGAATCATGGCCCCCCACTCCAGGTCTGTCTTAAGGCCACTGACGGTACCAAGTGGAACAGGCAGCCATGGTGACTAGTGGCATGCCAGGATCTTGTTTCCCACATACAGGGATGGGCCACAGCAAACAGCACCACGGCTCGGAGTCTTCACCCGGAGCATGGCCAAGAAAACAGTGCACAGCTCATCCAACCAGGTCCTGCTCAAGTTCCACTGCGATGCAGCCACAGGGGGGATCTTCGCCATAGCTTTCTCTGGTCAGTATGGAAGCCTGGCCTGGTGGGAGAGACCAGGCTTTCAAGTCAAGGCTGAGCTTGACTCCTGGCTCCACGATGTGCAAGTCACGTGACACTGAGTGAGTTCTGTAACCTCTTGGAGCCTCAGTGTCTTCAGAGTTATGAGAATTAAATATATTAGCCTATGTGAGAGCTCTCAGTATGGGGTTGTGTAAATGCAAGTTTTCCTCCTATTCCACACTGCCAAGGCAGAGAGGCACAGGATCCCAATCCTTGGTGTCAAGTCCACTCATTCACATCAACTCACTGGCTGGGTCGTCCCTCTACCTGTGCCCCAGCTTGTCCCTTAGCACTTTCTAGCAGGTTCTCCCTCTCCAAAGGGATCTAGGGCCTCTGCTAACCTCTCAAGGAGCACAGTGTTTTTGTGCACAAATGAAGGCACTGTGATTTCAGGTAGGAAGAGTATGAACAATTCAGGGCAGGCATGTTTTATTGGCAGCCTATTTTCTTCTATGAGTCCCAAGTTAGGGATCTGGGCATTTCCTCATTTTTGTTATGGAGGAATTGCAGAGAGAAACTTATAGAATGTTCTCTGTGGACTTGTGCCCATCTATGGAATGATGTACACGTTTGCAGCTTACAGATCATTGCAGATATTTGAACCAGAAATCAGGAAAGCTGAATTTTATTCCCAGCTCCACCTTGGGCCAGGTATGTGAAACCTTGCAGAGGTCCCTTCCTCACATGAGACCCCGATTTCTTCACCTATAGGGATTACAGCCTTGGAGTTTGTGACCTACGAGAATTCTTTCAGGTAGTAAGGCAAATCTAACCCCCATTTTACAAATGAAGAAATGGGGCAGAGGAAGGCTCAAGTACTTGCCCAAAACCATGTGGATAGAACTTGGAACAGAACCCAGCCCCCTCAGTATCTGCTCTGGAGTGTTATTACACTATGCATGCTCTTGCAGAAACACATTAAGACTGTGAAAAAGGTAGTGAAAGAAACAGAAAGAGACAGAGAGAAATAAGAATGTAAAAAGCCTAAGCAGCTGTGACTGCCATTCCCAGGAGCTATCATCCAGGGTGAGTGCAGTGTGAGAATGAGACTCCGCCCTCTCCATCTGCTCAGTTCCCATGCCCCTCTTGTTGGGCACACCTGTCCTTCCACTATCAAGACACAGGCTTTAAGGTTCTGTCATTTTGACTTGTGACTTTCCCATAGAGTACTAGATTGTGGACTTCAGAGTCACAGACAGGTTCAAACCTTGGCTGTGACACATACAAACTACGTAACTTTGTCATTTTGCCTTTCTGAGCCTCAATTTTATTATGCACAAAATAAGAATGATGAGTACGTAACCTAACGGAGTTAAATGAAATGATGTTCGGAAATCCTTCGCTCCAGGCACAGAGTATAAAAGGTGCTCAATCAATTTATAGTTTCAATAATCATCCTTGTCATGATTATTTTTATTATATTTAGATATTGGCAGGCTCGGTGTGAAGTTACCCTGGTGCTAGGCTGGGTCTCTTGTTCCTGTTCCTGAGCCCTCACCTGTACCAGAACCAGGTAAAAGAGGCTCAGTGAGAACCTATCTCTAAAAAGAAAAGAAAAAGAATCATTCCTGTAGAATACAATTCATTGATTTAGAGAAATGTTTATTTTATATTGTTCAGGGCAAAAAAGCAGGTGATTTTTAAAACTCAGATGCTGGTGTCAACAGAAAATGCAGTGATTATGGACTGCACCCTGTATCACACTCACCACTCCTTTTGAAGTTCTTGGAAAAGAGATACAGACAAGGAATGATGGCTAGGGAAGGCATTTCAATATTAGCTGGGCATGGACCCCAGATTCAAAAGCAGAGCCCTGAGTCTTTTGGTAAGCTCAAATGAACCTTATGAACTCACATTTTTTTCTAAGCTAATTTGGTTTTTAAAGCTTCAAATGAGGCCAGGCGCAGTGACTCACAGCTGTAACCCCGGCACTTTGGGAGGCCGAGGCGGGTGGATCACCTGAGGCCAGGGGTTCGAGATCCACCTGACCAACATGGAGAAATCCCATCTCTACTAAAAATACAAAAATTAGGCAGTCATCGTGGCGGACACCTGTATCCCCAACTACTCGGGAGGCTGAGACAGGGGAATTGCTTGAACCCAGGAGGCAGAGGTTGTGGTGAGCCGAGATCACGCCATTGCACTCCAGCCTGGGCAACAGAGACTCTGTCTCAAAATAAAATTTAAGTAAATAATGCTTCAAATGCAAGTCCAATCCAGCATACTCAGCAGCTTGAGGAAGAACGTTCCCCGGAAGACCACAGGGACCATAGCTCTCAATAGCTGCTGATGAGCCAACTGCTGCTTAAAGCAACTGCCCCTGCTGCCCACCAGTTAACATGGTCACACACCAGCATCCGGCTAAGCTCTCTCAACGCCTCACCCTCTTCCCCCCAGGGGAAGAAGGAGAGTATTCACAAAATGAAATGGAGGAGTCAGCCTTGAATGTCCCCTGTCCTAAAGTTCTGTAGCAATAACATGGTAAATATGGTGGGATACCATCAATGTGGTAAGAGTGTGTGTGTGTGGTGGGAAGCAGGGAGAGTATGTCTGTAAAAGACCCAAGGTCCTACAGCAAAGTTTTTGAAATGCTTATGCCTAGATGGTGGGAATTCTGGGAATTTTTGTTCTGTTGCTTTTTAGTATCCCATAAGCTTCCTACAGTAAAATGAAATTTGTAATTTTATGGCCAGGCACAGTGACTCATACCTGTAATCCTGGCACTTAGGGAGGCCAAGATGGGAGGATCACTTGAGCCCAGTAGTTTGAGATCAGCCTGGGCAATATAGTGAAATTCCATCTCTACCAAAAATTTTTTTTTAATTAGCTAGGCGTGTTGGCATGAACCTGTAGTCCCAGCTACTTGGGAGGTAGAGGTGAGAAGATAGCTTGAGCCCAGGAGGTCAAGGCTGCAGTGAGCCTTGATTGTGCCACTGTACTAGTCTGGGTGACAGAGCAAGACCTCGCAAAAATAAATAAATAAATAAATAAAGTAGTTTTAAAATGTAATGGAAAATCACCCCAATCAAAATAGTAATCACAAAATATTAAGTACCCAGGCTGTATTTAATTGGGGATATGTTTTTATTCATTTTTTTCCTAGAAAAGTTTAGTATGCCTTAGAAGTTTTAAAGATAAGTATGATGCAGAGAATGGAAGGCACAAATGTTTTTTAACTTATTAAGAAAAAGTATAGTTGGCTACATAAAAATGTAATACTTCTACAAATCAAGAGTGCTGTAAATAAAACTAAGCAAATGATAAACTGGGAAAATATAATTAACTGTCTAACATCAACCTTGAATATTCCTAGAGTTCTTCAAATTTATAGGAAAAAATAGGGGCAAAGAAGGTCTTTCATAGCTAGACCTTTCTGTCTAGAGTTTTGTAATGTCTCAAGCTGCGAGGTGTCACAGTGCACAGGATATTTACGGTGCAGTATGCAATGCACAGAGGCACTGTTTTGTCACACCATATTGCTGGGTGATCATGAAGTGATGTTTTAAGTATTTAACTTTTAACATAATGGCTTATTGCATATAGTTAGGTATTTTACTTTGTCTTAATTACTTTTTGGATTTTGGGTGGAAGTACAACACAGTATAATTTTTTTTCCCACTTAAAATAATGGGATATAGGCTCCTAGTGAATATCTTTACACGGAATGTTTGATTTCCAGGAAGGGATTACTGACATTCAGCAGATGTCTATACTTTCAAAAGGGTCATGTACTTGAATCCTATCTAGTTAAAAAAGAAAAAGAAAAAAAACATAAAAGATGCATGTATAAAAAGGATTTCATTGCAGTTTTATTTTAAATTGCAAAACTTTGGAAACCTAAATGGTTAACAGGGTGTCTGTTAAATACATTCTAGTAAATCTGTGTGATTAAATCCTATGAAGTCATTTCAATCATATTTTTGAAAACATTTAATTATATGGGAAAATTCTTGCAATATAATAGCAAGTGTCCAAGGATCAACAGAAGGTGTATAACATATGATGCAAGTTTTGTAAAAGAAAACTATTTATATATGCAGGGAATAAATACTCCAAGAACTTAATGTAATTGCTTAACAGTGGTTGTCTCTGAGAGGGCAATGGATGAGTTTTTCTTCCTATTGTTCTCAGAGAAGACCTCAAATTTTCTTTAATGATAATATATTATATTTGTATTTATTAAAGAACACTTTTTTAAAAAACTATAGCAGGGATTGGGGTGACTGGAAATACCAACAAGAGTAACAGCAGCAGGGGCAGCAACAGCAGCTAACGCTTGTGTAGCACCTGACTCTGGGCCAGGTAATAAAAACCAAGTTATGAGCCCACACTGAACTTTGCCTTGGTAAGCAGCATCCTGCCTCTAGCATCATCCAGTATCTGCCCATAGGGATGAATTCCAGTCTAGGAAATTTGTGAAGCCAGAAGTGTCTGTCAAAAATCAGAAGAGTCAGCTTATTAGCCGACTCCAGTGGGTACTCACAGAAGCCACATGCAGTATGTAGAGGTCAAGTGGTGGGAAGAATACAGGGTTTGGGAGCAGCCAGACCTGGATTCAAATCCTGCCCGTGCCACTTAATTCCTGTGTGACCTTGAGGAACTTACTTCACCTTTCTGAATCTCACTTGCTCACGAGTAGAGTAAGAGCGCCTCACAGCATGGTCAGATGTTGTGAGGGTTAGAGTGGCAGCCTGTAAAACACCTAATATCCACAAGACGCTCAGAAAATACTCCTCTCCCACTCTTCTGTGACGGTGATGGTGTCACTGACTTCTTAGATTGTCCTTCCTTTGTTATTATTAATTTCAATAAGGATGGCAGAAGATAAGCAAAAATGACTTGGCTAAACTTACCCCGTTTACACATAAATACTCATGAATATCTATGTGTGAATAAATGAGGGATGAGGAAGTGAAGAATTGAACAAATGAATGACAGCGTACCTAGAGAACGATGATCTTACCCTGACTTGCCTGCTTTTCCCTTTTCAGCTTATCCACTCACCAAATGCCCTCCTCCCACCATCCTCCCCAATGCCGAAGTCGTCACAGAGAATGAAGAATTCAACATAGGTACCACCTCCCAAACCTGGGGAAGGAAGGGAAGGTGGCAGTGGGAGCTGTGGACAGTGGAGCTCATCCCTCATTCCTGTCCATGGAGAGAGAAACAGTAGGCCCTGTGCCGGAGGGGTCTGTCAGCTGAGTTTGCACCCAAAATAAAATCAAAAGGGGAGCCAGAAAAAAGTTTTCTTCTGTGATTCAAGTCAGCATCTTTTTGAGAAATAAATCCATGCAAGATAATATAAAATGCCCTGGAATATGAAACAGTCCTAGGCTCAGGCAAGGCTGAGCTGTGAGATGGGAGCAGGTGCCTGGGCCATTTGATGGGAGCTGAGCTAGTTATTTAAGTCTGAACACAATATGACCTGCCTCTGATTATCACCCAGAAGTGGATTCAGGCCCATCTGCCCTGTCCAAACTTCTGAAGGGAGTCCTCATGTTAGTCGTTCTTTGACAGGTGACATCGTACGCTACAGATGCCTCCCTGGCTTTACCTTAGTGGGGAATGAAATCCTGACCTGCAAACTCGGCACTTACCTGCAGTTTGAAGGCCCACCGCCAATATGTGAAGGTAATTACATGGAGCTGCATCCGTATGGGGCCTAGAAGTTCCTCCCAAAGCCTGTGTTTTGCTTCTCTTTCTATTCCTAGTTTTCAGCTCAGGCACTACCCCATAACATGAAAAGTCTCTTGATAAATGTCTGATGAATGAATGAGTGCCTGAGGAATGAGTGAGCAATCACTCGAGATAGGTTCTTTGCCCTCTTCTGATGTCTGAACCTGTGAATTGGCCACAGTGGCCACATTTATTTCCATCTTCCTTTTTTTCTTTTCTGGGAATTTCTTGGAATTGCATACTGAGCAATGGAAGCAGGAAGTCCCTCCCTGGGCCTTCAGGGAAGGGCAGGCTCACACACCAACCCTGCCTTACTGGTGCTCAGATGCACACAAGGTCCTGTGTGCCAAGCCAGGCAACTGAGAGAGCACAGCAGTCTTTATTCCAGTGTACTACACCTTGACAGAAACGAATTTGCTTCACCTAGCCACCCCAACTAAGATCAAAACATACTCTCCACTCATCAGGCATCTGACCTAAGGCAAGGTACCTGATTGTGTTGCCCTCAATCTTCCCTTCTGTAATGGTAGTACTTATGCCATGGGGTTATTCAATGGATTAATAACATAAAGCAGGTTAGAATGATGCCTGGCATGTGTAATTGTTCTATGTTTGCTGTTAATATTATCGCTAGCACCCCCCGTGACTACTGTTTCTAGAACTACTGCTGCCTGCAAATATTCAGTAGCCTGTGGGGAAGCAGGTCAGCCTTTGCCCCACCCCTGGGAAAGCAAGAGTAGGAAGCACCTGCAATATGTACTGTCCGTAAGGAAGAGCAGACCTGGTAGAGGCAGGAGTGGACCACAAGACCTAAGAACTTAAATATCATCACATCTCAGTGCACTGTACTGGTCATCGGATTAGTGAAATCCGGAGCATGTCAAAAGCTAAGCGAGTCTCCTCCTAGAAGACATTTGTTTTCCTTCTCTTCTTAAAATTAAAAAGGAAGCTCTGTCAGGAAAAGTCAGTGAGTACCTTTCAAAGCTACCTGGGAAGAATCCTGGATGAGTCCTGTGAAATTCTGGGCCACAGCAAGACTCTGTCTAGGAGCCCGGCCCCAGTGCTGAATACCAAGCCCCACTTCTCTGAAGGCAGAGGTGAGATGGGTGGACAGCCCATGGCAGTCTTCTACCCAAAATAGCATTACCTGAGATTGTAATTTAGAGATTAACTTTTGACCTTGCAGTTCCAGAAACTCCCTTATACCAGTGCCCCAGAATCCAGCAAACCTAGGAAGCCTGTCTAAAGGCACATCTATTGCAAAACACCAATTTCTCCATGTACAGTGATTGGAATATAACTATCATCAATGCACACCTTTGTAATGAAAGAACAATGTATTGAAGAAGTTGATTTAGTCCTCAGAACTTTGCTTTGGCATCAGCATCAAGCAAATGGAGGTGGATGGTCCTGAAATTGCTTTTATGCTGTGATGCTTGCCTGTGCTCCAGGACGGAGCACCTCCTCAGTGCTTGAGAAGGGCCTCTCTGAACCAGCAGCTTCCCTCCCACTCATGAGGATAACAAAAAACCCAATCCTGCTCCTCCAGGTCCTCCTTTTCTAAGTTCCAAGCTCAATGCCTTCTTTAGAATTACATGTTTTTTTTCTTTAGCTATGTTAATACTACTAATTAGGCCACAGCCAAGTTCTGAGACCCTTTCTGTTCAAGGTGCAGTTATCATTATTCTCTCTACAGTTTATGGAAGCACTATGTTGCATGCTTTACATATATTATTTCAAAAAAAAAAATTTTTTGAGATGGAGTCTCACTCTGTCACCAGGCTAGAGTGTCCCACTTCTCTGAAGGTGGTGGGGCTCTCCAGCCTGGCGACACAGCGAGACAGAGTCGTGCAATCTCGGCTCACTGCAACCTCCACCTCCCAGGTTCAAGCAATTCTCCTGCTTCAGGCTCGCTGGCAGCTGGGACTACAGGCGCACACCACCATGCCCAGCTTATTGTTGTATTTTTAGTAGAGACAGGGTTTCACCATTTGGCCAGGATTGTCTCAATCTCTTGAGCTTCTGATCTACCCACCTTGGCCTCCCAAAGTGTTGGGATTACAGGCATGAGCCACCACTTCTGGCCTGTAATATTTTATATAATGCTCACAACAATCTTGTAAGGTCTGTGCTATCTCTGTGTTGGAGATGGAGAAGCCATCATGCAGAGAGGAGATAATTTGTTGAAGACCACACCAGTAGTAAGTAGCAGAGGTGGGCTATAAATCTAGGTGTATTTGACTCAAAATCCCATGTACTTACCTCTGCCTTTACAGTACCATCTTTGTTGAAACAAAACCCATTTTATAGGTTATCTCCTTTGGATTTGGGGATGCCTTACTATTGTCCATATGTATGTTTCATCCTTCCCTGCTCAAAACCAGGTAGTAGAACCCACAACTTAGCTAGGAAGTAACTCCAACCAACTGGCCAAGCCCAAGTCCAAGAAATACGGCAATATCAACACAGGGTCTAAGGCAGGCGTCCCCAAACTATGGCCCACGGGCCACATGCGGCCCCCTGAGGCCATTTATCCGGCCCCCCGCCGCACTTCAGGAAGGGGCACCTCTTTCATTGGTGGTCAGTGAGAGGAGCACAGTATGTGGCGGCCCTCCAACGGTCTGAGGGACAGTGAACTGGCCCCCTGTGTAAAAAGTTTGGGGACGCCTGGTCTAAGGCCACCTCTTGGCATGGAGCAGTACAGTGTTGGATGTGGGACCTTATGTGAATGTGCTCAAATACCGATTTTCTAAAGATTGCCTTTTGTATTGGGAAAAGCAAATGTGTTTGCCATAGTTCCATCTCCACCTGATGTTACCTGGTGTTCTCTTTCTTTCTCCAAGTGCACTGCCCAACAAATGAGCTTCTGACAGACTCCACAGGTGTGATCTTGAGCCAGAGCTACCCTGGAAGCTATCCTCAGTTCCAGACCTGCTCCTGGCTGGTGAGAGTGGAGCCCGACTATAACATCTCCCTCACAGTGGAGTACTTCCTCAGTGAGAAGCAGTATGATGAGTTTGAGATTTTTGATGGTAAGTCGGTCAAATGCTGCATAGATCTCTGCTGCAGAAAGCATGGACTTGCTCCAGCACCCTAGGAGTCTGTGCTGCAGTTTTCCTATCAGGGCTTGCCAGAAGCTCCACAGGATGTCCTTCCCTACCACAGCATCCCCAAGGCCATGGGACCAGAGGGGTGGCATGGCCCAAGCAGCAGGGCTGCTTGTATTACAACTTGAACCTGTTACCGAGCCTTTTCTTACTCCAGCTCCCACTCAAAGTCATTCCTGTTAATGTCAACAGATAAATGGGTCATAGCAGTATTCCCAAGTGAAGAGTGTGCTTCCTCCAAAACCCAGAGATCTACCAAACATTGTGCTGCTTCTTTGGCTTTAAGAGAGAAAAGGTACAATAATTTGCTCTTTAATTTGGAGGGAATGTCTCAGCATGCTTCAGACCACTGGACCCTAAAAACTTAACAGCAGACTTGGTAGGATTTCTCTCTTGCCCTCTGGAGCACATGTGTCCTGCAATGGCATCTTGCCAAAGCACTAACTGTCCCTTCTCACTCATCAGAGCCAATTAATATGATGTCCTCAATAGAGTGAACCAATATGTTATATTCTGCAAGATGTCCAGATGGTCAACATCCCTTTATACTCTATTCTAACAGAGAACAAGAGAAGTAACACAGCTCTGGGGGAAACCATGAATGTATACTGTTGTATGCCTCATGTGAATGTAAACTGCTTCTGATGCTCCTGTCTGAAGGGTATGGAAAAGACTACATGGCCAGATCAACAGCTGCATTCCATGTATCTAAGGCTGTGTTAATCAGTTCTAAAAGATATGCACTTTATACAGCTGCTACAATTGAGGCTCCTACATGGTTAAGTGTGTTCTGTGAGACAGACCTGGGCCAGGACTCCATTTATTCCCAACCCCAGTCTTCATACACCCGTCCTGTGACAGGGTAGCTGTGATACTGCTTTGGGCCTCCCCTCCATCAGCATCAATTAACATCCTGTATCCAGAAGTCTTTGATATATCTGAACATTCCCTTTTCTATAATATTCAGTTTTCTGAGTAAACAGTATTAGGTCTTTTGGGGAAAGAACTGTAGGAACAACTGCTATATACAATTGTTGTCATTGTGCAGGGTTTTTTTTCATAGGGACCCGGCCTCTTGGGAAATGAAACCTGGCTTAAGTCTGCAAACTGGGCAAAGGATTGCACCTTTCCACTGGGGGCAGCTTTTCTCACCCTGCGGCTATCTACTGATGATCTATTTTGTTCATATAGTCATAGTTGTTTTGGCTGCTCTTTTGGGCTTCTTATTTACCTTACCCTTAGGAACATCATGTTCTTTGAGCCATCTTTGTAGATCCTGTAGGCCAGGCCCTCACAGCTGCCATTCCAACCTCGCTTTCCATTGTAGTAATTATGCCAACTTTGCTTCTGACTGTTATGTAATTCCACTGGCCTCCGTGTTCTAGGACCTTCTCATCCTCATTACTGCTAGGGAGCCCAGCATCTCTTCCCATCAGTTTTTGACCCACAGGAGATATCCATTAATTACTCAGCAATGCTGGTACTCACCCACTCCAGGAAGGCTGGAGCTCCTCACCTCCTGATTGCTTTAGTAAATGGTGCGTCCTCCAGGTCTTCCTGAGAACTGTGGTCAGCTAGTGGGTGCTCTGCTCTTACACAGTAGTCCTAGCCCAGCATGCCACTTCTCTGAGCCTTTCCCTTTACAGCTGGCCATGGCAATTCTGGTGGCTCTTTGTTTAATATGATCCATTACTTTTCCCAAGCTTCTAAGAGCTCTCTCAGTGGCATAGTAGAGGCATCACCCAGGGCCTTTCCCAGGGGGATAAATCCTGTGTTATGGATTATCCAGCTTCTGCTCCCCTTCAACCAGACCCCTGGGGATACAATCCCAGGCACTTAAGGTAAGACGAAAGAAGAGGGGGGGTCTTTCTCAAAGAGCCTTCAAAAGCAATATATTAGGGAGCTCTTACTTATGACTCAGACATGACATTTTCCTCTAGCTTTATTACTATATATTCATTCTATAAATATTTTTTCTATATGGCAGGTACTGAGGATTTTTGTTTGTTTGTTTGTTTGTTTGGAGACAGAGTTTTGCTCTGTTGCCCAGGCTAGAGTGCAGTGGTGCAGTCTTAGCTCACTGCAACCTCCGCTTCCTGGGTTCAAGCAATTCTCGTGCCTTAGACTACCCAGTAGCTGGGACTACAGGCATGCAACCACCATACCCAACTAATTTTGTCTTTTTTTTTTTAGTAGAGGTGGAGTCTTACTATGTTGCCCAAGCTGGTCTCAAACGATCCACCTGCCTCAGCCTCCCAAAGTGCCGGGATTACAAGCATGAGCCCACCGCACCCAGCCTGAGCTTTTTTTAATACACCAAGAGAAGTAGGGTGGCCAAGTGAAAGAAGTTCCCAGTTTGAAAACCAGCTCTTCCCTTAACCAGCTATTTGACCTTGGTCAGGTCTCAAAGTGCAAATCAATTTCATCTTACCTGCCAGCTCCTATAGGTAGGCAGGGACTTCCTAGAGCACTGCTTTAGAGCGAGGCTCAGGAGAAAAGCACCTTGAGCAATGCCTGTGGATGCAGAGAGAGGAATGCAAGTACAGATGATTTTGCTGACTCTGAACAGGTCACCCCACCCTCTGAGCCCTGAGGTCTTCCCTGGAGGCTCCCTGTGATGGCTCTGATGGTCTGTAATCCTGAGTCCTTCTCACCCCAGGTCCCTCCGGACAGAGTCCTCTGCTAAAAGCCCTCAGTGGAAATTACTCAGCTCCCCTGATTTTCACCAGCTCAAGCAACTCTGTGTACCTGCGCTGGTCATCTGATCACGCCTACAATCGGAAGGGCTTTAAGATTCGATATTCAGGTGAGTAAAAAAAAAAAAAAAAACAAAAAAAACCGCACAAGTAAGCCATCTGCCCTCTCTTTATCAAAGCTTCAAGCTCCTTGTGAAGACTGGCCAGCTGTTCCCCTCCTCTAAATCTCCCTCACCTGAAGCTAAGTGGTCTTTGCTATTTCCCTATCACCTATTCTTCTATTTTATTCCCCTCTTTTAACCTCTTCCCTCCCTTGTACAACCAGCCTGTGTCTTCAGGATAAGTTTAACTATTATATATGATCTGATAATGCCTAACAGTGATCCTGTCCCTTTAGGAAAGTTAGGAAATGCTAACTTTAAGTCTCCTTAAAACTAAAAAGCCCTAAAGCATGGATTTCTGACTGGCAGACGTTAAGCAGGCAGCAAAGGATGGGCTATATTTCAAGGCCAGGTACCTTCCTTCTGCTCTTCAAGCTGTATCTTATAAACAGAATCAGATCAAAAGACCAGGCCAGCCCAAAGGCTGACCCAGGGAACAATCTATAAGGACTGAAAAAATATTCCTCGGAATATAATGAGATGGAGAAAATTGAATTTATCTGATCTCCTGTGGTGGGAATTACTGTCTGTGGTTGGAAGAAAACTTCACAAGCTGCTTGATACCCACTTTGAAGGGGGGTGAGTTCAGTGAACTGCTGGCTGGGTTCCGCAAGCTTGGAGACAGAAATGAATTACTTAAGACCATGAGTGGTTCCACCACACAGTAGTTCCCTTTCAGCACTCTTTCTCCCCTGGCTACCTTTGGCCTACATTCCAAGCAAATGATGGACAAATTTCTAAAGAATCTTGGTTGGGGGCCAGGTGTGGTGGCTCACACCTATGACACCAGGACTTTGGGAGGCCAAGGCAGGTGGATCACCTGAGGTCAGGAGTTTGAGACTAGCCTGACCAACATGGTGAAACCACGTCTCTACTAAAAATACAAAAATTAGCCGGGCATGGTGGCATGTACTTGTAATCTCAGCTAGTTGGAAGGCTGAGGCAGGAGAATCGCTTGAACCCGGGAGGCAGAGGTTGTAGTGAGCCCAGATCACGCCATTGCACTCCAGCCTGGCAACAAGAGTGAAACTCCAAATCAAAAATAAATTAAAAAAAAAAGAATCTTGGTTGGAAGGGATGTCAAATTATAACTGGCCTGAAGTCCCTCTTGCCACAGTCCATCTTCATGGGTCTCCTGCTTGCAAGACCAGCCCATACTCAGAGGGTGAACAGTCTTAAAGAATGCCTGGGTGTGGTTTTCAGGGAAAAGCCAACCAGAGGAAGCTGAGGGTGCCTGGGAAGAGATGAGTCTTTATTGTCTCAGAGCCCATATCCTCTGCAGAATCTGTCCAACCTCTCCTTTCCCTGGTGCACAGAGGAGTAGTCTGGGCAGCTGCAACAACTGTGTGCCCCAGCATCAGTGACCAGCTCTCTCACTCACTAGCTATGGGATTATTAGGCATGGCACTTAACCACTTCAGGCCTCAGTGTCCATAGGATGAAAAAGAAACCTTAAGGTGCCTCTCAAGGATGACTCAGGATGAGTACCTGGCAGCTGCTCACTCAAACAGGAAATATAGCAGTTTAGTACCATCTTACTATGCTGTTTGCTAAATTAGGCACTGAACACTATGAAGGAATTACCTTTTCCTCGATGTTCTAAAGACTAACATGTTTGGGGATAATGAGTCAGCTGTAATTACAATACCTATGCCATGTAGAAAATAAATTAATTACGTGGTGCAACAATTAGCCCTTAATAATTCAGATATAGTAAACGAGTGTGATTTGCACCTGCGTCTGTCACCGTGACTAGGTATATTTTACAACTGAGATTCTTATTCCCGAGGGAGGTAACCACATAGATACAGCACACATAGTGCACAGGGGGCAAAGCAGGAGTAGGGAAACAAATCCAGCTTGGAAAGCAGCTATTTAAAATACAAATTTCACCAGCAGAGGGATGTGATCAACATAAAAAGAGGCCAGGGGATCTCACCGGGGGCAGTTGTGAGTAAGGGCCCCACAACCGAATCCTGCCTTATCCATCTCTGCCTGCAAGACCCAACCAGTGACTCCTAGGGCAAACAAAGATAATTATCTGTCTGGTCCTTTGGTCATCCCTCTTTCCTGGCCTCACAGAACTCGCCCTGAGGATCACTGGCAGGGTTCGTAATGTGAGTCTTTTAAGCTGGGATTTTGTGTGTGTGTGTGTGTGTGTGTGTGTGTGTTGAGACGGAGTGTCTCTCTGTCACCCAGGCTAGAGTGCTGTGACAGGATCACAGCTCCCTGCAGCCTCCACCTCCTAGGTTGAAGCAATTCTCCTGCCTCAGCCTCCCGAGTAGCTGGGACTACAGGCATGCACCACCACACCCGGCCAATTTTTGTATTGTTAGCAGAGATGAGGTTTCCCCAGGTAGTCCTCAAACTCCTGGCCTCGTGTGATCCACCCACCTCGACCTCCCTAAGTGCTGGGATTATTGGTGTGAGCCACTGCACCTAACCCAGGCTGGAATTTTGGTCTGTTTTCTTCGTTGTTGGATTGTAAGCACTTAGAACAACATCTGGAAGATAATAGACACTTGATATCTGTTGAATAAACGAATGAAATAAGTTGAAGCCATATGTGGAAGGGAAATGAGCACTGTAGGGGAACGTGTGTCCCAGGTTGCCACAGGTCCGTCTCAGTGTATTCCCCTACACAACACAAAGATGGAGAATGACCATTTAATGAGCATTGAATACCGAGTGCCCCATGCTGTGCTGGGGGCTTTATGTATGCAGTCTTTATATACAACTTAAATTGCCCAAAGTAGAAATTACTAGTCCCAATTTACAGATGAGGAAATTGGAGCTAAGTGATTTGTCTCGAATCACGGACTTGGTAAGATCAGAAATGGGACTTGAGCCCAGGCCTGACTATCATCAAAGTTCACCCTCCTGCAGTCACACCTGTCTGGAACCAACACCATTGGGCTCTACTTTCTAAGTCTGGGAGCTGAAGGGATTTGACAGCCTGAACTTAGCCATACAACCAAATCTGCCTTTGGACCACAAAAGGGAACCAGTGCTTCATGAAGCGGGTTGGTTTGTTTGTTTTTTCTTTGTTTTATTTCTGCTTTATTAACCTGGCTGGGTGTTTTTCAATATCCACCACTCAGACCTTCCTCAGCAGCAGAGGACGTAGCAGTGGCAAAGACAAGGAGATGGGGGGAGAAGAAAGGGGAAAGGGCCTGCACGGAAGACCATGTCTGTCCTCCTGCTGGGACTGGTTCCCTGAACCTCATCTTCTTGTTCAGCCCCTTACTGCAGCCTGCCCAGGGCTCCACTCCATGGCTTCATCCTAGGCCAGACCAGCACCCAGCCCGGGGGCTCCATCCACTTTGGCTGCAATGCCGGCTACCGCCTGGTGGGACACAGCATGGCCATCTGTACCCGGCACCCCCAAGGCTACCACCTGTGGAGTGAAGCCATCCCTCTCTGTCAAGGTGAGAAGCAGGCGGAAAGGGGGCCACAGGTAGCTCAGATCCAACTCACGTCTTGGGTTTGTCCAGGACTAGTCACTTCCAAATGTGGGTTTCCTGTTTGATAATTAATTCATTCTTTCCACCAGCATTTACTGACGATCTGTAGTGCATAGCAATCTCAGTGTTTTGAGATCCATGGGGGAGATGGGTATGTGAGCACATCCATGCAAGTGACAGAGGAAGGAAGTGTTGTGTCATGAGCACAATCAGTGTTCTAGGAGCCCAGAGGTGAGAAGGGATCTCCTTCCTCCTGGCCAACTGGGGAGGGCTCCCAGCCATGAAGATGCTTGGGCTTGGGCTCGTAGAGCAAGTGGATTGATCGAACACTTGAAACGTGCCAGTCAGTTTACATGCATTACCTTTTATAATTTATGAGTTTTTTCCCATAAAGTAATATACACTCAAACTAAAAATCTGAAGAAAACAACTGTAGATAATGCGAAAGAAAAAAGTGAAAATGAACGAAAAACCTGAGATCACCACTATTAATATTCCAGCACATTTCCTTTGGTCTTTTATATCTTGATTACAAAAACAGGATCATCCCTGTGCAAAGCTCTTATAGATTTTTTTTTCCAATAATGCTGTACGACCATTGAAAATAATGGTGAGGGAGTATATTTAACTGTATATTATCACATATATTACATACTATTGGTGGTGGGGTTTTTTGTTTTTTGTTTTTGAGATGGAGTCTTGCTCTGTCACCCAGGCTGGAGTGCAGTGGCACAGTCTCAGCTCACTGTAACCTCTGTCTCCTGGGTTCAAGCAATTCTCCTGTCTGAGCCTCCCAAGTAGCTGGGACTACAGGCACCTGCCACCAAACCTGGCTAATTTTTGTATTTTTAGTAGAGACAGGGTTTCACCATATTGGTCAGGCTGGTCTCAAACTCCTGACCTCAGGTGATCCACCTGCCTTGGCCTCCCAAAGTGCTGGGATCACAGGTGTGAGCCACTGCACCTGGCCTCTATTGTTAATATTATACTTCCTCACCATTATTTTCAGTGGTTGCACAGCATTATGAGAAAACTGTCATTCATTTAGGTATCATTCTATGATCATTTGAATTTCTATATTCTTTGTGACTATAAACTTATAATTCTATCTTTGTGAGTGTTACATATTTATTTCCTTAAAGCAAATTCCCAGAAGTGAGATTGTCACATCATATGTGATTGACAGCTGTCAATACTGATTGCCCCCCCAGAAAGTTTTGTCCTCATGTATAGCAGTACATGAGAGCTATCTTTTCTCCTGCAGTCTCAATGTTATGCACTGCATTTAAAAAGACAAAAAAAAAAAAAAGATGTTGCCAACTACATTGACAAAAACAGGAAATCACGTTGCTCTTTGATTTTTCCTTTGGTTCCCAGTAGTGGTGAAGTACTTTTTAATGACATCTCTCATCTTTAATCCTCACAACCTTCTCACCTGTGCCTGCGCTTTCTCAAAGAACAAAAACAGTGTGCTGTTAATAATCTATTTTAGCCTTAAGCAAAGGTCACAGTGAACTGGCTGTCCACAAATGGCAAATGGCATTTGGCTTTGGTCTCTGCGTCTCTAACTGCATTAACATGGACAAGTCTTTTTTCTGGAGAGCCAGTTGGAACCCACCAAGCCTCTCATTTCTGTTACCTTACATCACCACCCAAAATTAAATCTCCCCCAGGCTTTGATTCACCCATCTTCATACTACTGTGCATGTCTTCTCCCTATGCCACCCCCCGATGCATCCCACTGATGCCCTTTCTCTGAGCCTCCCCTGGCATTCTCTGGAATCCTGGTTCCATGGCCAACAAGCATACACCCTCAGTCCATACCCAGCAGGCTGTCTTCACTTCCTCCCTCCAAGGAGACCATGACTGTCCTCTGACAGCGTGTATGCTATGGCCCTTTCAAGTGGCATGTTAATCCCCCTCCACCCACCTCCTACTTCCCACACAATTCTGGGCCAGGAAGGGCATTCTTCCAGTTCCCTACTGCTGCTTCCAAACCATGATTTCTCCACTCCTCCTTTAGAGACTCTGTGCCTCCTAATGCCTTCTCTCTCCTTCCCCACCCATTCTCTCACTCCATATCTCTGTCCCTCAGAGATCTCATTCCACCACAAGACTCAAATACTTTGTGATTGTATCCCCTCCCCTTCTACTCACAGGAAGTGTCCCTCTTACCACTCGGTTTGGGGAACTGCATTTTGGCATAGAGATCATGAAGCACAGGCTTTTAGTCTCTCGGGCTAGAGTATTACTTTCTGTCCCCTCAGTTATTTACACAAGCAAGGCCAGGCTAGGGCCTATGAGAAGTGGCTGCTGCCCACTTCCTTCACTGGCCTCCCTGAGTTGACTCTCTGTGCAAGACACCAGTGGCGATCCAAGCATTTCTTCCCTAAGGATTCAAGGAAGCTGTGTAGATAGCTGATCTGATATGACAGTTTGACTAACCTAGTACCAGTGAAGGAGCCCAAAGCCTTTCTATATAGTCATTAAGAGTCTCATGTTTACACACTCCCTGATTTCTCATTCCTTCTGTGTTCCTGATCCTCCTCTTCTGGAGGGTTCCATGTCTAGACCCTTATTCCGTCTTGGTATTCCAACTTCTCTCCCTCTGAACAGTCTACCACCCTCCATTCATAATGGAACCCCAGGCTGATGCCTCTTATTGATACTGGAAATTCTTGTAACATCAAGCATCTTGTTAGGCAATCTCAATGGGACTCTGCCCAAGCTTATTCTGGCTCTGAGCGAAGGAGGTCTGAGCTCTAGACTAGTTGCCAAAGGGGACAGTGGATGGAGGCAGTAGGGAGCACTTTCACGGATTAGTCTTTCCATCTGTAATACCCTCCAAGCTATCAAAGGTCAAGGATGATTTATAAGTATTATTTTCTTTCAAAGACCAAACAATCCATTCTTTCCTAAGTAATTCATATTCCTCCTATAAACATAATGTTGACCCTACTCCTTATAAAATCATGACCCTGGTCATGTTGCTGCAGACATTTCTCTCCCGAGTTGCCACTTTGAGATTCCTTTTCTTTGTATTCCTGAGTTAGTTCTGCCATTTTTTATATCCCATATCTTGCCCTTTCTTGGTTTTCACCCTTTTTCATGGGGTATATCCTTAAGCAAATTCTTTAGAAAGAGTTCAGGAGAGGTACATTTTCTGTGACTTTACATTTCTGATAGTGTCTATCTTTTTGCCCTCACACATGCTTGGTCAGTTGATTAGGTAAAATTCTAGTTTACAAATCATTTTCTTCAGACATTGATTTGTTCCATTATCTTTAAACACTCAGTGTTGCTAATGGGAAGTCTTATGCCAATTTGTTTCTTGTTCCTTCAGTTATGTTGTATTTTTTTCTCTTTCTAGGAACTTGGAGGAATGCCTATGTGTCTTTGGACTTCTTAGATGCAAAAAATTCCATGATGGTGAATCTAAGAGTGATTCTCTTTGCATTCCTTTGGCTCCCTTTCCATTCTTTTGGCTCCCTTTCCATCTGAAGGCTTCTGTCTCTCTTCAGCTCTGAGAAATTTGCATCTATGATAATTCCATCCCATCTACTTTTGGAGTTCTCTCTTTCTGGAGCTCTGAACAGCTGGACGTTGGACCTCCTGTATTGAGGATCGATCTGTGTTTTCAGTTCTTTTCTCTCATTTTCAGTCTCTTTATTTTCCTATAGTCTGAGAAATTTACTTTTTATCTGCAGCCTTTTTATTTAATGCTTATTTTGGCAATCATGTTTTTCAGTTCAAAGAGCTCCTCCTTGTTCTTTTTGTTGTTTTTCTCTTCAGAGCACACTGATTTTATTTTATGATTACCATATGTCACCTTGACTTTCTCAAGATACTACTGATCAGAAGCTTAAAGATTATATATCTTCTGTTTCCTAATTCAGGAACATTTCATAACACTGTTAACATTTCAGCACATTTCCTTTTGTCTTTTATATCTTGAATACAAAAATAGGATCATCCCTGTGCAAAGCTCTTATATATTTTCCTAATTCAGGAAACAGAAGATATATAGCAGAAGGAAATTAGGAACAGATTTAGGAAATAGAAGATATATATTCCTAAGGGGATGTTTGTTTTAAACCTTATCTTGGTTTGTCTTGTTCACACTGCTGATTTTCTTCATATGTATAGTGATTCTTGATCATATTTTAAGAGTAAGGGCCAGGTTGGTTTTTCCAGGTATGAGATGTGTATTACCTTTGTTGTTTTTATATACAGGTATCCTGGCCCACTAACTGTCTCCTATCAATGAGAAGTTGAGTTGAGTATGTGGCAGACCTGGGCAGGCAATGGGGTAGTCTAACAGACCATAAACCCTAGAATTAAAAGAGCTTTCCTCTGGGATGCCAACTCCCACCATAGCAGCCCTAATTCATCCTAGGAGAGTTCTCCTTCAGTGGGAAAGAAAATCCTCTCTTTTGTTTGGAGTGTAGATGCTTGAATGCCTCTACACTGTGTTTATGGGAACAGATAGCAGAGAACTGGTTTTACCCTGAGGCTCCTTCCCACATATTTTGAACTATAGCTTCTTTGCACTTCTATTTTCATTTCTTCTTCCAAACTTAAAAAAAAAAAAAAACTCCTCCACTGATGATCCTCCCATTTTATTTTTTATTATGAGACTTTACCCTTTTATTAGTTTTTACTACAATTTTATTGGGACCTTGGGAGGGGAGGAAGGATAAAATAGTTTCTCAGAATACCATCTTAAACCAGAAATGCTCATGACGTTGTTTTCCTTTTGCTAGCTCTTTCCTGTGGGCCTCCTGAGGCCCCCAAGAATGGAATGGTGTTTGGCAAGGAGTACACAGTGGGAACCAAGGCTGTGTACAGCTGCAGTGAAGGCTACCACCTCCAGGCAGGCGCTGAGGCCACTGCAGAGTGTCTGGACACAGGCCTATGGAGCAACCGCAATGTCCCCCCACTGTGTGTCCGTGAGTCCTCGGGCAGTGGAGGTGGGTGTAAGGAGGGGGTTAGGTAGGCAGCTGGAGAGATTCCTACAAGGAGAGAACTAAAAGCACCGTAATGAGGAAAAAAAACCCATGGAGATGGAGATTGGGGGATTTCAGAAGAGGAGGCAAGCACTGAATCTGCTCTAGGCATTGATGACCATTGTGCCCTGGTGTTTCCACAAACCACCATGGAACTTAACAACAGCCTGGTCTGCTCCCTTTTAGATGGAAACCCTGTCAGAAAGTTTGCTTGAATGTCCCTTGATTCCAAAGCTCTAAAATGACAACTTTTAGGCCAGATCATAAAATGACATGATAATGTCCAGTCCAAAGAGAGAGGGTTTGGTTTTGTTGTGTTTTTTGGCCTACATGGTGCTTCATAACAAATTTTGAATTACTTCACAAACTTTTAAAATCAAGACATTTTACATTAAAATCCATGTTTATCTTCTCTCGAAAGATTAAAATCTAACCAAATGGAGCTCAAACATTCAATAGTCAACCTCGACTGAGTACTATTTCCCTTTTCTCATTTTTAATATTTCGGCAGAAGTGTACTCCCCAGTTTGCCACATGCCCGCCAAACCCACTCTGTTCACTTATCACACCTGCCTCTGAACTGAAGCTGCCTGGATTCTTCATGATTACATTAAGTTCTCCAAGTCCTTAGATCTGGGTTCTTGCAAGATCTTCCACAATTAATTAATTAATCCTCCCTGTGCCTCATTTCCCCAGCTGTGACCTGTCCTGATATCAGTAGCATCAGTGTGGAGCATGGCCGATGGAGGCTTATCTTTGAGACACAGTACCAGTTCCAGGCCCAGCTGATGCTCATCTGTGACCCTGGCTACTACTACACTGGCCAAAGGGTCATCCGCTGTCAGGCCAATGGCAAATGGAGCCTCGGGGACTCTACGCCCACCTGCCAAAGTAAGCCCAGGAGGGGAGGGTGGGCAAGTCTGGCAGAATCCTTCCTACCTAAGCTGTCTCATGCATGGGGTGGACTAGGGTCGGGGAAAAGGGGGTACCACCAGGGACTGCAGCGTACTGCTTTTTAGACTCTCATCTAGTGGAAGCAAGAGCTGGGAAAACGCCTACTCCTTTACGGAAGTATTTCTTAGCATCTTCTCATCTTATCAAAAGCTGTCTTTACCCAGATGAGCATCCACTAATTCATTTCTTTAATATTCATTAGGCTTTTGCTGTATGCCAGACACTATAAAGGTATGAAGATAAAAGATTTTGGTTCCTGCCCACAAAGACTTTAGAGTCTGCTGGAGAGGCAGACACGTAAAGCAATGATAATGTGGTGTGATAAGACCTGAAATGGGAGTGTATGTAAAAGGAATGAGGGTAGCATAGGGGATAGGTCACCTAAACCTGCCCACCTTCTCCATTGTCAATTGTTTTTCTTTGGTTCTTTAATATAGTTTCAAAGGTCAGAGTCTCTGGGAAGACACTGAGACAGAGGCTTATTAGAGGGTGCCCTTGAGAACACCACCTGCAGAAGGGAAACGAAAGGAGGGAGGGAAGCAGGACTGGGCAGAGGAAGAATTAAGTTCTGATACCATATCTGTGAAACCCTCAGCTGACCCCCCAGGGAGCTCTACAGCTGGGATGGCCCTCGAGAATTGTCACAAGTTGGAGCAACAGAGCCTTTTTACTACAACACTGACCAGCCATTGGATGCAGGCTGTTCTAGGAAAGGGACTTGACCTGCCTAGATGGGAGAATTCTTCAACCACAGCAGTCTGAAAAGGGCTGACAGCCAAGGGTTGTTTGCCAGCAGCTGGGGAAATAACCTTCAGTCCTAAAACAGGCTCTGAGTGGCTCACCACGGCATGCACTGCAATAGGAATATCACTACAATAGGAATATGCTCATAATATTTATGTGACCAATGAGGGTGTCATAGAGGAAGCAAGTGATTTAAAGAGGTAGAAGGAAGTGGTCTGTGAGAAGTGGGAGTTTGAGACTGGGCAGGAGGAGGAATGATGTCTTCCAGTGCTTGTGATCCAGGTTGGGCGTGGATCCCAGCACTTTGGGAGGCTGAGGTGGGTGGATCACTTGAGATCAGGAGTCCAAGACCAACCTGGCCAACATGGTGAAACCCCATCTCCACTAAAATAGATATATATATATGTATACACACACACACACACACACACACACACACACACACACACAAATTAGCCAGCATGGTGGTGCCCACCTGTAATCCCAAGTACTTGGGAGGCTGAGGCAAGAGAATTATTTGAACCCAGGAGGCAGATGTTACAGGGAGCCAAGACTGTGCCACTGCACTCCTGCCTGGACGACAGAGTGAGACTCCATCTCAAAAAAAAAAAAGCTAATGTCAGTGATCCAAGACACTGTTGTCTTTACACACTGGTGCAGACTGCACAGTGGGATGTAACCACGTGTGTGGCAGAGTAGTCACAAGCATTTGACAGCCTCACTACAATGCAGCCACTCATATTTCAGTGCAGCCTTGGTGATTAGGCCTCACCTCATACATCAGCCAGGGGCTCTCAGCAGTGCTCTGTTGAAAAAAAGTGTGAGGCTGCTGCAGGGCTTAGAAAAGAAGGGCAAGGAAATTGATTAGCAGTGTCTGCCCAGGTCACTAAGGAGCATACCACAGAATCGCCATCTCTTCCTAACCACAGTGCACATCTCAGGCCCCTGAGAAGGATTTAAAAAGCACACAGGCTGGGGCCCTATCTCCAAAGGTAGTGAGTCAGGCACCTGCAGCGGAGCTGGGCATTTGAACACCCCTTGGGAGCTTCTGGAAACACCTCCAGTTGAGGTGCCACATCACATAAGTCAGCATCACAGCCCATATTCTGGCCAGGAATTCCAGCAAAGTAAGGTTAAACAGGTCTTGTTTTTGTCACGATTGTTGCTAAGCAGAAGCAGCCACGTCCCTCCTCTCGGGGCTGGCTTACTGAGCATCTTGTGATCATTGTAGTCATCTCCTGTGGAGAGCTCCCCATTCCCCCCAACGGGCACCGCATCGGAACACTGTCTGTCTACGGGGCGACAGCCATCTTCTCCTGCAATTCCGGATACACGATGGTGGGCTCCCGGGTGCGTGAGTGCATGGCCAATGGGCTCTGGAGTGGCTCTGAAGTCCGCTGCCTTGGTAAGTTACCTCTCCAGGCCTAACCTTCCCAGTTTTTCTCCTCCAGATAGAACAGATCCAAAGCTGGGATCCAGTCTTTGAACAGGATCATTTCACCTACTGACATAAAATGCTTAATCTAATCACCAACTGTTGGGCATCAGGCATGACTAAAACCCTGGAATAGCTTCTCTTGGACCACCCAAAGGAATGAGAACTTCAGATCTAAAGAGACAAGTCTTTGAGGGTGCCATTCTGGTTAGAAAAACAATCCCTTCCTATTGGCCTTTATATCATGAGTATAGCCCCAGTATCCATTTTTGGCAAACTTGCAGACACATTCCTGTAACATGCCTTAAATACCTTTCATATTATCTATTAGCAAATTTTACACACAATATATTAATATATACATATATACTAAGCAAATGACAGAAACACAAAACAACCTGGCTTACAAAGGACAAATTTATCCTTTGTAAGCCAAATTTATCCATGGCTAATCCACTCTCTGCTTCTATGATTCTGTCTCCTCTTATACCTTTCTTGGACCCATAGAGTCGAAAAGAGGGCCCCAACCACATAAACCTCACAGGATAGGTTGGATGGTTTGTCCTGGGGTGAACAGTGCTGTCTTGCCCATGTCCCAAGCCCATTATTTCCACAGAGAGCCAACAGAAACTGGCAGAAATGCCAGGAATATACTCTACCCAAATCCCATGTAATAAAAAGAACTCACCTAGGTGTTACTCAAGGGGAAGGAAGGAAAGATGAATTTAGCCAAACCATCTGTTTTTACACAGTTGTTTCAACACAGCCAGGTTTTGACTGCCTTAATGTAGATGATGGTGCCCTCCATGCAGCAGATGCTCAGTAAAAAACAAGATGTTCAGTCCAGGCACTGTGGCTCTTGCCTGTAATCCCAGCAATCAAAAGCTGCCTTTGTCCAGATGCGCATCCACTAATTCATTTATTTGATATTCATTAGGCTTTTACTGTATGCCAGACACTATAAAGGTATGAAGATAAAAGATTTTGGTTGAGATGCATCACTTGAGGCCAGGAGTTCGAGACCAGCCTGGCCAACATGGTGAAACCCACCTCTACTAAAAATACAAAAATCAGCTGGGTGTGGTGGTGTGTGCCTGTAGTCCTACCTACTTGGGAGGCTAGTGAATCCCTTGAATCTAGGAGGTGGAGGTTGCAATGAGCCAAGATCGTACCACTGCACTCTAGCCTGGGAGTCAGAGCAAGACCCTGTTTAAAAAAAAAAAAAAAAAGAGAGAGAGAGAGCTGCTCTTGAGTTTGAGTTTTTAGGTATATATATATATATATATATGGCATTTTTGTATCTGGTTGGTAAGAAAAAGAAATACTGGGGGCAGGGAGGCAACAGTGATTATTTTGCACACCTGTGTAGAGACACAGAAACTGAAACTCAGAAGTGAGTGGCCATTTGGGATATAGCCATGGGATTCGGGGTGCCAAGTCCTCAACATTATTTCTGTCATGTTGAGAGTTCCTGAAGTCACTCCTGAATTGCTACTCTCGGGGAGAGGTGGGAAAAATGATGACTGGTGGGATAGTTGGTCCTTTTCCCCACCATCCCTGTCTCTCGCCACCCAGACCGAGCTCTGCTCCATTTTCTATAAGCTCCTCTTTGATGTACTCTCTTCCCCGTCCCTCACCAAAGCTGGACACTGTGGGACACCTGAGCCTGTCATCAACGGACACATCAATGGGGAGAACTACAGCTACCGGGGCAGTGTAGTGTACCAGTGCAACGCTGGCTTCCGCCTGATCGGCATGTCTGTGCGCATCTGCCAGCAGGATCATCACTGGTCGGGCAAGACCCCTTTCTGTGTGCGTAAGTATGTCACCCACTCTCCCTAGCCACGGGGCTCAGATTCAACATGGACTTTCTCCCCCTCTCTCTTAATTAGATTAGCTAGAGGCTTTTTGTTTGTTTGTTTGTTTTGGTATGATTGCTAATTTTTTTTTTTCGAAATTTAAATCATTGTCAATCTAATATTTTCAGTTCTCTGGATTATTAATCACTGTTTTGTCTTTTATTATTCCTTCCTTGTGATTTCTTTTGGTTTATATTTTTGTTCATTTTCTAGCTTTTGAGTGGGAATTTAATTCATTTATTTTGATTTCATTTCTACTGAATTTTATTGCTATAAGTGCTTAAGACTATGAAATTTCCTGTGATCACTGCTTTAATTGTGTCCTATAGAGTCTAATAATAAATGTTCATTATTTTTTAAAAACTCTGTAATTTTGGTATTGAGTTCCCCTTTTATATAGAAAATTTTTAATAGAAGAATTTGTTTCTAGGTGGAAGGCCCTTTTTGTTTTCAGTATGTTATTCCTTTCTAATTTTTATTGCATTGTATGTAATATTTCTACTTCACAGAATTTACTGACGCTTTCTTTGTGACCTAATAGTTGGTCAATTGTTATGAATGTCCCATGTGTACTTGAGAAGAAAGGGTATTAGGATGTCACCTTTTATTTATATGTCCATGAGATATATCTGATTGATTATGTTGTCTATGTCCTCAACATTCTTACTTTTCACCCACTCAATCTGTTTTATGCTGAGAGATGTATTAAAGATTTTTATTAGAAGCATGTTTCTTTTCCTTGCACTTCCTGTAGTGTCTGTTCTATAAAGATGGTTGCTATGTTATTTGGTGCATAGATTTTCATAACTAGTATCTCCATTGCACATTGTGGTTTTTAGCCTTTAAAGATGACTTTTTGTCACTTTTAGTATTTGTTAGCTTGAATTGTACTTTGCTTCATATTAAGCTTACAACTCCTACTTTAATTCTTTTGCCAGTACATCTTTGGCTATTTATTTTAGCCTTTGGATTCTCTTAGGTGTGATTCTTGTATGCAGCATAAATTGCCTTATGAGCTATCTTGACAGTCTTTTTCTTTTAGTTGGTTAAACTCATTCACATATATTAATATGACTGATATGTTTGGTCTTAATTTTGCCATCTCCCATTTCGCCACTTCTCCACCCCTGGTAACCACCATTCTACTCTCTGTTTCTATGAATTTGACTTTTGGAATTAAAATATTAGTTTAATTCTATTTTTCTTGTAGGTTTTTTGGTGATTTTTGAGGTTCATAATTATTTTTCCCTTTATCCTGAAGTCTAATATCTTTACTAGGACGTGCTTCAGAGTTAATTATTCCAAAATAATTTCCCCAGGTATTCTGTGGGGCATTGAACATGTAGATTCAGGTCTTTCTTTATTTCTAACGATTTTTCTTGGACAATGATTTGAAACATCAGTATTGTTTTGTTTCCCACTGTTTTTTCCTCCTTCATCAGCTGATGATGTGTATGTTGAATCTTCTTTGCCTGTCTTCTTTCTCAGCCTCTTTCTTTCTCATTATTTTTACCTCTTTCTCTCATTTTAATTCCCTTGAATTCTTGCCTGATTTACTTTAGTAACTCTTATTAAATTATCATTTTAGAATAGTCTTTCTTGGGCCTCTTATATATATAGTCTTCATTTCTCAGATGGTTTTGTCTTTTTCGTCTATCTCTTTAAAGCATTTCGTCTATCTCTTTATTTTCTTCCACCTTTTGTCCATTTGTGCTTTTAGTTTGGACTTTCTGATTTTCCTGGTGGTTTTTAAATTATTTAGAATATGTAGTTCAGTTTAGAATGCCGCTCCAGTTTTCTTATGCTTCATTTGTTTTGTTTTTGGTGAGGAGATTCTCATCAGATGAAATGCTTCAATCCTTTTCTACTTTTTTCTTAAAATAACTTTGTATACATTTAGGTTGATGTTTTTTATTCATTTTATGGCTTTAGTGTGCTTTAGTAGTACCCTCTTCTGTCAGTGTTACAGTCTTTCTCTCTGATCATTTTTCCTTGTTTATCTCATTTTGACTCCCTTGGATGTTTGCCTTTGTTTTTTTATTTTTATTTTAATTTAAATATAAGGCCTGTGTGTGTGTGTGTGTGCACTTGAGTGCATATGTGTGAGTATGTGTGATAAGGGAAAGATTGCGTGTCCTTCATTTTTGTTTGTTTGCTTGTTTTCCTTTTGTCTTGCAGAACACCAAGGTTTCCAGTCATTGCTTCTTTTTCCCTTTATCACTCAGAGGATGTCATTTTATTTTCTTCCAGAAGCAATGAGGGAGGATCAAACACATTTTTATGTCCCTTTTCTGTAGTTGTACGTGGACATACAAAGATTTGTTTTCAATATATCCACATACAAGATGGATTTTCTCCTTCTAGCAGCAGTGTTACCCCTTCGCCTGCTCCTCTCTTCTCTTTCATACAGTTTGTTCTCCACAAAAGCTTGGAACAGAAGGACAAGAAGTAACTCTGCCTGGGCTTAGTGTGTATTTCTTAAATGTAATTTCAAGTTTGTAGCACTCTCTAGCTTCTAGTTAGTCTGCAGGCCTGGGTTTTCTATTATTTGTTCTTCTGGTTGATCTGCATTTTTTTCTTTATATATATATATATATATATATATTGCATTTTAGGTTTTGGGGTACATGTGAAGAACATGCAGGATTGTGGCATAGGTATATACATGGCAATGTGGTTTCCACTGTTATCCTCAGCTGCCTGGAAGTAATTTGGAAAATTTTTCACTTTGAAAATTTCCCTAAAGTGAGCCTTTACGTAAAGTGCAGGTTTTCCTTCTTAATTTTTGTAAAAGAGGTATTTTATTTTAATTCCCCTTTTGGCTTTTTATATATGGGATAGGACCATAAAATAATGAGAATTTCTCAATAAACAATACATGAAAATTAGTCTTAATAACTTCTTAATGCTTACAGAAAGCAAGACCCAAGCCAGGTATGATGGCTCGTGCTTGTAGTCCCAGCTATTCAAGTGCCTGAAGTTGGAGGATCAATTGAACCTGGAAATTTGAAATGAGCCTGGGCAACATAATGAGACCCTATCTCAAAAATAAAAAATAAAAAAAATAAAGATCCATCTATATTCAGTCACTTGGATGTATCTAAATAAGACATATTTAGTTTTACCGAGAAAATGAACATGCAAGTGCCCTCAGGAAATTGGTGCCCAATGTATATAAAGAGATTTAGGTAATAAATAAGAGAAACTGTTGGGGTCTGGATAGAGAATGTCTACCTGGCTTAAAGACATTGCATGTTAGACTGGACCATATTCAAAGTCAGTGAATGAAGTAGTTAGGTACTCAGGTGTAGACCCAGATTGCCTGGGTTTACATCTCAGCTCTACCACCAGATATCCTGCAGCTATGTAACTGTAGGTAGGTCAGTTTACCTCACCAGGTATCAGTCTTCTCACCTGTAAAAAGCAGGCACCTCAGAGACTACCGGGAGCATTAAATAAATTAATACACATAAGATGGTTAGGCCAGTGCCTGATCCAGATGTTAAGCAGTAGTTGCTGCTGCTGCTGCTACTGTTGTTGTGTGACGATGATGATGATGATGGTGATGGTAGTGGGGGTGGTAATGCTGCCAACAATCATGTCACAGAATCCAGGATCTCTTTTTTTTTATTGTACTTTAAGTTCTGGGGTACATGTGCAAATCATGCAGGATTGTTGCATAGGTACACACATGGCAAGGTGGTTTGCTGCCTCCATCCCCCTGTCACTATATCTGGCATTTCTCCCCATGTTATCCCTCCCTAACCTCCCCACCCCCACACTGTCCCTCTCCTAGTCCCCCGCAACAGATTCCAGTGTATGATGCTCCCCTCCCTGTGTCCATGTGTTCTAATTGTTCAATACTCGCTTTTGAGTGAGAACATGCGGTGTTTGATTTTCTGTTCTTGTGTCAGTTTGCTGAGAATGATGATTTCGAGATTCATCCATGTCCCTACAAAGGGTACAAACTCATCATTTTTTGTGGCTGCATAGTATTCCATGGTGTATATGTGCCACATTTTTCTTGTCCAGTCTATCATCGATGGGCATTTTGGTTGGTTCTAGATCTTTGCTATTGTAAACAGTGGCACAATAAACATACATGTTCATGTGTCTTTATTATAGAACGATTTATAATCCTTTGGGTATATACTCAGTAATGAGATTATAGGACCTAGAAATAGGTCCTTGAGGAATTGCCACACTATCTTCCACAATAGTTGAACTAATTTACACTCCCACCAACAGTATAAAAGTGTTCCTATTTCTCCACATGCTCTCCAGCATCTGTTGTCTCTGGATTTTTTTTAATAAATAATGAATTTATTATATAGATCCTTTATATAAAGGATGTAAGATAAACACAATTGATAATGTCTTCAGTTGTAGAGTTCATAGATGATCGCCATTCTGTTGTGAGATGGTATCTCAATGTAGTTTTGATTTGCATTTCTCTAATGGCCAGTGATGATGATCATTTTTTCATATGTTTGTTGGCCTCATGTATGTCTTCTTTTGAAAAGTGTCTGTTCATATCCTTTGCCCACTTTTGAATGGGTTTGTTCGTTTTTTTCTTGTAAATCTGTTTTAGTTCTTTATAGATTCTGGATATTAGCCCTTTGTCAGATGGGTAGATTGCAAACATTTTTGCCCATTCTGTTGGTTGGCAGTTCACTCTGATAATTGCTGCTTTTGCTGTACAGAAGCTCTGGAGTTTAATTAGATCCCATTTGTCTATTTTGACTTTTGTGGCCAGTGCTTTTGGTGTTTTAGTCATGAAGTCCTTGCCTATGCCTATGTCCTGAATGGTTTTGCCTAGGTTTTCTTCTAGGGTTTTTATGGTGCTAGGTTTTATGTTTAAGTCTTTAATCCATCTGGAGTTAATTTTAGTGTAAGGTGTCAGGAAGGGGTCCAGTTTCTGCTTTCTTCACACTGCTAGCCAGTTTTCCCAACACCATTTATTAAAAGGAGAATCCTTTCCCCATTGCTTGTTTTTGTCAGGTTTATCAGTGGTCAGATGGTTGTAGATGTGTGGCATCACTTCTGAGGCCTCTGTTCTGTTCCATTGCTCTATATCTCTGTTTTGGTACCAGTACCATGCTGTTTTGATACCAGTACCATGCTGTTTTGATTACTGTAGCCTTGTAGTGTAGTTTGAAGTCAGGTAGCATGATGCCTCTTGCTCTGTTCTTTATGCTTAGGATTGTCTTGGCTATGCAGACTCTCTTTTGGTTCCATATAAAGTTTAAGGTGGTTTTTTCCAGTTCTGTGAAGAGGGTCATTGGTAGCTTGATAGGGATAGCATTGAATCTATAAATTACCTTGGGCAGTATGGCCATTTTCACGATACTGATTCTTCCTAACCATGAGCATGGAATGTTTTTCCATCTGTTTCTGTCCTCTCTTATTTCCTTGAGGAGTGGTTTGTAGTTCTCCTTAAACAGGTCCTTTACATCCTTTGTTAGTTGTATTCTTATGCATTTTATTCTCTTCATAGCAATTGTGAGTGGGAGTTCACTCTTGATTTGGCTCTCTGTTAGTCTGCTATTGGTGTATAGGAATGCCTGTGATTTCTGCACATTGATTTTGTATCCTGAGACTGAAGTTACTTATCAGTTTAAGGAGGTTAGGCTGAGACACTCATTCCAGAGCCATTCAGATTGCTGGTCTTTGTAGGGGTGGGACCTATGAAGCCAGATCACCTGGCTTTCAGCCCCCTCTTTTTCACTTTAATGGATGGTTCTGTCTCCCAGCTGTTCCAGGCGCTCGTTGAAATGGCTACCTAGATTTGTGTGAGTCTTTGTGTGTAAACCCACGGCACCAGCTGAAACAGCCATGCTAGAAACTCATGGCATTTTTTGGCCTGGGAATCTCCTGGTCTGTGGGCAGTAAAAACTCATTTGGAAATGTGGTGATCACCCACCCTCTGCATTGCTCTCACTGGGAACTGCACTCCAGAGCTGTTCCTATTCAGCCATCTTGGATCTCTCCCAGAATGTCTTATACTAAGCCCCCATTCTTTCTTAGAGCACAGTGGCTTGGAATTATCTGGAGGAGGAAAGCAAGAATAAAAGAACAAATATCTATAAGTGTTTACTCTGTGCTAGGCACCATGTTAGCTACCAATACTTACAAAGCCAAGGTTTCCAATGTCAACCAGACTCTCAAAACTTTCCAGCTGCCCTCTTCATTCCTCCATCAGCCCCCTTGCCCATTCCCCACACCGCTGTTTCACAAGTCTCCTTCCTTTCTGAAGACTTATATTCCATTATCCCTACCTATATTCTCAGCAAATAACTAAATTAAACAGTTAAGACAGCCTGGAATCAAAGAAGTTGGGTTCAAAACTCAGATGAGCCACTTAGAGACTGTGACCCTTGAACAAG